>NW_017731469.1:761505-773969 GCF_001890085.2 Hipposideros armiger
AGGACAGCAACTTGTCTGTTCCCCTTCCCCCAATTCCCCAGCGCTGTTCACATCCCCCAATTCCCCAATAAAAATCTTTAAAATAAATAAATAAATAAATAAATAAATACTCGTTGGGTGGGAGATGCAGAAGCAAAGTGAGCCTGACCTTGTGGAGCCAGAGGCACAAAGGCAGGACGAAGCAAGGCCTAGAGGACATCCAGCATGGGGAAGCTCTGAGGATGTGCTGACTTTTGAACTGGGCCTCAACGAGGGGCTTCAGGGTTTCAAAAGACACAGACAGGGAGAGGCCCTTCCGGCCAGAGGGAACAGCAGCACCTCCATCTGGCCTCGGGTTTTTATCACCACCAGGCTAACCTTTCACGTGGAAAGTAAGCCAATTAAAGAGAACAGGCCTGAGCAGGAAAGTCAAACCACCTTTTGAATGACATATTTCATGTAATTGAGAAAAGCATGTGCATTATACCTTAACAATACGCTTCGAGAAAGCACCGACTACCTACATAACACCTTTAAGAAGCGTGCTACACTGTGGCCATCTAGCAATGACAGTCTCTTAGAACAGCCTGGAGACCTAAGGAAGTGACGGGGATTAGCACCTTGTTACAAAGGCCTCTCAGCTTGGGCCTGGAGAGTTGATGGAGGAACCTTTCTCCACAACATGGGCGTATCTTGCTGCCCACCTGTTTTGATCCTTAAGGCAAGCTCTAGAGAAAGTCAAGGTAGATACCATACCGTTGCCCCTTTTAAATCATACAATCACTGTCTGGGTACCAAAATCCTACACATGTCAGGCCTGGATGACACAGCAACCAATCTTTTCAAGGTCCGACTCAAAAAGAGAGTGAGCACGAAAAAAGAAGAAAGCAGCACCTATTTGTCTGCACACACCTAAAGAAAGACCATAATGAGCCATTCTTGCCCCATGGCCCCACCCCATACGTGTGAGCTTGTTGACAAGCTGGTGCGTTGGGAGACTAGATGCCTCCAAAATGCCTTATTCCTTCTGGGTCTAGATAAAAAGAATTTCCTGGAGACCTGCAAGTTAAGGACTGGTCAGGTAAAAGGGAGCACTGTGTCAGGAGAGAACAAAGCTTATGGAAATACCAGCAGTAGCAGCCTAAGATCACACTGAGCGGTCTACATAAAAGATTCTTCTTCAACTCTGAATACATTTCCTCCTTGGTTACGGCCAGGCTCATCTGTGAATCCTGGGTTCTCCTGGCACTTCTCAAACATCGGGGCTAGGCCAGAAACATACAGACTTATCTTACGGGCAGGAGAGAGAGCGTGGCCTAGGGAAGATGTGGCTGGATTTCCCAAGCTAAGCTTCGGCATGGCAGCTGGACATGCTGCTGCCTCTCATCCAGAGGAGAAAGCACAGCCACAGGTCTTGAAAGACACGTTTAAGCATTGACCTTCAAGTAGTATCCCCTAAGAGCTGCATGCCTGCCCACAGGGATGATGCACATGCTCTCAGGGCACTTGGCCTAGTCTTCCTTTCAGCTGGGACCTCACTGCCCGATGGGGAAGCAGGAATATAATCAGCTCAGGGTAAACATCACCAGGCCAAAGTCTCTGCAGCTCCACAGAATAGACAGCCCAGAAACAAACCCACACCTATATGGTCATCTAATCTATGACAAAGGAGGCAAGAATGTACACTTGGGTAGAGACAGTGTCTCTAATAAATGCTGCTGGGAAAACTGGACAGATACATGCAAGCAATGAAATCACACCACCTCGACAGATACATGCAAGCAATGAAATCACACCACCTCTTACACCGTCCACAAAAATAAACTCGAAATGGATTAAACACATAAATGTAAGACCCCAAATCATAAAACTCCTAGAAGAAACCATAGGCAGTACACTCTCTGACATTGCTCTTAGTAATATTCTTACTGCTATATCTCCTTGGGCAAGGGAAACAAAAGAAAAAACAAACGTGGGACCACATCAAACTAAAAAGTTTCTGCACAGAAAGGAAATCGTCAACAAAACAAAAAGAAAACCTATTGAGTGGGAGAAGATATTTGCCAATGATGCATCCGATAAGAGGCTAATATCTACTATATAAGGAACTCATACAACTCAACCACAAAAAAAGAAACAGTCAAATTACAAAATGGACAGAGGACCTGAATAGACATTTCTCCAAAGAGGACAGACAGGTGGCCAATAGAATAGGCACATGAAAAGATGTTCGACATCACTAATCATTAGAGAAATGCAAATTAAAACCACAAGGAGATATCACCTCACTCCGTGGTCAGAATGGCCACCATCAACAAGACAATAACAAGTGTTGACGAGGCTGTGGAGAAAAGGGAACCCTCATGCACTGTTGGTGGGACTGCAGATTGGTGCAGCTGCTATGGAAGGCAGTGTGGAGGGTCCTCAAAAAATTAAAAATAGAACTGCTTTATGACCCAGAAATTCTGCTCCAGGGCATTTATCTGAGGAAATCCAAAACTAATTCGAAAAGATATATGCAACCCTATGTTCACTGCAGCGCTATTTACAACAGCCAAGACATGGAAACAAGTGAAATGCATATCAATAGACAACTGGATAAAGAACAGGTGTTACATATATACAATGGAATAGTACCTGGCTATTAATGAAATCTTAGCTTTTCTGACAACAGGGATGGACCTAGAGGGTACTGTGCTGAGTGAAATAAGTCAGACAGAGGAAAACAAATACCACATGATTCCACTTATATGTGGAATCTAAAGAATAGAATAAATGAACAAACAAAACAGAAATAGACTCATAGACTCAGAGAACAAACAGATGGTTGCTAGATGGAAGGGGGGTGGGGAAGTGGGTGAAAAGGTGAAGGGATTAAGAAGTACAAATTGGCAGTTACAAAATAGTCAGGGGGATGTAAAGTGCAGCATAGGGAATATAGTCAGTGATATGGTCATAACTAGGTATGGTGCCAGGTGGGTACTAGTCTAGTCAGGGGATCACTTCTTAAATTATATAAATGTCTAACCACTATACCATATACCTGGAATTAATATAAAATAATATTGTCAACTCTAATTGAAAATAAAACAAACAACAGTGGAATAAAGTTCTGGACACACCGAAGAGGGGTTAATTAGGTGCATTTTATCTTTTTCTCTCTATGGCAACAGGGAAAGAACAATATGTACTGCATGTTAGGTCAAAAGGCTTCAGCTATTTTACTGTCAAGCCTGAATCTAAAGTCAATTTACATTCATTGCCAGGAAGAGCCCACCTAATTACTGCCTGGAATGTGCTGGAAGCCTGGTGTTGACATCACTGACATGCTCATGTGAAAACTGTAGGACAGGCCTTTTATGTTGCTAATTCCGGCTTCCATTAGAGCCTGTTTATGCCATTTGGCTTCTGAGGACCCGGATGGTGGGTCATGGGAAAGGAGAAACGGGAACAAACAGTAGCAATCGATCCAACCAAATGTTTTGCTACTGTACCTGTGAGAGAAGTGTGCTTTCTTCCAGGGGTGTAGGTCTGCTTAACTTGACGGTAACCAATGATAGTATACAGGCTTGTGAGTCTCCTCACTTCGCTGAGTTAACAAGCATATGTTCAAATGCCATGAGTTAGAAATGGGACACAAAAGAGCACTACTTCCCACGGGCCTGACCGATCCTTGAATATGTGACTGTGAGAATTGCCAACATGGACTACCAATCCAGACAACAATATTGTTAAATTTTTAGGGTTTTCTTCCAATTCAGTTCAAAGGATAGACAGACTGCTTCGTATTTCTAAGGACACTTAAGGACACCAGATATCAGACATAAGAAACAGTATGAAAAATACTTCAACAGATAAGGTCTGTAATGTCAGGAAGGTTCTCAGAAAGCTCATTTTATAATTTGCATATTAGCTGTCAATCTAAATGTTAACATAACTCAAAAGTTATGTTAATTACATTTTAAATGATTTTCTTCCTCCATGTGAAGATTTGTGACTTAGGCACTAGCAGAAAAGTCTTTTGTAAAATTGGAGATTATTTGTTATATAAATAACCATTGGGATATATGTAAACACAACAAAACAAAGTCTCCGCCATCCAGACCCTGCAGAGAGAAATCACAGGAATGCACAGCAAACAGCAGAGGAAACTGGTCAGGCAGGTTTGTGAATGCGAAGTAAACAAGAGCGCTAGGGCCTCAAGGGCAAGTGGCAGCTTCCGGCACTCAGCTAGTCCAGTGCCCTCCTCCCTGCCTGCAGCTCCAGCCATCTGTCCCCTCGGCAGCCCCTGAGGCCCAACCCAAGTCCCACCCTTCTCTGTCACCCTGCCCACTCGTGTTGCCTTCTCCCAAATTCATACTACGTATTTAGCAGTGACCTTTGTATATATTTTCTATTTATTACTATTTGACTCTTGCAGTTTTTTAATCTTTTATATTGTATCTATTGCCAAAGGGGAAGCCCTTTGAGGACGGGGGCCATGCCTGCTGCTAGTGAATGATGCCTGAGACGAGGCAGAGGTGGGGGGCACAGAACAATCTCCCAGTGTTCCTTCTCCTGCTGTATCTCCCTCCCATACCAGCTGGGGTCTCTGACGTTGCTTTGTTCCTTTGCTTTAAGGCTTTATGGGCTGAATATTTGTGTTCCTCCCAAATCCAAATGCTGAAGCCCTAATCCCCACTGTGATGGTATTGGGAGGTGATCAGGTTTAGATGAGGTCATGAGGGAAAAGAACAGAGGAAGGGACAGCAGAGTTCTCTCTTTGTCTTTGCACAAGCCCAAGAAAGGCCACATGAGGACACAGAAAGAAGGTGGTCATCTGCAAGCCAGGAAAGGGGGGGGGGGCTCACCAGACTCTGAATCTGCCAGCACCTAGATCTCAGACTTCCAGTCCCCAGAGCCATGAGAAATAAATGTGTGTTGTTTAAGCTGCCAGCCTGTGCTAGTTGTTACAGCAGCCAGAGCTACCTGAGACAGAAAGTAGCAGATAAAGGGCAGATATTATCTGAAAATCGAGCAGCAATCACTCATCAGCCCGTTAGGGGTTCATAGCAGCTGTTCAGGGTATACGATCTAGCACCAGGCAGTTCCAGAATCACTGATACCGGAAACTCTGCCCCACTGTCTGGCAGCCCTGCACACCATTGTTATAGCTCTCTGAGATGCACATCATCATCACCCCCAAGTTGTGTCACAATATTACCTCGCTGGCATCTTCATCCACTATGGACTCATTAATGAGTAAGACAACGCAGGCTCCCCCAAGCACCACCCCGGGCTAAGCACCAGCTGCCTTTGATGATCAAGCCAATATTTCTGACATTGTTTCTTGACTCAAGACTACAGATGCCCAACATGATTCCCTTCCGAGAGTGGGAAGAAGACTGGCATGGCGGATGGCCAGCCGGGAGGCCAGGATTCCCAAAATGCCTGATGCTGTGCTGTGGCTGCAAAGAATGCAGCCAGGCTAGCCAGAGTAGATTTTCAAGAGCTATTTCTACGAATGTTCCACCGAGCCTCTTGACAACCTTTGGAGGACAAGATCTTCTGTTCATTCATTCAATAGATAAAAATAGGACTCTGGAAGCTGGAGGTCCCTGGAACTGTAAGCTACCCTGTCTTTGTACTTCCTTCACAGCAGAGTGGCCCAAGTTAAAGAGCTGGGCACTCCGACCCTGAACAACATGCTTTTTCTGGGGACTTTTCCAGCAGAGCAAAGACCCTAAACTGGGCACACAGAGGGGCTCTCTTACCTGCCTATACTGTTTCAGAGATGATTCTAGTACAATGAAGGCTGAGAAAGGCGTTTCCTTGAAGTCACTAGTGACTTGAAAACCATCACCATCTTTTTCCTCCTGCCTCTACTTTGTAACGTTATTAAAAGGACTTGCAAAGTAATTTAAAGAGAATAACAGAGGCCCTAACGTGGAGTAGGTCTCCCCTAAATGCTCATTCCCCTTTACCTGAAAGATACTGCGGAACTGCTAAAGACTTCTGAGCAGATCACATCCATATTGTGCCTTTAGCTTCAACCCCCTCTGTGACACCCTTGTCCAGTAAAGAGATCAGGGACATCACATGCACGACAAGACCTGAAGCCATTTAGGGGGCAGGGCTAATGAAAGGTACTGAGGAATGGTCAGCGAGGTGGGAAGAGAGCCTGTAAAGAAGGCAGGTGATTGGTGGAAACAAATGTGGGGAAGAGGTCACACCAAGGACGAAATCAGTGAGCCAGTCAGGGAATGTGAGAGAGAGCTGGGCTTCTGCTACTCCAGAACTTTCCGGAGCTGCTTGGAACCACAGCACCAAGCTGAGAAGCAGGTGCAGCTGTCCATCCCTCCCTCCTGAAAGAGAGATGGTGTGAAGAAAGAGCAGCAGCGAGGACAAGACTGCAGCACTGCCCAAGCTGCATGTTAAGACGGGTTTCTCCAAAGATGGCACATAGTCAGGCAAATGTGGTGATAAGAGAGGCAAGACGATAGTTTAAGGGACTACTGGTATTGAGGGCATTTTTTCTTGTCTTTCTAAGAATGGAAGAAACTTGAACATGTTTACATGTGGAAGAAAAGGAACCAAGTGTCGAGCGAAAGGAAAAAGAGCAAGCCAGGCTCCTGTGGAGGGGTTAGCCGAGGACCTCAGCTTGCTGCTTCAGCCAGAATACATCATTTTGGTTGGTCTTTTTGTAAGTCCACTGATCACAAATGCTCACTATTCTCAAACATATGCACGTTCCTCAGAGGACACACATATTACCTAGATACGGCTAAGGACACATTATATAAACTGGATAAACGGATCCACTGCGAACGGAGTGCTGTCTCCACCATCCTCCCCAGACTTCGCCGAGGCCAGATAGCAGGGTTCCAGGTCTTCCAGGTCGGGCGCTCAGGCCCCAAGCCCCTGGCCCGGCAAGGGGAGCGCCATCCAGCACAGGATAGGCGGAGAGGGGGAATCTAAAAATAAAGCTCTCCAAAGAAACTGCCTGAAGAGCAACTTCCCACGCACACCGGAGTGCCACATCTGCGGAGGCTGGCAGCACAGAACGGAACAATCCTGACCAAGTCACATAACCAATGCCCTTCTGCAGGGGGCAACAGCACAGTGCTGACTGCCCCCATCAGGGCCCAGCGTCAGGGCTGCAGACGCGGAGCCAGGGCTTAGGGACCGAAAACAGGAGCCTGACAAGATGACCAGTGCAGCCTTCCTCCTGCTCACCTTCCTTCACAGCTAATGTGAAGAAAGCTGCTATCGACACTCCAGTTGATGGCTCATTTTAGAAAAGAACATGAAGGGGTCTTGTGGGCTTCAGGCTCCAAGCCAGGCTCCCTGGGTTCCACTCCTGCAGTAAATAGGGTCAGGGACTCCAAACTGAAGGAAAAGAAAATCAAGCACCCTGGCAGCAGCTGCCACTAGCCCATATGTTGGTTGGCTATCATCATCTGGAACGCCAAGAACACAGCAGTTGTCACACTGCCAGGCCCCCCAGCCAGGAGCGGAGCCCACTAGAAAAAGCTCAACCCAAGAGTTTGCTACAACCCCACATGTAAGCATTCAACACACACGCAGGGAGGTGGCTGGCTCAGGGGAGGAGCCGCACCACCTCTCTAAGGATTTGAACCTTGCAGAGACATAATGTACTTGCTTGCACCAACTGTTGGAGTTTTGCCAAGAAGCCCAGCCCGGAAGAAGGGGCCTCTCTCCAACTCCCCAGGAGTTTTGTACTTTGACCTGACGAGGTATTATAATGTGCCTCAAAGGTCTGAGCTCACCCCTGGACAATGTCTCAGAATAGCTTCCAGCAGCAGTCCACTTGGAGGTATCCATCCGTTCCCTCCACCCGCCCTTCCTGGGGGACACACACCATCGCACCCCATGCCCTATGTCCCATGAGTCAGTGCAGCAGGGAGCAAGCAAACACAATTTTACAGAAAAAGAACACAATGACCTGTCAGTTCTTTGGTGTCTTAAGAGAGACCCTGTACCAGAACACAGTGGTGGCTGGCATGCTCACATGCAAATCCGGAGGTCTATTATGCACATGTGGAGGGGGCCGTGCCAAGCTTTCCCCTCAAATCACAGATTGCAAGCAAAGTACTTTGAACATTCGAGTGCTATTTGAATGCTGACTAGCAACATCACCCAACAGTCTCTTACAATTAGAGCAAGCTGAAATGTTCCCGTACTGAGTCATCCGTGAGCAGAGAGGAAGAAGGCAGCTCACGGCAGGGAGGAGACACTGACCATAAAGTATGCAACCTGAGTGCCCGCGCTGGGAGTACATACTCCCTACCCCACTAGGTAAACAAGAAGGCCTGGGGTGGCGCCCCCCTGGGGTTCCCCCCACCCCACGCAGCACAAGGCCTGCTGCTCGGAAGTCGACTTACCTGACATACAATGATCTCTTCTCGCTTGTCCGGAGGGACCCAGACCCAGAGCTCATGCTGCTGTTCATCATTTGTTCTCTTAAGTCATGTATCTTCGACTCAAAGCGACTGTACTCTGTCAGGAAGACAAGGGGAAGGACAGGGAAAGAATGAAGCCAGTGGCCCAAGAGCCCAGGACACGGGCTTCAAAGCAGCCAGAGCCAGCCCAACCCATCCTGGCTCTGATGGGCAGAGTCTCTCCTACTAGCACAGACACTCCTCTCCTCCCCCATGCTAAGCGGAGGAAAGAACACAACTGGAAAACGAGGGCCATGCGGACAATCACACGGAAAAGGCTTTTATCTGCCTTGAAATCTCACTGATCCTTAAAAAAATAACAACTGGAAAGAGGTTCCAGTGCAGCCGTCATAGATCTTTAGAGCAGGCACTGAGGCCCAAGGAGAACAGATGGGGAAGGAGAATTTCCCCAAAAGTGGATGGTACAGAACAGATGGCCCTGAGCTGCAGGGTGGAGGGGCTGGAAAGGACCTGAGGCCATTAGATCATTGTTAGGCAAGGAAGACAGATGACTTGTTTCTCAATGATGTTTTTGGAGGGGGCTACTGGAACCCCGTCCCAAGGTACAAGCAGGTACTCCTCACAGTCAGGTGAGGAGAGCACTCACTTAGTTATTTCCCTTTTAGTAAACAGGGTCTTTGGCTTCTGTAACAATGAAACATGAAAACAGAAATTCTCCCAAACCTAGAAGGCAGCGAAAACCTCTGTCCTCCCCAATCATCTCGGCCTGCACCACCTTACCACTCTGCAAAGGCCCAAATGTTTACACCCAATTTAACCAAACCTGTATAGGAAAATGAATGCCTTTTATAACCTTATTATAAAAGGCCTCTTATAGGGCTGCTTTGCCGTGACATTCTCCTAGTGCATTTTAACTATGATATTCACATTTACGAGAGAGGGAGAGAGAGAGAGAGAGGGAGAGGGAGAGGGAGAGGGAGAGGGGAAATTACAGAACACTTTTCAGGTTTACAATTGCCGACTAAAATGGGTTATATCTAAGGCATAGACTGTGGGAATGGTAAAAAACAGGCATACGTCATTATGACAAGCTGAGCTTAAAGGAACTCAAAATATCTAGTAGGGATTGAAGATTGGGGAACTGCTTGAAAAAAACAAGCACATTTCCAGGGAAAAAGAATTCCACAAAAACATCTTCACGCACCATAGAGGGCTGGCAAGAAGCATCCCCATCTAGTCTGTATGATGCTAACAGCAGAAAACAAAACACCTGTTCCAACACCTGACACCCCCCTTCCTTCGGCAAAGCAACCTGACCTTCAGCTGGGTCTAGAGGGCAAGGCTGAAGAACCTCCAGAGGAGGGAATGGAGCTCTAACTCACAGAAATATCCGCTTCTCAACAAAGTTTGTCTTTGTTCACTCAGGCACCAATGAAGCCACCCACTTAAACCCATGTGTTCTTTCACTGAGCACGCACTGGTATTATGGGGATCTGTCCTCATTACCTGCTTCCATCCCTGAATCCTACAGGAAGCAGTGAAGTCACTGACTCACCCATTTAAATGTTGGGGGGGAAAGGAGAGAGCAGCTGGACAAGGCCCTGTTCTGAGAGTCACAAGGCAACACATCAGTATCAGACAGGCGTCCCAATCTAAAGGTAGAGGGTGGTGACCGATCTGTCACAGAAGTGCAGCATCAGGCCTGGTCACTGGCCCCACCCCAGGGCTTGGCCCTCCACCCTGGCCCTCTCTAGTTGGCTCCTTTGTGGCTAGGAGGAGAACCAGGGGAGACAAAGAGATTTCTGACCAGGCAGCCTTCTTGGGGAAGATAACGTAAAAGGCATAAATATGCATTGAACCCAGAAAAAAAAATACACGCAACCTATCCTCAAGCCATTTCTTCCCTTTCGCAACTTGTTTATATATTCCCTTCTTTGGGATTGACTTGCTTGCTGAACTCCAACTTACCACCAGGTCATGGCAGTTGCTTAGTAACTATGTTTCTTAAAAAATCCTTTAAAAAAACAACCACCAAACCACCATTTCCTCGAAGCTCCTAATCCAAGGTTGATAATGCTGGGCCAGAGGGCCCACTTAAAATAGACTACAGAAAGAGAACAAGGCTATTGCTTTAAGGAATGCACTTTCTGTTTCCTACAAGCTACTAAGCTTTCAACTCTATTAAATTGTGCTGTATTCATTTTTTTCCCTTACAATTCTAGCTGCTCATCGGTCTCTGGCTTTTATGTGTACAGTTATCTAATGTCCACTAGGCACAGAGTGGCCTCTGAATAAGTGATTGTTGGGCAAATTAGAAAACTGCGCCCAAGTTGATGCTTCTGTTCTCAAAACTAATAAACCTAACGGTTTCTTTAACTGATGGCTGCTAGCTTCACTAAGGGCTTGGGAAGGTAGTTAAGAAGTATTCCCATTTACTTCCTTAGCGAGGTTAATTGTTGGGAGCAATTGGGATATATGTATTTTAAATACCCTTTTGAGATGTTAATAACCCACAGTGGGCATGTGATTAGCAGCAGACTTTGTTTATAACAAAGAAAACAGAATTCTAACAAAAAAATATTTACAATAGTCTTAACGTAGATAGTACTTCATCCTAATATTAGAGGCATCCTTTTCCAAGGACACAAGCTCACTTACAAAGCATCTGAGTTGTAACAGCTCACAGCTGGCCAAGGTCCCTCCTCTTTCTTCCACTCATAACTAACGAAACCATCGCTGGGAGGCATCTCCACCAGACCAGCCTCTAACCCAAAGGGCCCACTTCAAATCGGCCACTTTAAAGAAACAACAAGTACTAAAACCTGAAGTCTACTAAGCTGGATTTTATTTATTTCTTCCCATTCAGATGAACCCAACCATTTGTGACCCACAAAGACATCCTCCTCGGTGAGTCATGGCATCCCTCATTCCCTTTGCTAATCACAGAGGGAAACCAGGGGGAGGGCACCAGCAGTCATCACTCCCCCAAACACAGGGTTTCTCACTGACCACCTGGGGCACCTCTCACAGATCAGGATTTTGTACTCCACCCAAAACACACTGACTCACAACCTACGGAGCTGGCCCGGGAATCAGCATTTTAAACAAGCATCAAGGTGATTCTGATGCCCAATAACGTTTGAGACTGTAGGTCTTGCCTTACGAAATTGGGTATCGTTGTGTTAGTTCAGGGAAATAAGGTAAGTATCCTGCAGCATGTCTTAAAAGGAAGGTAGAGCAAGAGATCGGAAGGCTCTCAACAACAATAAAAACTGGCAATATGATTGCAAACCCCACAGAAAAGCATAAAGAGGCCTGTGTCCAATGTGCCTGCAAAGACAGCTGATGAGTTCACGCTTTTTCAATTACACAAGTGGCACGTGATTTTTTCAAATCTTTAATTTTTTTCTTTGGACACTCCTGTATCATTTCCCCATCCTACTACCCAGAAGGAACCAGTAAGTATTTTTACTATTGTATCCTTGCAGACTTACAGGGTTCACAATTAAGTTTGCGAATTCATCCTAGAAAAAGTGCTATATACCTCATTGCTGAATATCACTACGGTCACCTTTGAAGTACTCCCCTTGGGAAGCTATGCACTGACGCCAGCGCACAGTCCACCCTTCAAAGCAATTCTGGAACTCTTTTTCTGGACTGGCCATCAGAGCTGTCATCATATTCCTCTTGATGTCCTGAATGCCATCAAAATGGCTTCCTTTCAATATTTCCTTTATCTTTAGGTAAACAAAGAAGTCACTGGGGGCCAGATCATGTGATTAGGGAGGGTTTTCCAATACAGTTATTTGTTTACTGGTTAAGCACTCCCTCACAGACAGTGCTGTGTGAGCTGGTGCATTGTCGTGATGCAAGAGCCGTGAATTGTTGGCAAAAAGTTCAGGTCGTTTTCATCTAACTTTTTTCATGCAGCCTTTTCAGCACTTCCAAATAGTAAACTTGGTTCACTATTTGTCCAGTTGGTACAAATTCATAATGAATAATCCCTCTGTTATCAAAAAAGCTTAGCGGGGCCGGCCGAGTGGCGCAATGGTTAAGAACTTGCTTGGGATGCCAGAGGGCCCC
>NW_017731469.1:774409-792043 GCF_001890085.2 Hipposideros armiger
TTTTTGGTGGTGGAGAACTGGCTGACTTCCACTGAGCACTTTGACGCTTTGTTTCAGGATCGTATTGGTACACCCATGTTTCATCACCAGTGATAACATGGCCCAAAATATCGTCTTGTCTCTCCAAAAGGTCCTGGCAAACTTCGACTCTCCTTTGCTTTTGTTTATAGGTGAGCTCCTTCGGGACCACTTCTGCACACACCGTTCTCATGCCAAGATTTTCGGTTAAGATTTTCCTGTTTGTCTATTGAGGTTTACTTGGTCGGCTATGCTTCTCACAGTCAGCGGACAATTTTCTGACAATTGCTATGAAGAAAATGCCAAGAGAGGGACTAACAGGGTGACCTAACCTACTGTGGGGGAGTAACAGGTAGGAATGATTAAGTTCTGTTTAAGGGTTCCAGGCAGGCTAGTTCATAAGAGGATCTGTGTACTGAGACATGGGATGGATAGGCTGGGAGGGACAGGGCTATTTGGAAGTGCTGAGAAGACTGCTACAACCATCGATGTCAGCTCTGCTCGTGACTGGCCGCCCTCCTGGTCTAAAGGACTATGGTAAGGCTTTTTGCTTTTATCCTAAGAGTAACTGTCAGACCTCGTATATGGTATGATTTAATTTTAAAAAGCAACTGACATGAGGGGTGGGTGCGTGTGTGTGTGTGTGTGTGTGTGTGTGTGTGTGTGACTTGGGCTGTGATGGGGAGAATAAGTATGGTACCTTACATGTAAATGTAAGTTTCTCGATAGCAGAGAACTACGCTTTGTCTTTTGGTCTAGGCCCTCCAGGCCCAGTATAAGTATCCCCTCCCCCCAGCCTCTGCCCCAGTCTGCTCAATGTTGGAAAGCTCTCGATTTTTAATCATTAGACAACACTGTTCAAGAGAAAATTCTTGGGTGGGGGGGGCCATCTCTTTTGCCGGCTGATCCTAATTTGGGTGTGGAAAACAACATAAAATATGACGAGCTCTCTCCTTCAGAATAGTATAAAGAAGGTCAAAGAGCTGGGAAAGCCTGCAGCCAGTTCCAAGACTACTGAATACAACAGGTGATGGGAGCTTGGGAGCCAGACTGCAGGAGTTTGAGATACAACTTTTCTTACTAGGCTGTGGGAACCACTGAAATGTTTAAATAGGAAAGGGATACGATTAGAACTAGATTTGAGGGAAGATTATTCTGAGACTATAACAGAATGTAGTCTACTACTACAGACAATGGCTTCAAAAGCCCGACATAGCATGGGGGCAACTGAGGATAGAAAGAAGGAACAAGAATCACTAAATATGTTGGATCTACAAAGAGATCAACTTTTACATCTGCTTGGATGTAGCGTGAGAAAGGACCAAAGGCAACTTCTGAGTTTCTTTCCTGAAAGACCAGGAAAAGGCGGGATAATATCTGCCATAATAGAGAATGGCCATCATGTCCTCAAAACAACTTACCTCTTCTGCAGACTAAATATTGTTACTTCCTTAATCATTCTTCACCTAACATGGCTTCCAGACCCTCCACTACCGCTCTCTTTTAAAATCCAGTGCCCGGCATTTGTGGTGACGTCACTTCCTTTACCAAAGTATAAGCTCTTTGATGTGGTTTTTGTTTCCTTCTCAAAGTTTAGCATGGCAATCTGCACCCCTGTTAAGTCAACAAACTTTTATTGACTGTGTTAACTCGTTGTAAAGATCCAGCAGGACAAACCTGGGCACTGTAATTCTCAAGTTCTGGCTCCTCAGGAAACAATGTAAGAAAAAAGAACACAAAACTTTCTCCTTCAACCTACCCCAGAGATGCTAAAAACTGTCCAACGAAAACCCACAAACCACTTCTGCAAAACACTGCCATGTCACAGCTTTCATCTACTTAATAGCCTCATAAAGCGTCTAAAGGGCCTGAAACGACAATGTTTACTACTAAGAACTGGACATCTCCCCTCTAAGACTTGGCTCTCAAATCCATCTACCTTCCTAATGACGGAAAAATTTTCTCCTCAGAATAAAAAGCGCCATTTGTCATTAATCTGGAAAAGCTTACAAGGCACTCCATTTCCCAGCCCAGAGAAACTTTATTTGGTCCTCTTTGATTATGGGTAGGAGAGTGGTGTAGAGACAGGAAACAAATCATAGCAAAAAAGGTACTTATTCTGTGTACAGTGTAGATTACCAAAGATTTGAATGAAGATACAAAAGGGAAACGCTACAAAATAAAATAAAAGCCATGCCTATCAAATTCAGAAATTACAACGAAGCTGGGGAGACAACTGAATGACAGGCTTCAGACGCAGACTGTGACAGGTGGGAACAATGGGAAGACGCAAATAAAAACAATGTAAAAAAGAGAAATCTAATTTCCTGACCTTGAGTGCCCACACAAATACTGAGTAGGGAAGACAGGCCTGAATAATAGCACGTGTCTTGGTTGGCTATGAACTCAAAAGAAGTCAGTAGCTGCCCAAAGGCTCATTTGTTCTTCCGGAAGTGCAGGTGTTCCAATCTCAAAGTCATACAGCCCTCATTTGCTGTTGCTGAGCTGCCCTGAGCTCAGAGTAATCACCCATTGTGAAAATGCACTGAACTCTGGTGGAAATGAAGTGACAACCTCATGAGAGCGCCACGGATTTTGATGAGTATGAATTGTGTTTCAAACCTTTGTAGTGCAAACCCTCAGGATGTGTCTGAATTACAAGCATCTGTCCCAACAGTGTAGCTCATGTTTTCAAAAGAAATGGATGGAGCTGAAAGTAGCAAGTCCATGGAGAAGAGAAGGCCCCTGCCACACCAGTGTGGACATATGTATATGAACCACCAAACAGCACAACATTTCTAGGAATCACCAACGTGTCTCTATAAAAATACTCTGAAGCCTATTACCAAGGTGAGTTTCTAATTACAGGACCCACGATTTAAAGAATCTGACACCTCTAAAACTGGACAATTCCTCAAGTCCCTTTGAATTTTGACATAATTATAATTTTATGATCAAATCAATGAGGTCCAAAAGGAATCAAACCTAGGAGAGTCTAATTTAAGTTTTTAATATGATCTAGAAGAGGGAAATCTCCACATCTGCAAATAATCCTAAATTTTGGGGTCAAAAACCACCAAATCAATGGGCATAATTTGCAAAGAAAAATGTTTCCTTAAGGCCATGTGAGAGGGCAGAAGAGCAGCACATTTTTTAAACAATGGCCTTGGAACTCTGACTAACCCAGAACAGAAACCTCAGTGTCATTGTTCTGTTCCCTGCACCGTCACAGTGCGCTTCCTCAGCCACACACACACAGCACTGTGATCCTGGGAATAAAACAGAAAACACGACATGCCCCATCAGCGCATCATAAAAGAGTCCAGTCTACCCCTATTGACTGCATGTTCTGTCCCCCAAGAGCTTAGCGTAGATGTACGAAGAACTAGGGGGAAAAGCACTAGAGTGTATAAAGGTTTCAGTACATTCAGCCACCTGGTCGGAGGTGAGTAGAATGAAAAATGCTTTGACCTCACATCAAGCTAAGAAAAAGTTAGCCACAGGACTTGCCATTGGTCCTTCTCACCCATTCCAGATCAGCGAACAGACCAGGTCAAAGCTTCAAATAGGGCCTTTTCTCTCTTTCAAAGGAACTTCATAGACCATGGTCACGTGCAGGCTTCACAAAGCCTTTAGATCCTGTAATCCATAAGCCGAAGTATGGGTAAGAACCACCCCAAAGATAAAACACCTCCCCCAGAAAACGGGAGAATGAAGACACAACCGTACCTTCCCCTGCTCTCAAGGTAGTGGGTACTCTTGTTCACAACAACCTGTTCCACTTAACAGAGATGCTGCAATATAGTGAATGAAACACAACACCTGATGACTAAGCCTGCGAACTCGAGTTAACGAAACTAATTTCTAGGTTCTACCACGTCGCCTGAAAGTCTCGATTCAAATGTTCTTTACAGCAGTCACTCCAACAGGATCACCAAATCTCTGACAGTCTTTATTGGGGGTATCAACTGAATCTTTTGGTGGTCGTTTCCATGGAAGGAACCCAGAGGATGGGACCTAGAGAAAGGCTCTTGCTATCTGTCAAAACATCTATGGTCATTTCCCAGTAGCTGATAATCCCAGAGTAAAATATTACAGAACAGAATAAAAAACCCAAAATCCAAATCATGTGTACACGTGTGTGTCATAAAGGTAAGGAAATGATGGGTTATTTAATAAGTGGCACTGCGGTCATTCATTACACATTTGGAGCAAAACTAAGGTAGTATCCTACCTTGTATCATAAACAAACTTCAAGTACGTCAAAGCTTTAAATGCAAAAACACAAACATTAAATAACTAGAAAAAAAACCAAAGGTGGGTATTTATTTGCTCTCAGGGCAGGGAAGGCCCTTCCAAACCTATGGGCAGAGGCAAAATATGCAAAAGAAGATACTTATAGATTTGACTACATAAAAACACATAACACCTGTATGTCAAAATAAAGCAAAAAAGCAAACTACAAACTGGGACAAATATTTATAATGTATATGACAGGGAATTAGTATTCTAACTACATTAAAGCTTTTACAGATCAGTAAAAACTTATGAATATATCTCAACAGGGAAATAGGGAAAGGCATGAACAGGCAATTCACAAAAAATGACCAATGAGACACACACATGCATACACGCACACACACGCACGTTCAATTCGATTATTAACAAAAAAGTACAAATTAAATAACATTTTTTTACCTATCAAATGTGCAGAGGTTTAAAAAAACAATACTCCATGTTCACAAGGATCTCAAAATACACACTCTTATACTCCTGGTGGAGGTGGAGACCAATGTAGCAATATATATCAAAAGTCTTAAAAACATGTTCATACCCTTTGGCCCAATAATTCCACTCCAAAGGCATTCATTCTGAGGAAAACGATCACAGATTCAAAAACAAAAGCCTCATACAAGGGCAGCCATCAAAGTGTTATTTATAAGATAAGAAGAACTGGAAACACCTTAGATGGCCACCAATGCTGGAATAGTTACAGGCATTATGGCACACATGTGATGGATAAGTATTTCCCTCCAAACTTTTACACAATGATTTCTGGGGGTGATTACAGGTGATCTGAAATATTTTTCTTTGTATTTTTCTGTATTTTCCAACTTTCTACATATCTAAATGTAATACTTTTATGTCAGGGGAAAATACATATAACCTGAGGTGGGGGGGGCGGGGAGGCAAAATGAACAGGACAGGCCTAAGGACAAAGCCAGGCCACACATGCACTAGAAACTCCTGGCTCATTCACCATGTTGCCCAGGGATCTAGGCTTCAACCAGCTGCAGACAAAGCCACTTAAACGTATTATCACTATTACCACCTGGCCATCTTCTCCGCGAGTGGCCCAAAGCCTCGCCAGTGCCTTGCTGAAATCCCCATACACCACATCTACCATAGTTCCCTGACCTACCGGTCCAGTGACCCTGTCCATCAAGGCAATTTGGCCCCCTAAGTCTGACATGACTTAGCTGACCCTGGTGATCCAACACTGCTTCCTGTGCTCACCACTTCTTTTTCCAAGTGTTTAGAAAACAACTCTTGATAATCTTGGGTTAAGTTTGGAACTGAACCCAAGGTTTGCAAAATCTCTATCCTTTTTGAAAATTTGAAGGACATGTATCTAGGTCCATAATGTACATATTCATTTTTTTTTTTTAGCTGAGCCATCCTGCTACCTGTTNTTTTTTAGCTGAGCCATCCTGCTACCTGTTGGCAGCTCAGCGGCTGCTCAGCTCGGGCTGGACTCGAACCGCTGTTGCTTAGAGCTCAAACTCTTCAGCGAGCTCTTAACCAACTGAGCCACTCAGCCAGCCCCCATAATGTACATATTCATACAAAATACATGAATCTTCTTCTGAGTCTATTCAAATTTTTTATCACTCAATTTCATCAAGTGGAAAAATCCCCCAATCTCTAGAGCCTTTGCTTTTTTAAGTTATCTAAATTCAGTGAAAAGTAAACAAAGGTCCACTTCAAGAGGATGAAAGCATTATCACAGTAAAGAAGAGAGGAAGACAAAGCACTTGTTAAAGTTAGACTGTTATTAGCTGAAGACTGTGTGATTCAATAACAGTCTAGGTACAAATAGGAACTTGTAAATTGAATTCACAACTCACTTCCACTTACCTAACACAGAATTTGAGTTATAAGAGAGATCATTTTGCAGTCCCCTCATTTCATAGATGAGAAAATTGAGGCCCAAAGAGGCACTGGTACAAGATCATTCACCATAGGATGGATGGATACACACACACACACACACACACACACACACACACACACACTCGTTTCTTAACAAAAAGGGAGCAAAAACAGTATTTTCTAAATTTCGTAACAATAAGCCCAAATTATTCTGCTTCTCTTATTTCTCTATTTAAAAACAATAAAACCATCACCCTATTGTGGAACAGAAGTCTAAAGCTTTAAACAAAGCAACAGTGTAAACTCAGGGTCAAGATTTTAACAAGCAACACATTACATTAAAAAGAAGTCCCAAAAAGCTATAACCACACAAGAAGTAATTCTCTCTCCTTGCCATATGTTATTCTAATCACTCTACCCCATCAGAAGAGCCAATGTTTTACAGACACCAGGGTTCCTAGGATTTCGCCTCAAACCATCTAACAAGGACAAGAAAGCACCTGTCCAGGTAGGTTCAGAATGCTCCGCCAACTTGAGCTACCATGTCCTTGGGCTACACGGAAGACAGAAACGATGGGCGCATGCACGTATGTGAAGTTCAGCCCCAGGAGGCGAAACTGGATAGAAGGCTAACATTTTTTTCTCTTCTAAGTTTAAAAAACAGGTGGTCCTTAAAGGGTGTAGCCACTTTGGGGAAAAGTCTGGCAGTTCCTCAAAAACGTTAGGTTACCTTAAGTCGCAGCAATTCCACTCCTAGGTACATGTACCGCAAATAACTGCAAACATGAGCAGACAAAATCTTGCCCATGAATGTCCATAGCAGCAGTATTCACAATAGTCAAAAGCTGGAAACAACCCACACGGCTACCAGCTGAAGAGTGGGTCCACAAAATGTGCTCTATCCATAGGGCGGAATATGACTCGGCCTTAGAAAGCAATGGAGTGTTACACGCTACCACATGGATGAACCTTAAAGACATCACGCTGAAGGAAAGAGGCCAGAACAAAAGACCACACAGCATATGATTCCATTTACATGAAAAAGCCAGAAAAGGTAACTTTATAGAAACAGGAAGTAGATTAGTGGTTGCCTGGGTAAGGGGAGGGGAGGAGTTGGGGGGAACTGGGAGTGACCACCAATGGGACAGGGCTTCTTTTTAGGGTGAGAAAAGTGTTGTAAAGTTCATTGTGGGGACAGCCGCACCACTCTGAGCATTCTAAACATCACTGAATTGTACACTTTACATGAGTGAATTATAAGGTAGGTGAATAAGCTGTTTTTTAAAAAAGATGAGCCCTGCCATTTTTATCAGGTCGGCATTCCTAGCTGAAGTTATCTACTCTCAATCCTTAAATCCCTCCGGGGCACGGCACGGTGATAAGAATGAAACTTACTCCCTTATCCTCTTGGTTCCCTCTAATCACCTGAGTAATAACACAGTGGCCTGCTCTACTCTCCAGTTTGGAAACCGTGAGAATTGAATCAGGGGACCTAACAAAGCAAAAGTGAATTGACAAACAACAAGCACGTGAGAAGATGCTCAGCATCATGGATCATCAGGGAAATGCAAATGAAACCACAGAGAGGTATCAACCCCCCACCCCCCCCACCCCACCGCCCCCAGGACGGCTAGACTCAAGAAGACTGGCATTAACAAGGGCTGGCGAGGATGTGGAGAAGCTGGAGCCCTCACACTGCTGGTGGGAATGTGGAATTGTGCGGCGTTGTGGAGAACAGCCTGGCGGGTCCTCCAAAGGTTAAATATAGGGTTGCCATATGATCCACTAAGTAGATATACCCAAGAGGAATGAAAGCAAACTCCATGTAGACACTTGTATACAGATGTTCCTAGCAGCACTATTCAACAATAGCCCCAAAGTGGGAAACCTCCGAGTACCCATCAAGCGATGAATGGATAGACAAAATGTGGCATATGCATATAACAGAATATGAATCAGTCATAAAAAAGAATGAAGTACTGATACACGCTACAACACAGGTGAACTTGACACAATGTTAAGTGAAAGTAGCCAGTCACAAAAGCCATATATTATACAAGATGTTCAGAATAGGCAAATCCAGGGACAGAAAGTAGATTAGTGGTCGCCTGATGCTGAGGGGGTTGAGGTGACAGTTAAAGGCTTCAGAGTTTCTTTTTACGGTGGTGGAAATGTTCTAAAATTGACAGTGATGGGTGCACAACTCTGAACATTCTAAACACCCCTGAATCACACCCTTAATGAGCGAATTGTAAGGTCATAAAAATGAATGACAAATACAACTGCATTTCCCTTGAAGAAATTAGAAACGCCCACTTACTGCATGAATATTCTTAAACCCGCACACACACCTTTGCTACTAAGTCAAGCAAACCAACTCCCATTGTCTGGAGCTCCTCCTGGGGTTCCCCCACAGTATTACTCCGTGGAAATCTTCTTCCTAAGTCCACTTTCCTTTTGTGGGGTGGGGGGAGGTATCCCTCCCTCCAGCAGCCTCTCTATCCACAGGTTGCTTTTTCCTTTGGTGCAGGAGTTTGCGGCTGGCAAACCTAAAAAACTTGACATTTGGGAGTTGGTTTTACTCTTTTAAAAAAAATTGTATTGGGGAACAGCCATGGTCATTGGTTACACATGGCTTTCATGCCACAATGGCATAGTTGACTCTTCTAAGGAGGGCGCAGCTCAGTGGCCCATGCGGGGATCGAACCGGCAACCTTGGTGTTATCAGCACCACACTCTAACCAACTGAGCTAACCGGTCACCCCTCCTCACCCCCGGTTTTACTCTTTACTAACAACTTCTGGCACCAGCAGAGTCTCAGAGCAGTAGCTTTTGCTCCCTACCCATAGCTGGGTGGGGAGAGGGGACTCACAACCTCTCTGCTGAGGAAGTTCTCAGGAAATCTGACTTCAAATTTTGATTCTGCCCCTTACTGTCTGTGTGACCTTGAGCAAGCCATTCAACCTCTCTGACCTTCATTTTCCTCACCTGTAAAATGGGGATAATACTGCCCATCACACAGGGCTATTAATGCTGGAGATTAATGAGATTAATGCTTACAAAGCCATCTGGAACAGAGATACTTAATAATTCAACTCAACAAAGCCTGCGCCATGCCCTGGACTGGGTGCTGGGGACACAAGGATGAATACAACACTAGCTGCCTTCTAGTTCTTTAGTATAGAAACTGTTAACAGGAATCCATTTTCTGCCTTCTCTACATTAGCCTTCTTTTAGAATGGCAACAGGCAGTTCAGGACTTTAATTCTTGGCCTTGAGAAACTTCCACCTTGTGCTCTCTCAGGAGAGCACATGCTGACAGGGGAGCACCTATGTTTATACCCTTCTTTCTCAAACACGGGGAGATGGAAGGGTCACTTAAATGCTATGGGGGAACTATCCCTTTATGCGTCTTAACTATTCCAGGTCTGACCTGAAGATGTTTCCATGGTGAAACGCTCACTCTCTTCTTCCCTGTACCCCCATCCTGCCTGGATTTACATTCCGGTTGAAAAGACTGGTCACAGAGGATCAGTTCCCAGCTTAGCTACCTAAGTCACCAATTTCTGGCTCACCTCCTGACCTGGGGTTCAGGTTCTACTCTCTAAATGAAAGGGCTTCCCTGAAAAACACTAGCTCAGTTTAGAAGCAGAGGCTGACACCAAGTGGGGGGGGGGATGTAGGAGTGAGTTTCTAAATCAAAATGTTGTAACGTGAAGCCCGTCCTTCCCTTGGTGGAGCAATTCCACAAGTCACAGAAAAATCTTTTTCATTTTAGAATAAATTGGAAAAGCGCCTTCGCCAAGAGCCAGTTGTTTAAATTTTCAATTTGAATTTTAAGCAGGATTATACATGCCCAAGAACATCATACTATTTTTAGCTAATAGGTAGGACTGCTGTGTCCACAACAGTTTGGAGCAATCAGGAGTGAAACTATTAAACAGCATCTCTCACTATGATACCTTTATCACTTAGTACTTCTATTTCTATTTTAATATTTTCCAAAGCTTCGTCATAAAAATACTTGCAAAGCACCCATGCTAGGCACACTACAGAGTTCAAATAGACAGACACAGTTCCTATCTTCATTATGGGTTTAACCCACATTAAGCAAACCAGTTCTATGAAAGAAACTCAAGGTTACAGCATTCTCACCAAGCTGCCATCCAGCCCCGAAGTGCCCAGGGGAGAAACACTGGGAAGCGACTGTCCTACACCTACCACCGTCCCCTGCCTGCACCCTCTCTGTGTAGTAAAAGGAGAGGGGGAATGAACATGTTCCCAAATTGACTGTGACAATGGATGCACAACTCTGAACACACTAAAACCCAGCGAGATGTACACCTAAACGGGTGAATTGTATGGTATGTGAATTATACGTCAATGATGCCGTTAAAAAGAGCAGGGGAGTTGCTGTTACTCTGATTGTTCTAAGAGTCAAAGCTATCTTTTAATGCCCCCACGCTGAAGGGAGTCTAGCTAAAGGCTACATGCTTTGGCAATGGTGCCTTGGTGGCCATCATGGAGGTCGCTGTTATCTTCCCTTGCACACACACCTTTCTTTCCCTCACTCTCTTTCCCGAGACTGTCTTCTGTGATTTCCATAGTTCCTTTCTTGCTGCTCCTCCTCTAACTAGGTCTTAGGGACCAACTGTGGACCTCAGGATGAAACTGACCACTGACCCTTGGCAACTTTCCCGTCGTGACCCGAAGCCAGTCATACCCTTGCTCTCCAGGTCCTGTTTGTAGTGAGGGGCTGGACTACAGGATCCTTCCCAGCTCCCACATTCTATACGGGGGGGAAAAATGCAAATGATGAACACTTACTTGGCCAACAACATGCAGTCTGTGCCATTTTAGCCAAAAGACACATATTTGGATCGTTCACTTTGTAAATGCCCACGTGATGTAATCTTCCAAAGAACACTATTTAATATGTTTATAAAACCATTGACGTGGAGTCCTTATTTTTAAAAACTATCACTTTATCAAAGAAAATTTAGAGCCCAACACAGAATGCTTGATCGTCCGTCCCTCTTGATCTGTCTCCAAGGGTCCATTTTCAAATGGAAAAAAAAGAAAAAAAGCTTTCACACATTGAAGCCCTGTTGGATTCACCAAACCAAAGAAAGAAGACTGGGGTGGCAGAGCCTTACCAGCAGTGGTTCAACTAAACCCTAAGAAGAAGGGCTTTGTTTAGCAAGTGGTAGAGACCTAACATAAGACATACATTAGAAACTCTCAGAAATGCGCCCATTCAGCAATGAACACTGCAGGAATCCCTTTACCAGTTACATGCCCCCCAATGAAACTCAGAGAAAGATGCAGTCACCAGTTTGCAACATCCTACCACCAGACAAATTCAGTGTTATTTCCATGTGGCCAACATCAGAGAGCAAAACTGAAAGAAACACATCAATTTCTCCTACACACATACACACAAATATGCAAGAGAAACCATTTTCTCTGCAGAACCTACATTGTCAAACTTATGGACATGAAATGGATAAATACCGGTTGCTAATCAAAATCAGATGGTTAGCTTTACACTGAGAAGCAAACCACACGCAGAAATCATAAAAACAGTAACCCTAAGGTGTGTTTCTTGTTTTTAAGCTGAACACCAAACATGGAGAGAAATGACTCAGTGTCCATTTGCATCCCTCTTTCCCATTACCTCAGACCAGCAAGCTCTCCTGGTAGTTACCTCCCTACACTTCTGTCCCGATCACAACAGCCCAGTGCAGGAGGTGGCAGGCCCCTTCTTTCCCTTCAGGCTCTCGGCTTGAGGTACTGAACCGGAGTGGGGGGAGGGCGGAAAGGACAAAGGTAGGCGCTTTCGATCCCTTATGGCTTCGCGACAGGGCTCCCAGCCTCTCCCTTCCTCATCACAGAAGCAGAGCACCTGCCCGGGAGAGGTTCCTTCCTCCCCCTTAATAACCCGCCCTCAGGACTTAGGTGTACGTGGAGCCCCGGCGCTGCAGCCCTCAGGGACAAAGGCTTCGCTAACAAAGAGGAGGGGGAGGCGACAGAAGTCGGTGCAAACAAAAGCGGGGGTGGGGGGTTTGAGCACACCCAGCCCAACTCGGGTGTTCCCCTAGGCAGCCAGGTTTGGTGGAGTCATGAGTGTGGGGGAGGGGCGCTGCAGAAAATTCCTCCGAGGTTAGGCTTTAGGGAGCTGCTGGGGGAGAGCCGAAGCCCTGGGGAGAGAAGGGGACAGAGCTGGTGGGTAGAGAGAGGTGATGGCAAAGAGGTGCCGAAGACAGGAGGGCCCAGTGGAGGTTGAAGGGGCGCTCCCCAGGTCCAGGAGGGACACCCAGGAAGGGTTCCCGAGCTGCGCCCCCAGGGGCTGGGGACCCGCGGCCAAAGGCCTCGAGGGAGAGCGTAGAGTGGGGGTCGCAGTGTTGAGAAAGAGAGTCTGAGAACAGAACCGTAGAGAGGCTCGGGCGGACTGGGAGGGGGCCTGACCCCAGTCCGCCCCACCTCACCTGGCGCCGAGTCCGAGTCCAGGTCTCGTGCTGAGAAAGCGCCCGCTCCCGCCGCCCCTCCGTCCCGCGCGGGAGACCACGGACACAAAGCGGGGCGCGCGGGAGGAGGGAGAAGGGGGATGGGGAGGGCAGGGAGGAGGAGGAGACGCTCGAGGCGCACGAGGGGGGAAGGAGGGGCGCCCGCCGCCTGGGTCAGGGGGCGGGGCGTGCGGCTGGAGGCCGCGCTCGGCCCGCCAATGGCCACCCCGCCGGCCGGCTGGCTGGGGCGCGCCGGCCCACAGCTCACCTCGGCACCTGGGCCTCGGCTTGCCCCAGCCAATCAAACGTCTCAATTTGCATAACCGGCCCCGCCCACTCGGCCCAGCCAGGAGGCTGCTCCCAGAGAACACAAAGAAGGCCCCCTGTAGGGGGAGGGGGGGGGTCAACTCCAGATTCCCTATCCCGAGGGTTTGGCATCACCTTTTCAGCGCGTTTATGGGTCTTTCATGGTCACCCAGATGTGGGGAGAGAAATGGAGGGTCATAGAGCTTTGGCCCAAGATCTCCTAAGAGGTCGGCTCTCTTGTCCCTGAGGTGCTTCTATTCCAGCTACCTTCCTCCAGTTCCAGAGCACACAGTTCCTTGTCTTCGCCTCTGAGCCCTCCACCCCCTTCCTTCCCCCTCCCATTTTTCCAGCCGCTCCCGTCTCCGTGCTCGCCCCCCTCCCCCCGCAGGCTGCTGCCCACTACTGGCCTTCTGCTGCACTGCAACCTTAATCAGCCGGCTCTGAGCACAGCCTGAGATGCTATGCTCCTGCCCAGAAGACAACAGAGCAAAGAGGTTACTTACTGCACTGGGGTAGAAGGCACCTGGTCAAGTGGCTTTGATACCTGTGATGGCAAAACGCCAACACTTGGTGTAAGTCTACACTCCCCTAATCATTGTGTCCCTCCTACCTTCGGGTCTGTACTGGGCCACAATGGTGACGGACTGGCCAGCCCGTTTCAGAGCAGCTGCAGCCTGCTCATGGGTTGCATTCCTCAGGTTGACGCCATTCACCTGTTTAAAGACAGGAGCCATGAGCTACTCCAAAAGCCAGAAAGGGGGTCCTCTGTCGTAGCAGTTAGGAGAAGGAGATCGGTAGCCCATCCCTAAGCCTTCCGGGATGCCTCTCTCCATATCCCATCCTTGCCCCTAAGACGAGACCTAAAGGATGTGACATCTCTAGTGTAATAATTATCTTCATGGGGTCAAATGCCAACCAGAGTTAAGATCCAAGAGGCATTCTTTTCCCCCTCAAAGATAAGTCTCATCTCGGTCCCTGGCCCTCACTGAGGACATCTATAAAGAAAATAGTTTTCTCCAGCTCTTAGCCCTTCTCCCACCTCAAGAATCATTCCTTGGAGAAAGCAAGGTCTCCCCCTTTCCCTTTTAGACGGGCACAGCTCCCACCCTCCCACCTCACCGATAAGATCCGGTCTCCCCTGCGCAGCTCCCCACTCAGGTCAGCTGGGCCTCCTGCCAGGATGAAGGAGACAAAAATGCCTTCTCCATCCTCTCCGCCCACGATGTTGAAGCCCAGGCCTGTGGAGCCTTTGTGCAGGATGATCTTGCGGGGCTCTCTGGTGGGAAAGGAGTGGAAGGGTCAGGACAAGGTGGATATTAACTGTTGTCCCTATGAGGGCCAGCCTGGAACAAGTCCCATATCGCTGTAGGAGGACATGGGGCCCTATGTATGATACCCTGTTCCTCCCTTTCTCTTCTGGAACCTGCTTGGCTGCTGTTTTCTGCCAGGTGCCAAGTTTCAGTTCCTCTTCCCTCCCTTATTCCTGAGGGCTTGGAGTCACCTCCCAGGGGACAGTCCCCTACTCTCTTAGGTCAACAAGCCCCTACCCTGGGCCCTGGAGACCAGGTCTCAGAGCCCACTCGCTGGTGCTCTTCCTCCCCCACAGTCTCCTATTCTACCAGCCGGTGTGAATGGACCCTGGGCCACAAAAGTGGAACCAGTTGGGAGCGGCGGAGTCACCCTGGGCTTGCTTGTGCTCGCCATCCACGAAACGTGCATACTCACTTCTACATGCTCCCCTGCCATCTCAACATGCCACCTCACAACCTCCCCTCCTACCTCCCTCAACAACAGATGCAGTCACCTGCCGCCACTCTGTCCCCTTGCTAGTTCATGTGGGGGACAGAGATAAAGAATCCCCAGGTCCCCAAAAGGGGCTTAGGAGCCCAGCTGAAGAAAGGGAACAAATACATGAAAACTTGGACTACAAGTAACCATGACTAATCCCTCAGTAAATGATCAGTGTCATCAGGTGAGGGCAACTGCCTCTCCGCATATCCAAGCACCCAGACTTCCAGCACACTTTCGGGGCCCACCACCTTCACTTTAAGCATCTTTCATCAGAGGAGCCCCAAATCCAAGACTCCTCCTTACTTGCTCCGGGTCTGGGGCACGAGGCTCCGTCCCGGAGTCTCAGATGCTCTTGCTCCTACCTGGCATCCCCTCCGGGCCTCAGGGAGCGGAGTGGCCAGGCCCACCTCTGCGAAGCCCTCCTCCAGGCCGAGGCGGAGGCTGAGCCCAGGCCCAGGGTCAAGCCGGAGCCCGAGAACTTGCCAGCCCTCTCCATGGCTCCAGCAGCTCTCCCCCTGTCTGCCTACCCTTCCAGGCCCCACTACAACCAGCCCAGCAGCCCTACCAGGCCCCACCCCGCAGCAAACCTGTCCCCCGGAACCCGGCCGGCCAGACCAGTTCCACAGCGGCCTCCGCCTGAGCGGGGCGGGGCAGGTCCCTGCTAGGGCACCTGGCCCACCAGCCTCCCCTGCATGCATGCAGCCAACCAGCTGAATGGCTTCCTTCTCTAATTGGGAACGATTGCTGCCGAGGGGGCTGCAAGTGTCTCCAGGCAGGAACCCGGGCAGCCTCCACCTCTTCAGCCCCCTAAACGCTCCATCCCCCCACCCCCACCCCTTTCTCTGCACTTTCTGATCTGGGCCACACACCTGGCACTCCCCCTGATGGTGGAACTTGTCCCTGCAGTCAGCTCTGTCGGTCCCTAGGACCCCCAAGGGCTGAGAGAGGGCCTCAGATCCCCGAAGTCGGGAGCACGAGGGCCTTCTCCTGCTCTTTGCCCTGTGGCACTAGGCCTGTGGCCAGCAAGACGCGGACTCCTCTCCTCCCCACCCCTAGATAGTATGGAGGGGGCAGGGGTCTCACCTGGTGAAGTCCTCCTCAGCCAGCATGTGCCTGGGGATGGGAGAGTAGCGGGCAGGGGGGACCTGAGGAGGAGCAGGGTAACTGACCTTGCTCTCCACAGCCCCAAGATAACCCAGGCTGGAATTATGGCTTATGTGGTTGTCAGCCAAGGCAGTAAAAGCTGCAAGCCAGAAAGGAGGAGAAAAATTCAGTAGAGCACTCCACGTAGGTCCCCTCCTCCCTCCCCAAGGACTGTCCCTCACATCCCACCTCAGATGCAAAAGAGCCCAAGGTGTGCTGATTCCTCAGGCCTCATGTCCCCAGTCCACCCCCCAGGGTGCCTCCTCCACAGTCCCTTTCTGAATCCCAGGCTCACTCCTGTGAGTCTTAGAAAGAGCTGAAGTCAAGGCAGTCTACAAAGAAAGGCATGACTAGAGGTGTGACTAATAATAACCCCTCACATCTCTGTAGCCTAATACGGTTTTCCAAGGGCTTTCTCGGCCGTCCATGATCTCATTTGATCCTTGCAGCAGGCCCATGAGGAAGGCAGCACATAGGCCATTAGCTCCTTTTCGCCAAAGAGGAAACTAAAAACCGGGGACAGGGACTTGTCCAAGGGCACCAGCTAGAAGGGACAGAGCTGGGTTGGGCCTCAGTTCTCCGGAGCCTCAGTCCTCCGCTCTCTCTCTACCTTACCAAGGGGGATGGACTTCTTTCCCCCAGGAAGCAGGGCACAGGTCCGTCAGGCAGGGGCCAGGGCAGATGGGTACGTACTGCTGGCGTAGTCAGGGGGTGCGTACATGTCGTTGAGGTGAAGGCTGCCCGGCTTGGCCACCTTCAGATAGACCATGTCAGAGGTGTTCTTCAGTGACGCCACCGCTTCCTCGTGCCTCACGTCCTGCAGATTGGTGTTGTTGACCTGGACAGGAGAGGCCTGGGACTAGTGCCTGGCAGAGGAAGGGCTGTCTCGGGCCCAGAAGGTGCCCTTTCAATGAAATTCAACAGCCTCTCACAGAGGCCCAGTATAGTGCTGTGAGGAGCAGGGAAGCCTGAGGTGGGGGTTGGGCGGGTCAGGGACCCGCCATGAAAAGAACCAGGGCCTTGGCATCTGGGTACCCCGACTGCCATGATGCTCTTGAAATTTCCCATGCTGCCTAGTCCCTGGGTGAGGTTCGGGTGGAGTGAGAGGCCACTGGCACTCCCTGTCCCCGCCTGACCACTTGGGCATCCCCGTGAAGGCTGTCTCACCGCCAGCAGCCGGTCCCCGATCTGTAGGCGGCCATCCTTCTGAGCAGCACCCCCGTCGATGATCTTGGTGATGTAGATGCTGTTGTCCCCTGGGATGTGCTGGTTGCCAATGCCCCCAGCAATGCTGAAACCCAGGCCTGGGTGGAGTCCAGCGGGGAGAAGGAGAGGGCCACAGGAGAAGTGACAGTGCTTGGTCAATCTTGAACTCAACTCCCCGCCCCCAGCCAACCCACTGGCGCCACAGGAGCTCCCCCCAGGGATCCCAAACACCAGGCTGCCATCCCGAGGTCAAGAACGAAGGCCGCAAGCTGAGCCAGGCAGTCAGGCAAGAACTGTGGCCATTCCCTTCCATTTCCTACAGGCCAACCAGGGGCCTCCAGCCAGAGCACAGGAAGCCAGACTGCGCACCTTTGGGCCCTTTGAGCAGGTTGACTTCCATGATGGTCTCGGGTGGGGGCTGTCGCCTCCGCACCACCAAGCGCACCACAGGGCCCGCCTCCTTCAGCGCCTCCACAGCTCGGCTGTGCACCACCTCTGACACGTCCACGTC
>NW_017731469.1:792283-820972 GCF_001890085.2 Hipposideros armiger
CCTCCTCCTCCCTCCTGCTCCCTCCTGCTCCCTCCCTCCCTCCTCATCTCACACTGAATGGAAGGGTCATCCTGCCAGTCACCCTCCTCCCCTCATGGCCACCCTGCCCCTGCTGCACCCAGCCCTGCTTCCAGGCCACCTCACCCCAGCCTCCCATCCATGGCAGCTGCCCCACCAGGGATGATCTTGGTAATGAAGATGCCAGGGTCATCAGGGACATGGGGGTTGTCGATGCCACCTGCGATACTGAAGCCCAGGCCGGAATTGCCCTGCAGAAAGGGGTGGAAGGGCACAGTCTACTCATCCAGAGGGCACAGGGGAGGCTTCGTGGTGTCCCACCGCCCCTGCCCCACAGCGCGGGTACTCTAGGCCTCAGAAGGGGCCACAGCAGGCAGGCTGGGGCACATTTGTCAGAAACCTGGTGGCTTCAAAGCCTGTGCTGACCATTCTGGCGTAGAGGCCTCAGCAAAGCCATCCCCTCCCCAATTCCCCAGGCCTCAGCGAGCAAGGTCAATTAATATTTGTTAGTCGCTTGATTGATTGATGCAGTGATGTGGCCTCTGAGGGCCGCTGTTTCCCCATGCTCTCAATGTGGGTCCCCCCTGAGTCTTAAACCTGAGGTTCACGGCCCTCCCCTCTCCTGGCTCAGACCCTCCCCTTCCCCGTTCATCACGTCCCACTGGCTGACTCACCCGCTCAAGAACTATCTCCTCGTACTTGAACATGCCATCGCTGCCATTGACCTGGGGAAAGACACAGGCAGCTCCCTAAGTGCCTCCTGTCCTCCCAGCCATCTGCCCCCTGGTCAGCATGCTCCTCCCCACCCCCCACAGAGTAGGAGAACCCAAAATGGACTGCAGAACACCTCTTGGCCACAGACGGGGACAGGCTGACCCCGAGGAGGCCATCCTCTCCCCTTGCTTCCAGCCATATCAGGCCAAAGCCCAACTGCTCGTTTCGTTCACATCGATTGTCTGAGGCTGGGCCAGCCAGTAGAGCACTCACAGAGAGGCTAGGCTCCGGAGCCTTAGGGTTCACTAGGTGGGGTGCAGGGCTGGCCTGAGGGGGGTGGCACAAATAGAACATGGCGGGAAAGCCACGCCACGCCCAGCATCCATGGGGGCACCCAGGACCTGGACAGGGGCTGGCTCCCCTTCTGAACCACAGCTCTCCCTAACTTGGGGATCACAGACTCCCACCATGTCAGAGCAAGAAAGACAGCAGATACCATCTTGTCCAACCTCTCTCGTGACACATGGTGATGATGAGGCCCAGAGAGGACACAGGTTGTGCCTAAGGGCACACTTGGAGTTACTGGCAGAGCAGGGGCTAGAACCTGGATCTCCACGTGCTCTTTTGATTAAAGCAAGCTGCCAAGGCCACTGATGTTTTGGCTACCCATTCCCTTCCCCAACAGAGCTCCAGGGAAAAGGGCAAGCTGCCGCCTTCAGAGCACCTCATGAACCCTCATTCTGTATCTCCTTGTGTCCCCACGAGCCCAATTCTTCATATGGTCAGAAGGAGTCAAAGACCTAATCTACTGTCTACCAAGGGGCATTTGATCCTGAACCCTCCGTGTTTCCCAGCAGAAAGGGCCAGACATCAGAGCCCAAGCCAGGGGCGGGACAGGAACAGAGTGGACAAGATTCCCCACGAGGGAGGAGCCGATGCCCGTGGACTGCCTGGCAGCAGAGTCCCTGGCCTTCAACACATAGTAGCCATGGGAGGAAATGCAAGGGAAGGGGTCAGAACGCAGGGTTAGTCTGACCAGCCCACAGAGGTGGCCTCCCAGACAGGACACACTTGTGGCCATTGTCATACTTCTGGACAGACAAGCAGCACCTGCTCCCTGACTCGCACTCTCCTCATCCCAGTGAATGGAGGCACCCTCTCGCCTCTCTCCCCAGGTAATCTGGCACCGATCCCGCATCTTTCTCTGGCTGTGTTGCCCCTTCCCTGACCCCTGGTCTCCTCCTTTCAAGAGGGGAGCTGGGAACCCAGGATGGGGGCTTCTCCATATTCCCTTTCTGCTTTCCCCCTCCCACTTCCACCCCATACAGCTTTGGCTGCCAGAAGCAGAAAGGAAGGGAGGGGGAGAGGGCCGGCTAGTCATGCTTCCACCTTTCCTGGGCCTGGCCGCGGGACTTTGTGCCGTGCAGCCCCGAGGAGCTGGGGCGGGGAGGAGGGCTCCAGCTGCAAGCCCACTCTGGTCCCTGATCCCAGGAGGAAGAACTGATGGCTCTTCAGAGTCCCCAAACCAACACCGCTGCTTGAAATACCATGTGACAGAAACACAGGCAAAAGGACACTCATGCAGCTCTTGCATGCATCTGTGCCCACGTGTGATAAGCCATGCTTCAAGCCCAGTTCCAGTGACATCCAGAGGCTCCAGCTACCACTGGTCCACCCTCCCACTGCCCCTGTCAGGGACCCTGCTCCCAGGGCCAGGAGCCATCCAGGCATCAGCCCTGGCAGACAAACCTTGGCCAACTGGCCCAGCCTTTGGAACTGTCACTCATCTCCCAGTTGAGCAGGACGAGCATGAGAGAGTGTTTGCAAGGGTAGTACCCCCATGACAGAGAGGAAAAGGAGACATGGGGACTCGCTGCAGAGGGCAAGGGGCCAAGGCAAGGGACACGGGAAGCAGTAAGTGTAGATGGACAGAAGACTAGGCTCCCCCTGTGCAGGAAGTGCCCACCTTTGCTTCTGAGTGAGAGCACATCCTATCCCCAGAGGAGGACAGAGGTGACCAGAATGGTCACCAGCTTGGGGCTGTCAGCACCTGCCCTTAACAGCAAACCCTCCTCCTCTCCCCCTACCCTGGGTGCTGCAGAGCTGAATAACCAGACAGGCCCTCCGCCATGCGTGCCAGGGACCTGGCTCTGCCGGCCCAGCCTCCATTTTGCTGCTTCTCCCACAGATGCTTCTTCCATTTTCTAAGCTGGCAGTTTAGGCTGGGATTGGAAGCCAGAGTTGTGCCCAGCACCCAGGGGTTCCCAATCTGTGCCAAGTCAGGCCTGGGGGGCCAAGTTCTTCCACATCTGGGGGAACCCAAGGGGTACATGCCCCACTGGGGCCAGTCCCTGCACCAGGGCACCATGCCTGCTCTGGAGCGAGGAAGCTGGCTTCAGCACCCCCACCCCGCACCCCTCACCCCAGCACACACACTTCAGAGCTGCTTGGACAAAAGAGTCCGTCCTTCTCAGCCTCTCAGCCTTGCTTGGGACGTGTTTCTCTCTCCTTCCCCCTCCCCTCCCTTGCCTGTCAAGCGCCTCTAACCAGGGACACCACACACACACACACACACACACAGAAAGGCACATGCATGCACACACTTGCAGCCACATGCTCACACACATACATGTAGCCACACACACAGGCAAACACAGCTACCCCTGCAGCCTCATCTACAGAGACACCTCCACCTTCAGAGGGACAGCCTCACACGTCCATGTGCCCATTCACACACAAAGGGACTGGGATGGAGAGGGACTCATGGCATGGAGGGATGACGCTCAGGGAGCCGGGCACATGGGCTCCACATAGATTCAAAGGAGCACCATTGCCTTCCTCCACACACCTCAGCACACACGTTCCCCCTACGCAGAGCACCATGCCCCCTCCTTCCCTGCCGTGGAGACACACCACACACAGCCCCCGCAGATCCTCCCGCCCCCTGCCAGACACAGAGACACTGCTAAACCCCCACACTGAGACAAACCCAGTTCCCCCGCACAGGAAAATGTGCCCCTCCACCATCCCTTCACCCCCTGACACACACACAGCTCCTCCCAATCCCCTCCAAATGGAGACCCCCAAACAGACACACACAAGAAAGCGCACATTTCTAGCTGCCTCTCCTGGCCAGGCTGCAATGCTAGGGCTTAGGGTCCGCTGGCTTACAGCCCCAGGAACCCCTGCTGCACCCCAGGCCTATAGGCCCCCACTCCCCAGCCCCCTGGGGTTGCCACACCGCCGCCCCCTCCCCCCCCACTCCGCTGATCCGTACCTGCTCATACCAATCTCGGTTGGTACAGGTGCACTCCGGCCACCAACTGGGGCCACTGCCGTTGAGTTTGGGGGTGCTCTTGCCTGGGGCTGGCTTAGGGGGCACTGGCCCCACATCCCGGCCAGTGGGGATGAGCTTGGCCTTGGTGCGGGGGGTAGGGGTGGCCCCCGCCTGCGAGGGCAGGGTCTGCGAGCTGTAGCCCCCATAAGCTGTGCTGGCTCCATTGCCTCCACCTGGCCCGTAGGGGTCGGGCACCTGCCAGTCGCCGTAGCCGGGAGGCTCCAGGCGCCGCAGGGCGGCCAGGCGGGTCACCTCGTAGCACTCGGGGCACTTACAGCAGTGCTGGTGTTTGTGCATGGCACTGCCCCCCGCAGCCCGGACCCCCCAGCCCACGCCGGTTTCCACGCCGCCGCCGCCGCCGCCGCCGCCGCCGCCGGGCTCCCGGGCACACTCACACTGCTCGGACCAGGAAGGGGGGGGGACCCGTGGGGGCGCCCGGGCGGACCGGGGCCTGGGGCCGGGCGGGCGTCCTGGGGCCTCTGCCCCAACGCTGCCCCGCACCCACGGCTCCCCCTCCAGCACTGGCGGCTCCGTGTCGCCCGTAATGGCTCCTGGGCCGAGGCCCAGCAGCAAAGAACAAGCGGGAGTCTGGGCAGAGGCTGGGTGCTGCGAGGACCGCTCCTGCACTGGTCCCCAGGATGGATCTGAGTGGAGTCAAGAGCATCTCTCCCTGGCTCCCGTCTCAGTTGATTCCAGCCAATCAGCGTGCAGAGTCGGGCAGCGGCAGCGGCAGCGGCAGCGGTAGGAATGCTAAACAGCGGCTCCTTAAAGGAACAGGGGCAGTGGCTCCCCCAGGCTCAGTCCCCAACCCCCCAGATAGCTGGGGTACCGCTGACCCTAAGGGTGGGGCATGGGACTTGGGCCACGCGTGAGCTCAGTCGCCAATCTCGTGTCCCCATATCCCCAATTTCAGAGCAACCTCCGCCCACTCCACCCCACCCCGCTTCCCAGAGGGAGTTGCAGGGAGACGCTCAGTGGGTCCCCAGGCTTGCTCTGAGCTGGGGCCACCCGAAGTAAAGACTTGAGGCAGCACAACGGGCGAAGGGACGTTGGGGAAGTGCTCTCTCCTAACAGGGGATCAGGGAAGCCGGCGGCTTATGAGGCTGCTCTCCTGTCAGGGCCCCCCCTCAGGACTATTGTTCTCTCAACCTCTAGGCCCTGAAATGCTGGCAGCCTCCCACTTGACTTGCTTCCATCCCCAGTGAGGGACTTAAGCCTGGGACAGGAGGAAAGGAAAGCTCTAAGCTCTTGTCCCTGGCCCACAGACTCCCGCACAATTAGGCTGGGGAAAAGCGCTTCAGGATGCCAAGAGGAAAGAGAGACCAGGGCAGGAGGAAAGGCAAGAAGAAGTCTGAAGTCAGAGGAACCATTCCGGGGATCCGAAGAACTTGGGAATACCTGCCCAAGGACACCTCCTTAGCCGCTCCTGGCTCAGCCTGTTGGGGGATGGAGGGAGGATGGCATGCTGGGAAGATTCTACGTTTTTGCTGTTCTTTTTTTTTTTTCAACTACAGTTCACATTCAATATTATATTAGTTTCAGGTGTACAGCAGAGTGGTTAGACATTTATATGACTACGAAGTGATCCCCCCGATTAGTACCCACCTGACACTATACGTAGTTATTACAACATCATTGACTATATTCCCTATGCTATATTTTACATCCCCGTGACTATTTGTAACTACCAATTTGTACTTCTTAATCCCTTCCCCTTTTCCACCCAGCCCCGCAACCCCCCTCCCATCTGGTAACCATCAGTTTGTTCTTTGTTTCTGTGGGTTTTGCTGTCCTTGTTTTGTCCATCAGCTACCAACTACTGAGTCTTTACAAAGTCCTAACTGTTTTGTATGCAGACAAAAACCTTACCAAGGTGCCACTATTATTATCCTAATTTTACCAATGAGAAATGGAGGCTCAGAGCTGTTAACACAGCTAGGTACCACGGCAGGCAGTGACAGAATCAGGATGCAAATCCTGCCCATTTGCCTCCAGAATCCATGCTCTTAATTCCTTCAGTACAACAGAACTTAGATCTCACTTCAATTCAACATTCATTGCACACCTACGCCGTGCAAGACCTTGACCTAGGACCTAGGGATACAGGAATTCATTCTTAATTCAACAAATATTCATTGAGCACCTGTTATGTGCCAGACACTGTTCTAGGATTTGGGGATATTGCAGAAAACAACAAAACACAACAAATCCCTGCCCTTGGGGAGCTTACATTCTTGTGAGAGCACAGACAAAAATTAGCACAATAAATAAATGAATCACATAGTATATATGACGAGAAGTGCTTCGGAAAAAAAGAAAAAGTAAGAGTCAACAACTGGTAAATGTCTTGTTATATTTGCTCTATCAATCTACCTACACTTTTTTCTGAACCATTCAAATGTAAGTTACAGATTTCATTTCACTTCTCTAAATACTTCAGCATGCATCTTGTTGGAATAAAGACATTCTCCTACATAACCACAATATTATTATGACATCAAAAATGAGTGATACTTCATATCGCCTAATATCATCTAATGTCCAGTTCAATATTAAAATTTCCCCCACTTGCCTTTTATGTTTTTTCACAGCACAATCTAATCAAGGTTCTCACGTTACATTTGTGTCTTTAGCCACTTTTAATCTAAACAGCCCCAATCTTAAAAATATACGTTTTATTTAAAAATAATTATAGATTTACAAGGAAGTTGCATAGATAGTACAGAGAAGACCCGTATACTCTTCACCCAGCTTCCCTCAATGATTACATCTTCCATAATTATTGTACAATATCAAAATCAGAAAATTGACATCGGTTCAATGTGTGTATAATCCTATGCCATTTTACCACATGTGGAGATTTCTGTAACAACCGTCACAATGAAGATACAGAACTATTTTATCACCACAAAGATCTACTGGTGTCATTTCATCAGGTTGAGGGGAGTGTAGAAACCTTACCTCCCTTTACATCTCTTTCCCCTGTCCCATTTATAGTACGATTGTCTTAAATATTTCCTCGACGTATATTGAACTCCACATCAATGATGTTATACTTATTGCTTCAATCATCAAACATCATTTAGACAACTCAAGAGGAAAAGGAAAGTCTATGTGCTTACATTTTAATTCATTCTAGTATTTCTTCCTTCCTGATGTTCCAAGGTTTCTTCTTTGATAGCTCCTTTCTGTTTTGAAAACTGCCTTTAACCATTTTTTTAGGGTGGGTCTGGTGGCAATATATTCTCTTAGCTTTCCTTTGTTTGAGGATATCTTGATTTCCCCCTCATTTCTGAAGGATATATTCACTAGATATAACATTCAAGGTTGGCAGTTCTTTTCTTTCAACACTTGAAATATGTTGTACCACTTCCTTCTGGCCTCCATGGTTTCTGATGAGAAATCCACTGATATTTGAATTGTTTTTCCCCTGTAGGTAAGGTGTTGTTTCTTTCTTGCTGCCTTCAAGATTTTCTCTGTCTGTTTTCAAACGTTTGATTGTAATGTGTCATGGCATGGATTTCTTTGAAATTATCCTATTTGGGATTTGTTCAGCTTCTTGAATCTGTAGGTTTATGGGGGTTTTTTGCCAAAATAGGGAAATTTTCAGCCATTATTTCTCGAGGACTTTTTCAGCCCCACCCTCTTTCTCTTCTCCTGGGACTCTGATGACACAAATGTTAGGTCTTTTGTTATAGTCCCACATGTCTGAGGCTCTGTTCATTTTAAATTTTTTTTAGTCTATTTTCCCACTGTTCAGATTGGGTAATTTCTAATGTTCTATTTTCAAGTTCTGATTCTTTCCTCTGTCCTCTTCCATCCTACTGATGAGTCCATCCATGGAGTTTTTTAGTTTGGTTATTGTATTCATCTGTTATTAAATTTCTATTTGATTCTTGATTATATCTCCTATTTCTTCGCTAAGACTTCCTTTTCTTTTTCATTCATTTCAACCTTGTGTGTAACTGCTCATTGAAGCATTTTTTTTAACATTGACCACTTTAGAACCCTCGTCAGATCATTGAAAGCTCTCTGTTATCTTGGTGTTGGCATCTGTTATTTCTCATTCAGGTTGAGAGTCTCTTGGTTCCTGGTATGATGAGTAATTTTTTTTTATTGCATCCTAGACATTTTTGGCTATTATAAGATTCTGGAACTTATTTAAATCTTTGTTTTTGGTAGGCTTCTTCTGACACTGTTGCCATCAGTGGAAGGGGCCACTGCCTGGTTACTGCCAGGTAGGGATAGAAGTTCAAGTTTCCACCTCCCTGTCAGTTGATACCCAAAATAGGGGCTCCTCCTTACTGCTGGGCAGGGTGGGAGTTCCAGCTCTCCACTGACACTTCCCTAGCTGGGAGAGGTTAAAGTGCCTCCTTCCTGATCCCCAAGTGGCTTCGACTGACCATGGGTGGGGGTGAGGGTGGTAAAGGAGTAGGGTAGGGAGGGGAGGAGGGAGAGGGCAGGGGCAAAAGTCCTGACTCTCCACTAGGCCTCCTCTGGCACTCTGACACCATCCAGTGAGGAGGGGAGGCATTGTTACCTTGTGGGGGTGGAAGCCCAGTCTCCCTACTAGGCCTTCTCTGACACTACCCCAGACAGCATGGGTGGGGGGCCTGATGAGAACAAAAGTCTGAATTACAACTTGGCCTTTGCTGGTGTGGGTAGGGCTGCAGTTTTTTTCTGTGATATATGGTTGCAAGTAGAGTGGTTATTGTCTAAGTTTTCTCTCTGGCTACGCTGCCCATTTCCTGGTCTTTTGGCTAGAGAGAGCAGGCTTTTATTGAGACTTTTTTTGGTTGGTCCCCACTGGCATTTTCAGTTTGGCTGCTCGCTCCTCTGGAACCGAGTCTGGGATATATGAAACAACAAGAAAACGCAGGGAACTCACCAGTGTGAGTTCAGGTCACTGGCGTTCTTAGTCAGTCTGCCGTTTTCTCTGTCTTTCAGAGTCTTATGTTTGTTTTATGTATAATGTGCAAGGTTTTAGCAGGAGCAATAGGGACAAGTGTGTCTACTCCATCTGGGTCCAGAACTAGAAGTCTCATTTTATTTTTTAATTAATGACATTGGCCTTTTGAAGAGTACAAGTCAGTTGTTTTGTAGACTATCCTACATTCTGGATTTGTCTGGTTTTTTTCCCCCTCGTGGTGTCATTTATCTTGTTCCTCTTACACTGGATTAACTGTAAACTGGAAATCAGAATAGAGGCGATCTCAAATATGTTTATCAGGGTAGGCCTCACTGAGAAGGTGATATTTGAGCAAAGACTTGAGGGAGGTGAGGAAGTGAGCCATGCAGAAGAGCATACCAAGCCAGGGAACAGCCAGTGCAAAGGTCCTGGGTAAGGGGTGAACTTGGCTTGTTCAAGGAACAGCAAGGAGGACCAAGTGGCTGGAACAGAGTGAGGGAGGGGGAGAGTATTAAGAGATGAGATCAGAGATTCAGTAGGGGACCAGATTGTGTAGGGCCTGTAAGCTGTTGTAAGGATTTTGGCTTTACTCTGAAAGAGATGGGGAGCCATTGGAGGGCTTTGTGAAAAGAACTGACATGATCTGACTTGGGTTTAGCAGAATGGCTCTGGCTTCTATGTGGAGAATAGGCCGCAGAGGACAAGGGTAGAAACAGTGAGACCAGCCAGGAGGTTACTGCAGTGACCTAGGTGACAGGTGATGGTGTTTTGGACTGTGATCATAGCACTGGAGGTGATGCAAAGTGGTTGCATTCTGGATGTATTTTAAAGGGAGAGGCGGAGTCAATGGGATTTGATGATGAACTGGACATGAGGTGTGGTTCCAAGGTCTTCTAGCCGGAGCTACTAGACAGATGAAATTGCAATCAAGTGAGACGAGAACAGCTTTGGGAGGGGTCTCTTTGGGGGAAACGATCAGGTGTTCAGGTTTGGAAATGTTGATTTTGAGATGTCTGTTAGATATCCAGATGGAGACGAATAGTAAACAGGTTTTGTTATCGAGGTGCTCAGAGTTAGAGAAATGGAAATATGGAAGCAAATTATTACAATAGCTGTTAAAAGTGCTACTCAGAGGGGTGTATAGAAAAGCAAGTTAGCAACTCTACTTGTGGGGGGAGGACGGAAGAGTTTTACAAAGGCGATGCCTTTCATAGTTTGGGCCTAAAGGGTGACTAGGTGTTCATTAGAGAAAAGAGAGCAGTGTCTTGTGTTCTACATTCTTAGACCCTGGCATACAGTGGTTGCTCAATCAGACACAACCTAGTCACTAGTTGTGTGACCTTGGATGTTGTTTTACTTCTGAGTGTCAGTTTATTTATCTGTGAGATGGAAATAATCATAGGGTTTTTGTGAGGATTAAACGTAAAACATTTAACACATTACCTGGTACACAGTGGGATAGGGTTCGTTATTATTGTTAAATGAACAAATGAATGAATATCTCCCTTCATGACCAAGTCTAGGCTAGGCTGGTAAGCCAGGAGCTTAAAGTCTTTTATATGCTCAGCAGTTTGTCAATACAGAGTGCTAGACTCTTTCCGTACATACTAAAAATGGCTCAGGAAAAAAGCCCCCTATCTATATATAGCCTGGGCCCTCTGCACTGCTCTGATTGAGGAATAAGCATTGCTAAGCCTGGAGTGAATGGAGAGGGTCAAACTGCCCTCCCCACACCCCATCCCCATTGACTGGTTGGTTCTCTCCCTGACTTTCCTTCTCTCTCTCTCTCTCTCTCTCTCTCTCTCTCTCATCTTTTCATTTTTAATGAATCTGAGTAAAATCCGTTGAGATTCCTAATGAGCTTCACCCCACTCCACTGGGCTGGGTTGGCTTTGACAACCCTGACATGCTTTGACACTTGGGAAACCCCTCCCCAGAGCTAGAGCCTGAGGTCTCAGGGAGACTGGCGCCCCCTACAGGTCGATGCCCCAGCAGGCGACTGTGGTTGCTAGGCAACAAGGCGGCCTGCTCAGACTGAGGCGACCCGAGGAGTACCGGAAGACATTTGGGAGGAAGACGGAGACCATTTCTCATCCCATCTACTGGCTTTCCGGCGCCCTCAGTGAATTGATGGTGTTGGGGCAGTGCGGCCCGCTGCTATCTGACAATCTGGGCTCATTCTTGAAAGAAGAGCTTCATTGGGTGAGCCCAGTCTTTGTATGTGGAGAAACAATCACCCTTGCCCCAAAGCCACCTGGTTTGATCTGGAAGCTGGAGACCAGGGTCGCTGAGGGCAGAAGTTTCCGGTTTGCAAGTAAGGGGCATTGCTGTGGGTGTGCATCCTCTGTCAATGGGAATTCTAATAAATTGGGCGTGGGTGGGAATCATTTTGGTGATTAGTCCAGTAAGGGATTAAGATTTCCCCACTATTCCCAATGTATAAAGTAGGGAACTCCTACTTTAGCTCATTAAAATAAAAAGGGCCCATAGGAATGGCAATACATAAAGGAGCATGCCTACCTAGGTGGAGACAAGTGTCTCGCTGGCTTTTCTGAATTCGTTTTCTCCACGGAGTAGGGAGAGATCCTGAGGTCTATTGACCCCTGTGAGTAGGGACAGAGCCCAACAAGAGGGAAAAAATAAAAAGAAGAACAGGAGGGTCGTCAACACAGAATCAGGCAGCTTCCTACTGCTGTGTCTGGTTTGGAGCCAGCAAATCCCTGACTCAGTGCACACCCCGTCCCCTCGAGGGCCTTTGGGGGCCAGAAACCCACAGCTTTTCCTCCTAGCATTCTGGCCCAGGAGCCGGGTCTAGGCAGGCCAAGGCCATGACCACAATAACCCCTCCGCTTGGGACTTGTCTCTGCACTCTTCGGTAGTACAACAGGCGCTTCATCGTGGTACAGCCCCAAACCATGGCAAGTTTAGTGGAGAGCTGTGCCCAGGAGTCCATGGTGGGCTTTCCCTTGCTTTCCCTCAAGACTTGCAAGGTACTGGCAGGCAGACAGGTACTGGTCCAGCCACTGCCCCAGTCCACAACACCTGCACAGAGCATGATGGCAGGGGGAGGCTCCTTGTTCCGGTCCTTCCAAACTGAACTGGAGCGGGACTATGCCTCAGCTCTATTAATAGTCCCCTAGCCCAGCCTGCTAGCCCCAAACCCGGATGCTAGGAGCTGTGAGTCAGCAGCTAAAAATAACGGAGAGAAACTGCACCCGAACCCCAATAAGCCGCTCCCCCTGGCCCTCCACCCTCAAGTTTTTGTCCGTCTCAGTCTCCAGTCCAAGGCCTCACAGGGGTTCAGCACGCCATAGCTGTCCAGTCCTACTGGGAAGAGAGGAAGGATTTGCGGTGGCAGGATCAGGGCTGAGTTACCCAAGGCTAGGCGCTAGGGGCTGGGGGCCAGGGGTTAGGGGCTAGGGCTGGGTCCTGGCAGCCTGGTCTGGAGTCTGGAAACTGAGGTCAGAGGACTGCAGCTGAGTGCCTGGGCCTGGACGGTTGAGGAGGCGGGGTGGGGAGGTGGAGACCCTGGAGGTTGTAAGGGTTAGGTCGGAAGAGGCTGCAGAGCTGTGAGGCTGTGCGACTGGAAGGGGACAGAAAAGCAGGGACGGGGAGAGGAGGTACCTGCTGAGAGGTGAGAGCCCGCAGTCCCTGACAGGCTGGGCGCCCCAGAGCTGAGGCCAGCGGTCGGCCTGACTGAGGGGAGGAATCAGGAACCGGCCAAACAAAGGAAATGCAGCCCGAAAAGGCAGTGTATAAAGGAGACCTGTCGGGTACCAGGAGGCGTGGACCCCGAGAAGACCCGGCCCCGGCGCCAGCTGCAGGTTAGGTGTGTCTAGTGCGGATGGCTGCCTGTCTCTCAGCGCAGGGCGGGGGCGGGGCGGTGAGAGAGGAAGGGGCGGAGTTCGGGAGGAGGAAGGGCGGGAACACAAATTCAAACTCGCCTCCGTCAATCGCGATACCGGAGGTGGCCAGGAGCGTCCTGGGAATTGTAGTCCCGGGGGCTGCCCTGAGACCGTGTAGGGGCTTGTGTCCCGGGGTGCTAATGCCTCCCCCCAGGTCCCAGTCTGGCGAGAGGGATGGACTGGAGACCCGAACCTCCTGACCTCGCCGGAGCTTCAATTTGATTTGCCTTCGCGTGGAGACATGAATCGGGGGGAATGTTGGTGTGGTAGGGGACTGAAGAGTCAGTCAGCCACAGAGCCCCCTCCTGTCCCTGTCTTTGCCTTAGCTCCTCCCCCATTTCTACCAGAATCCTCATCCTAGGCCACCCCCGCGCTAGTCATCTGAACTGTTTAGTCCCGGGACTCAGGAGCAGCAAACACACTGGGAACTTGCTCCTCGGGGGGAAGGCAGGCGGGGGAACCAGACCCTGCGCGCAGCCCAGAGAAGCGAAACTTGTGGAAGTCGGACCATGCCTTCAGGATCCGGAGTCAAGGACACAGGTCCCCAACTGGCTGGGGAAACAGGTGGCATCCAGCAAACTCATCACGGTGATGACCTGCGCCGCCCTCCTCTTGGGGCAGGTGACCACCAGGTGGAGCTACAGCGCAACTCTGCGCTGCGCGCCTCAGCCACCCGGACCCCCGGTGGCGGCGGCTCTCCCGCGTCCCTCCTGCAGCCCTTCATTGATTGCCTCAAGTGGTCTCCCTCCCACCTCCAGCCCACGCACCTCCCCGTGACGACCCCTCAGTGTCATCTCACATACAACCCTCGATCGAGGGTGCATCCTCCGTCCAGCCCCAGGGCTGAAAAGATAGACTGTGGCTGCGTAGGAATTAAATTCATTGAGGAAAGGACTAACAGACAAGAAACGCGAACCACCTTGCCTTGAAGAAGAAGGCTGTGCTCAGCGAAAGAGCCACCTGTAAGCTCAGAACTACATGGCTAGATGGGCTGTTTAGGCTCCAGCTCCTAGGCAGGGGAGCAGCTAAATTGCGGGGGGCAGGGGTGACAGTGAATGGAGTGGGGTCGTTGTCTCCATCATCTTACAGTTCTTCAGGAAAGGCTACTTTGTCATCTTCAGTCGCTGTTCCAAGCTGTCCTGTCCCTTCATACCAGTGCCTTCTACACCAGAACACGTGTACAAGTCTGAAACATTATCTTGGTAATCTCCTGTTCTATTTTCATTTCGGGAGAAACTTCTCGTGACTCACTGTCTTCCCAACCACCCACCTCAGGTCAAAAGCTCAACGGCAGCAGATTTCATGAAAGCTGAGGGCATGTCCGTCATCTGGGCAGAGGGCCCCAGAGTTTAAAATTTCCTGTTGGCAGAGTTCACCCCACCCGCACCAACATTCCACCTCTGCCATTCTCCCTGCTGTTGGCCCATGCTGACAGGCCCCAGACTCGGGCTGGTGGGGGCCCAGGGCAGGACATTCACTCCATCATGAAATTGTTGATCCTGGTCAGCAGCACGGCTGCTTCTAAGCCTGGAGAAGGGACGGGGACACATTGGGGGTGAGCAAGGGGAAGGCTAGAGGATGAGAAAAGTGATGTGAAGGGAGAAAGTTCTTACCAGTTCTCTCTCTCTCCCCAGCACATCTCCTGTAGGGAGAAAAGCTTCCCATTGTGAGTTCAGCCAGCTTCAAGCATGACCTTTTGACCCTGGGTTCCCCTAAACTTCTTTTCCCGGTGTCCAAGAAATCTCATAGGAACGAAACAGACCAAACCCCACACCCCAGAACCCTGGGAGAATAAGGATCCAGGAAGCAGGGGCACAAAGCACTAACCCATGGAGGAGGAAGGTCCACAAAAGCACCAGGATGGAGACACAGTCGGTGACCAGCCACATCATTAGGTAGGTTTGAGGTGGCTGTGGGAATAGGAATAGGCCCCTTTCAGTGGCCAGAGCCCAATTATGAAGGGGGAACAAGTAAAGAAGAGAGGGACAGGTTATGGAGAAGCAGGGATGGGCGAAGAGGAGGAGGGAGTGATAGTGTTGGAGCCCTTACAATAAGCCAGACGGGGTTACGCATCTGCTGTAGCAGCTGGCAGTCGTTGGTGGTGACAGAATCCACACCTGCACACCAGAGTAGGGAGAAGAGCCAGGCTTTGTTCACTACAAATAGGTTCACCGACACATTATCCTGGTGCAGTGCCCTGTGCAGGTGGGGAATAAACAGGGAACATCCAGAATCGTGGGGTACAAGGCACAGGAGGCAGCCCCCGTCTCTGCTTGACACTGCAGTGTCGCGGCCCAGGCACTACCATTTGCACCTTCAGTAGCAGCCCCTGACCAAGTGATTTTCTCTGCATGGCTGAACTCTGTCTTCCGGTGGATTCCACCTGTGGGTCCTAGCTTCGCTGCCTGGGGCCACACAAATGCGCCTCTCCTTTGTCCCATGATAGCCCTTCAAAGGTCTGAGGAACAGAGACCACGTCCCCCTGAGCCTTCTCCTCTGTGGGCCCCACAGCCCTGATTCCTTCAACTGGGGCTCGGAACCTGGCTTATCATCCAAACCCCTGCACTCTGGCTTTACTCTGCGTTATCAAATGTTTCTTTGGAAGTATGGGGTCTGCGTGTGCACCTGACACCCAGGTGGGCTTGGAGCAGCTCTGAGTGGCCTTCCGGGCACTGTGCCTGTGTGAAGGCAGCCTGGGTTCAGGTTAGCTTTGGCAGTGTCATGTGCTGCCAAAGACTCATTATTCATTATGCACAACTATTCAAATTAGAGCCCTGCTCTTTTTCACATGTCCCTGCTGATGCGGGTGTGTCCTCTCTTATCGATACACAACTGAGCGTCTTTTGGACCCCAAATATAGGTCTTTACATCTGTCTCTGTCGCATTTCATCTTGGTACGTTTGGCCTATCATCTCAGTGCTTAGACCTTCAGGGCCTCCATTTTATCATCAGTGTATTCATTCCCAAGTCACGTCTTTTGGAAATGTGATCAACACTTGATGTTGACCAGGACAAGACTAAGGTGAGGGCCAAACCCAAGGTTGTGCCTCCTTCCATGGTGACAAGTTGGGGAAAGGTCCTTGAAATATTTATGATACCTGGGCTGTCATTCAGTGCCCACTTTTCTCTATCTGACCACGAGGACATTGGAAGTGGCCTTGGCAACTGCATGATTTACGGTCCATTCTGTTTATTGGCTGGCTCAGCTTTTGGGGCCCAGCTCACGCCTGCAACTCTGTCGCCTCTCTGTCCTGGATCAATCCTCTGGCATTCACCTCTTTGGTGTAGAGTCAGAGCTAACATCCTTCTCGTGGCCTACAAGGTCCTACCCAGTTTGGCCGCTGCCTACCTCTCCAGCCTCACCTCCCCCTTGCTCATGAGGCTGCAGCCCCGGCTCATCTGCAGCTGTTCTCATTGTTGACGCTTGTGATCCATCCGGTCTCAGCCCAGACACCACCTGTTTAACCACTCTTCCTAATGTGGCCCCTGCAGAGCCCCTCACTCCCAACTCCAATTTCTCTACTGCATCTCCCCATTTTATTGTCTTCCTGTCACTTATTGGTATCCAATATGCATGTGTCTTGTTCAGTAGTTTATTGTCTCTCTCTTTCACTTGTATGCCCAGAGCCTACAACAAATAGTGCCTAGCACATAGCAAGTGTTTGATAAACGTTTGTCATATGAGTGAATGAATGAATGAATGGCCTTGGCCCTCCCTGCATTGGCTCTTCCCACCAGTAAGCCTCATGTGACCCCCTCAGCTCCTTTCCTTTGGCACTCACTTGATATCCAACAGTGGCAGGTCTTGATAGGGGAGGTTGAGAAACTGGGGCCTCTCAGTTGTGTCGCCTCCCTGCTGTCCATATATCTGACGCATTCTGGGTGCCCGCTGTTGGACATGAGCCCGGTCTTCATCTGGGAGCCAAAGGACCTGTGGTTCAGGGAGGATGAGCGTGAAGCTGGGGAAAGTTTGACCACAGAATGGTGTATATGAGCTGGGGCAGGGCCCTGGGCCAGGGGCAGCTCAGGATTATCACCATGGCCTAGGGGAGGCGGAGGGTGATGTGAGGGGCAAGAGGGGCACTTGGGGTCTTGGCAACATCACCATGGCTTGAGGCACCCTTGAACTCAGCACAGTCTCCAATGTCTGATTCACAAAAGTGTCATAGTATGTGTGGTTTCGCGGGGGGCGGCGTAAGTCAAACATGATAGAAAGGTTCAGGAGTGCAGCTTCCTTCAATAGCTCTTCCAGCATTGGTACTGTCTGAGTCTCGGCTTCCTTCCGATCATGGCCCGACAGCGGCTTGGCTCCCCAGAAGGGTCGCCTCTATGAAATTAGGGAAATTACTTCAGGACCAGAAGAAGCCTGCAGGCCATTCCCCCATCCTCACCATCTTTACTCATCCCTCACTCGATGTCCAGCTTCTTACCCACGCCTGAGCCAACTCTCCCTTTCTCCAAACTGGGCCCTTTTCCAGACCCTCTAACACCTTACTCTGCGACCCCAACCTCCTACCCTCGCAGTTTCCTAACTGTCTCTCTCCCACTGTACTTTCTCTTTGGTTTCACGGAGACCTCTGGGATTTTCATGCCTTGGTTTCCTCCCAATCCATCACAGCTTTGTGGCTGCGCCTACATCGCCTACGCACGGTCCATCCACAGCTTGAACTACATTTTCACAGTGTGCTCATCAGCTTTCCTGCCCAAGCTGCCCTCCAGATCCCTAACTCTGATTCCATTCTACAACTCCGGCCTCCTGCACCCCTAGTGGGTGCGGCACACCGTGTGGTCCTGTTTTTCCATCTAGGGTGGCTTAGCCATCCTTTCACTTGTTTCTGATTGGCTCCCTCTCCCATTGCTTCTAGAGGCTATTGCAAACCTCTGCCACTGTCTTCTCCCCTCACCCCCGCTTGTAATTGTCCTAATCACTGATGTGGAAAAAGCGAGCTACCTAACATGTATTAAGTATTTACTGTGTACCAGGCAATGTTAGAAATACTGTATATGTATTAATTTATTTAATCCTCTCCAAATCCTTCACGGTACTGTTACTATTCCCATTTCACAGATGAGGAGCATTAAGCCCAGAGTCTGGGCTCACACGACTAGGAAGTAGAGAAACCAGGATTCGAACCCAGACATCCCTTGATCTTAACAGTTTGATGTGTCATTAGATAGAGAGATAAATGGAGAAAAAGTAAGCTGCAACAGAATATGTGAAGTTTTTCTGTGTGCAAAATGAAAAAAATATGTACACTCATAGATGTATATGTGTGGGTGCATATGTATGCATGTATGTACACAGATGCACGTATGGACTATGGACCCAACTGTTAACAATGAATGTCTCAGAAGGGTTGGATTATGAGAGGCTTTTCAATTTGGAAATGATTGCTCTGATGTTTTACTTTTTGACACAGAGCATGTATCCCTCTGAGACAGAGCCTCTGGTTGCCTCGCCAGTCCCACCTCCTGCTACGCCCATGCATTTCACCCCTCGCCCAGTGCCATGGAGCCCTGCTCTTGCGTCCTCTCCTGTGAAACCAGTCCTGACCTCTCCCACACCCATCCCGCCAAGCAGTGACCTCTCTCTCCTATCCAGTAACGACACTGCTGTTGCGCTGGGTTTCATGTTCTGGCAGCAGAGACCATAGACCTATTGCCCAGCACAGGGTTCAGCAAATGTTTATCAGTGAGTGAACTCTGTCCTGCGTGCCCCTGCAGGGGACTGTCCTCACCTCCAGGAACCAGGCTCCGGCATTGAGTCTCTTCAGTTCAGCCCAGGAAAAGTCACTGCTGTGGTCGGTGATTCGGGCTGGGAACACAGAGGCCACATCTGTGGTCCTGCTCAGGTGCTCGTCGTGCATGAGGAAGGGAATCCCGTCGGAGCTGAGGGCACAAGGGCTGTCAGAGGCCTGAGCTCTGGGGCTGCTCTTCGTTTCCGGAGCTGCCCTCTGTGCCTCTCAGGGCCTAGCTTCCCTCACCTGACCATTACATCGGTCTCGAACACAGTAGCTCCACACTCAGCTGTCTTCCTCAGGGACATCAGGGTGTTCTCGGGGGCCAGCTGTGGGAGGGAGCCGGTGAAGAGGTCGTAGGGAAGGGTGGGAGCCAGCAAACCCACGGGCTGGCCACTGCAGACCCTCCCCGCCTTGCCAACATTCTGCCCAACACTCACCATGGGGGCCCCTCGGTGTCCCACCAGCCCAGGCTTGGGGGGTAAGTCTCTGGGTTCCATGAGACAGGGTGAAGAGATGCACAGGGGGGCCAGGTAGATGGCCAGGGCAGCTCCCAAAAATAGGAACAGTAGCAGAATCTTGGGACCTGTGGGAGTGGGGAACAGGCTGTGGAGAAAGGGCAGCAGGCGAGCGCCGCGCCAGGGGCAGGCAGCAGAGAGCAGTGCAGGAAAGCAGGCAGCAGGCGGCAGACACGTGAGTGGTCAGTGGGGGGATGGGGCGGAGACGGCACCTGTCCGGCGGATATGGTAGAAGGTATGAGCCACAGGCCAGGCCAGGAGGGTGATGCCAGCAGCTGCTCCGATGTGAATGAAGGGGGCTGTGGCCTGCGGGTGAGAGCTGGTGAGGAGGGCGCTTGTCCCTAGCGCCCCTGCTTTTCTCCTCTGAGGACCTTTGGAGCTCAGAGCTACTTGCAGTCTTGGGGGGCCAGAGAGCAAGATCTGCACTGGGGTTGGCCGCTCACCTGCAGTGACAGACGTAAGCTACGCCACTCCTGCCGCCATTGGACGTCCATTCCCACAAGGCCAGTGGCCACAAGAAGCATAACGAGGAGCAGCAGCACCTACGGGGGTGCCCATCTCGCTACAAAACAGGGCCATGGCCTTCCCCAGGCCCCTCCACATCCTCCTTTCCCTCAGCAGGTATTGAGTGGCCTTCGTTCGGGTCCTGAGTTTGAGCCCGGGGATGGCATAGTGACCTCACTATATAGTGCTGGGCCTGGTGGCCCCTGTCCTGCTCCTCCCTGTCCCATCCCCACTCTACCTTGTGGATGGTGTGCAGATGCAGTGGCTGGCCACAGAGCCGCAGGAGTAGGGCCAGGAGCTGGGGACAGAGGGCGCCATCAGGGGTCTCTCAGGCGGGCTTCCCAGGTTGATGACCCCTCCTGCCGTCCCCCCAGTGGCCAGGGTGAGAAGGAAAGGGTAGGGCTGAGCAGGAAGGAAGGGCCGAGGTGGGGCTTAAGGCCAGTGGCCCGTGGACCCACCAATAGCAGGGATGCATATGTGACCAGGAGAGAGATGACCAGCACGAATGCCAGGGACCAGTCCATCCAGCGTCCCCACTGGCGGAACAGGAATCTGGGGCACGGGAGAGGGAGGTGTCCAAGTGCCGGAAGGGGTGTTAGCAGTGGCCTGAGGGGAGGTGGTGTGGGTGGACCCAGAAGGGAGTGAGGGACAACCCTCCACGGGGCCAGGGGCTCCAAGGACTGGGGAGGAGGGGTAACGGGAGAGCTGGCCAGGGCTGGGGATGACGGAGCAACCAGGGGTCCCTGGGCGTGTCTGCTGGCGAGAGGGTCCCATGACACACTCATTGAAGTTGTGCAGGTCATTGAGAAGGATGAGCCCGATGTACAGCCAGCCCAGGGAGAGGAGGAAGGTGAGGAACAGCAGGCCAAACCAAACACAGTCGCACTGCAAAGGGGCAGGAGAGAAGCTCACAGCCGATCCGCACTTCCAGCTCAGAGCCCCCAAGCTCAAGGGGGTTTCCTGCCAGGTGCTGGGCTGCTCTGCTGCAGAGGCAGCTCTTGCCATATTGCAGAGGGGGTTTCTTCCTGGGAAGAGAAAGCCCCTTCCCCCCAGCTGCCTTGGAGCACATGTGGCCTCATTCTCCCCTCCAAGTGGCCTCTGCCTTGGACTTCCGGCCCCCCATCATCCCTACTCCACCTTGCTGGTTCGCATCCTCTCTTTGGGGCATTTCCTCCAGTGGCAGCTATACAGGCAGTGGAGGCAGCGGGCCCAGGCGGAGCAGCAGCCGGGGGATTCGGCCATGGTGAGGGCCTGGGGGAAGGGACACTCGGCCATCAGGGACCCTTGCAGAAGGTAGATCGTAGCCTTCCTCCCAGTGTATGTGGGGAGCCCAGGGGAGGGGCAGAGGTCTGGGCTGCTGCCCAGCAACGGAAGTCACGAGGCAGGCCCCGCGTGCCAGGCTGGATGAGAAGGGGAGCAGAAGGGGACAGTCTCCAGGGTCGTTGTTTCCCTTTAATCTGGATACCTGGACAGTCAGCGGGAAACCTGGGAGGTCCAGGCTCTTTGCAGGCAGGATGCACACCGACTGTCTACACCTCCCGGTTTAAAAGCATCCAGCTCTGGGGATGGAGTGCTTGCCCAGGGTGGGGATTCAGGAGGAGGTGCCCAGGGGTGGGGCAAACTCAGTTCAGCAAGTTGAGGCAGATCTGGCCGCACTTCAGGCAGCCCCTTCTGGAGCCTTCCACCCCAGAAGCCAGGAGTAACCTGAAGCAAAAGTTCCAGTTCTGACCTGGGGCTAAGGAAGGCCAAGCTAGTTGGCCAGTTGCTATGGATACAGAGATCGCACACATCACAAAGCTGTGACTGAAAGATCTTGTCTCCACCTCCCAGGAGGCAGGGGGCAGGGCCAAGAAGAGGAAGACTTGAGGGGCACAGTCTTCTGAAGAGACCCTTTTCCTGTCCGGACACAACTGGAAAAGCCAAAGCCCTCGTGCCCTACTCCCATCTTTCCGGCCCAGTCACCCCCCCACCCCAGCCAGGAACCCAGTCTCCACCTTCCCCGTTTCAGGGGCCCCACCCTCTGAGGTCACTTAGGTGAAAGTACAACAAATACAGGGCAAAGTTGTGTGTGGGGTGGCTGTCTTGGGGCAGAGGACCCAGTGCTGTGTGCTCTGGGGCCAGACTGAGCTGGCTTGCTGATCCCCAAACTCAGCTGGGCCTATGATGGTGATTCTACAGGAGGGGGTGCGATCCGTGTCAGCATTTGTACATGTGCATGCACGAGTGGCTGGCAGTACAAATGGGTTTTCAGATGACTTTGAGTGTGGAAAGGGCTCCTGGGTGCACCCACAGTGTATCCTGTGTGTGGCCTAAGGGGCACGACCACTAGTCCTCTGGGCTCCCCCGAGGTTGTGCAGTTTTAGCGGGGCACACGGTGTCTGGGCCCCTGAAAGGAGGGAGGGTGTGGCTGCTCCCCAAACTCCCCTCCTTCCCCTGTGCTTGCCTTGGGTTAGGGTAGGACGCGGAGGAGTGGGGAACTTGTGGAAGGAAGCCTTCCCCTGCCCGAAGCCCCCTCCCAGGAGAAGTCCAGTCCAGAGGGAGGCCCTGCTTCTCCCCATCACCCCGGACTGGGTTGCAGCAGCCTGGCCAGGACGACGTCCACACCCCCGCCTCCCCGCAGCTCCTGCCCCTGGACCTCAGGCACTACCTGCCAGAGTCCCACCTCCCTCCAGGAGCTGTCTGGAGGATGGGGTCAACTCTGAGCAGCCTGCAAAGCCCAGTCAGGGGTGCTGGCAGGGGTACTGTCCAGTCCCTGGGCCCCATCCCTGCCGGTGGGAGCCGGTCTCCAACCCCCCGCCCCGCCTGGAGCCCCCAGCCTTCCCTCACACCTTTTCTCAGCGGCAGTCTGCTCTCTGCTCTGCACTGCTCTGCTTCCCAGCTCTGCTCCGACTTGTTTGCCTCCTCCCTTCGCTCAGCCCCACCGGTCAAACAGGTGGCACTGTTGCCACCTACAGGAGGCTGCGTGGGTCCTCTCCGAAGGCCTGCAGCTGCTCTCTGGCCAGTGCCCAGCCAGGGCGGGAAGATGGGAGGGAGGAAGGGGGAGGGAGAGCAGATCTGTGTCTTTACTCGCTGCCGGTCCGGGGGCTTGGGGTGAGGAATTCCTTTGTGCAGCCTTCCCCATCCCTCTGTCCCTCCTCCTGCTCCCCTCTCAGTCACTGCTTGGGCTTTGTCCTGGCTCAGGGAGGCAAGGGCTGAGGGCAGGCACAGGGTGGGTGGGAAGCTGGGGGGAGGTGACCACGCAACATTGCAACTTGGCAGCAAGAAGAAGGGGCCCAGCCAGCCCCCTGGGAGAGGGTGTGTGTGTGTGAGGGAGTCCAGCATCGAGCCTCAAGCTTCCTGGGAGGAGGCCTTGGTTCACCAGCCCCCCTGCCCTCTTGGGTCCACTTCCATTTCTGCAAGGTGCGCTGACAAGAGACAGAGCTGTGAGCTGCTTCCTGTTCCTGGGCCAGGGGTCCCCATGGGCCTTGTGGATCTTGGGTGACACTAGCATCCCCCTCCTTTGCCCCACCCCCAACCCCCATCACCCCAGACAGGAGATGCTCAGCCAGGATGAGCTGAAACTTGTGTCATTCCTGTGCCTTGTCTCCAAGGCACCTGAAGTCTCCTTCCAAGAATGACTTGAGGAGGGCACGGTATTTATTAGGGTTACAGGCTTTTGGAAGATAAACACATTGTCGATATAAGAAATGTCCAGACCTGTACAGAATTTTTAGGAGTTCATTTGAGGGAAACTGATGACAATCACCAGGAAGCGAAATCTCAAGGGATTGAGAAAATGCTGCAGAGAATGGCAGTTTTGCAGCTTCTTTTATACATTAGCATCAAAGGAGGAGCCGTAAGGGGGGTTACATGGAATCCATTGGTGGGAGGTTAAGGGGGTGGGAGAAGGCAAAGTTGGGAAATCTCTGGGATTGGGTAAGAAGTAACACAGCGAGACATATTTCTTTCTCAGGGGTGGGGCCAGGATAGTTAACATTTATGCACACAGCGATGGTATGCTGGGGACAAGATAACAATGTGGTCTCATGCTCTGGTGAGGTGGGTTGTGCCCTGAGGGGTCTGGAAAAGATTACCCTGACCTTTCAAAGGTATGCTATCTTAGATGCACAAAGACAGCAGATTGGCTCACTTAAGGTAAACATTGACCTTTGTCAAGAAAGCTAGAGGCCTAGGACGTGACTGCCACCATGACCCGCTTTAGTTAAGAATGTTTATGTTCAGGCCACCCTGTGTGGTTACATTATGTCTCTGAGTTTGTAGGCCCATCATGCTGGCCTCCCATGATCTCTGTCAGGTTTGGTAGGTGCCCCCCCCTTCTGTCGGCAGCATAAAAAGATGCTGTTCCTCCCCATCAGCAGATAAGGGCTGGGTGCACAGGGACTGGGGGTTGCCTTGACTGACCTCCCCTCTCTGCCTTTTGGCTGATGTGGTGGCTCAAAGCCTGGAGGCTAGCACAGTGTTGGTGGGAAAGGAGGCCTTCTCTGGGGATAAGCTTGTTTACCCCTCCCCCACACACACTGAGTTTGGACCAGAGAGAAGGAAGACTGGCTCTCTTATGCCAAGAGACAGCCCCCCTCTCTGCCTTCCCATTGTATCCAGGGGCTGTACTTGGCAGTGGCAGAGACTCCCTTGCTCCCTAGGCATTAAAATGCAAAGAGAAGCAGGACTGCTTACTGGCGGGAGGCCAGCGAGGGGCGGGAGGCACCTCGTCCTCCTGCAGCCTGGCTTTGCGTGGCTCTGGTGGATTCTAGAGGAGTCTTGGCTCTCAAGTGTCGAGTTCTGGGGGTGCTCTGAGAGTTTTTTAAGGGGAGCTGGGATTGAGAATGCATGGACCGGAGGCCCAGGGCTTGCAAAGTCCTCAGAAGACTGCACGGCCAGTTGGCAAGCTGTGATTGGCATTCCAGGGCCTGGCCCCCCTTTGAGAACTCTGGTGCGCAGTAAGCCTGGGCCCTTGGCTCCATGACAGGACAGCCACTGCTGTGGCGCTACTTACCCAGCTTTGGTGTGAGACCTGGCTTCACGTCCTAGCTCTATTAGTCACTGACTTTGTGACTGTCGCTAAGTTACTTCACTTCTTTGTATGTCAGTTTCCTCATCTGCAAAATAAGGACACCTATGCATCTGGAGTGTTTGTGAGGAGCGAGTACGTGTGGCAGATGCGTGCAAGTGCTTAGTAAATCTGGTCCCTTCCTCCCAGGTCTGCACACCGTGCTGCTGGCCTTGATAGTGTTACTCCAATTTCCTAAGGTAGGAGAGCAACGCAGGACAGGACTTGGCACCCCACACTCCCTTTGGGGGAAGGGGCCCCCTACAAGGCAGTGAGGCTGATGATGTGTTTCTCCCCAGAGCACAGAACCATCTTTTCAAACAGTAGATGGACTAAAGCTAAATCATTTATTTACGTAACATGAACATTTTAAAAGATTCCATTTCCTAAGCCAGGGTCTGCCACTAAGTGGAGACAACATAGACACGAGACATGTGGGCCTCAGTTGCACTGGGAGACAACTTGAGCTGCACACGAATCAGAAAGAGCTAGACGGTAAGGGACTGGTTCCTGAGGAGCCAGCAGGAAGGTCTCAGTTGCTTCTCTCTTCGGCAGGTAGCTTAGCACCCTTCTGGAGAAGAGAGCAGTAGTCTGGGGCCCGAGGGCTGGAGACTCAGGGCAACATCCAACAAAGGTTCCTTTCCTTTTAGAAACGTGCTGTCCCTTTTGTCAACAGCAAGAAACCTGAAATCTAGAGGACTCATTCAGAAACCCCTTCTGGCTGCAGGCCGAAAGCCTGTCCCCAGCCAAACTGGGGGAGATGACGAGGCCAAGTTCAGTGGGCCTCCTCTTCAATAGGGGAGCAGCCAGAGAAGAAGCTGATGTTGCTGGCCAGAGCACGTTTCTTTTTCTTCCCTGGAGCTTTATTTTCTTGAGATTCTGTCGCGACACATTTCAACTCGAAGGGGCCAAGGGGGGAGGCAGCCAGAGCGGTCGGCTTTGACAGCGTTTGCTCCACGTCACACATTTCTCTGAGGATCTAGGAAGAACAGAGGCAGGTATGACTGTCTCAGCACGCTACCCGTGGTGTGAGGTGTCCCCTGTGCCCACTGCCAGCTCCCAACAAGCAGAACGCCCCTCCGCCCGCTCTCTGTCAAAGCTGATGCAGCCATGGATGCTGAAAGAGTTGGAAATGCCAGCTCTCTAGCCCACCCACCTACCTTGCTGTTGGGAGTGGCACAGACAGGGTTGAAGAAGCTCAGTCCTGGGGTTACCTCTGTGGGATCCTCCAGTTGGAAGGAGCCTTCAGAATCCTGGGTCCGCTCAACAGTGCCTGAGCTATCCTGAGAAGCAAACAGACAGGCTGTTAGAAGTTCAGCTCCCAGGCTCACAGCGTCAGTCTGCTCCCTTCGGCCAGTCGAAGCAAGTCTTAGGGAGACACTGCTTAGGGACGGGGGGGGGGCACACTGCTTGACGGCAGCTTCTGAAGGCAAAGGACTAGGTAGCATAGTGGCACAGGACACATGACCCAGCCACGGTCATTTCTTTGATTGATTTTCTCCCCGCCTCAATCTGCAATGGGTTTTTTTAGCATCTCTACAGTGTGTTGTCTGTATTAGAAGAAAACATAGGCCGAGGAAGACAAGTTACTTAGGTAGCAAGGTGACTCCTGGTAGAGTTTGGATTAGAATGATAACCTGTTGTCATGGAAACAGAAGTGGATTAAAAGTCAGGAAGCCTGAGGTCTAATCTTAGCTGCCATACCAGCTGTGTAATATCAGGTGAGTCACTTAAGCTTACCTCTGGGCCTTACTCTCCTTCTCAGTAAAGTGGAAGCATTGGACTAAATCGCTGGGTTTTACAACTGAAATCCTATGAGGAAGCCCAGTATGTAAACAGGTAGACAGCAAGCTGCTTTGGCTGACGGGGGAGGGGGCCATGTACCTCTGCTTGGAGGCATTTCTATGGAGCCGCCATAGAACTGTAGAATCCACACGGAAAAAAACCACAGGAATAGACTCCCAAGTTCCCTGTTGCTTCTACAATTCTTAGCCTAATCTCCAGCTTGTCATTTTAGTCACCTAATGACACCTACTTTAGAAGTCTTTTTAATAGTGTTCCCTTGTAGAAGTTTCCAGACATGCGTGATGAATGAGCATTAGGCAAGGCCGGCTAAAATGAGTCTTTAGCACAGAGAGTGCTAGGAACATGCATTCGCCATGGGCGCAGCAAGTGGACCTGATGAGCTTGGTGCTGCCCTGAACCAATCCTGGGAGCGCTCTAAGGGGACAGCTACGGTTCACTTGGCTCGCCACAGTGACTATTAGGAAGAGGTGGTGCCCATGGATAGGGGCTAAGGAACTAGTGTCTCAAGAGGTCGGAAAGGTTAACTTCCTTCCCGGAAGCTGCCAGCTGAGCACATGGCCCTTACAGTCCCAGCTAAGCCTCTGGATTCGTCTGACCCTGACTGCTTTCCTGTTCTTCGTTCCTGCCTCCGAAACTGTACAGAAACTTTAGAGCAGCGGTTCTCAACCTTCCTAATGCCGTGACCCCTTAATACAGTTCCTCATGTTGTGGTGACCCCCAACCCATAAAATTATTTTCGTTGCTACTCTATAACTGTCATTTTGCTACTGTTATGAATCGTAATGTAAATATCTTTTTGTTTTCCGATGGTCTTAGGCAACCCCTGTGAAAGGGTCGTTCAACCCCCAAAGTGGTCGCAACCCACAGGTTGAGAACCGCTGCTCTAGAGCCAGGGCTGGGACTCTCCTGGGAGGAGCTGTGTTCTGAAGGGGTGTGTGGACTGGCTAGCCGCGAGGAAGAAGGACTGGGAAGAGAAACATGTCTTGTTCTGCTCACAGAGGGAAGAAGGGCAGGATGAGCTGTGCAGGACAACGCAGGTTTCAGGATGGAAGCAAGAAGAAAAAGGTGGGAGGTGTGAAGGGATGTTGAGGGCCGCAGTGCCCATCCTACCTTGCATTGCTGACGATTCCTACACTTGCTGGGGTCACAGCTACAGTCCACACCGCAGTTTGACTTCTGTCTCCGGCACCCACACTGCTTGTTCCCACACCAGCCCTTACATGAACACTGCCAAACAGGTTGATGAAAAGACACATTACTGACAGGGCCAGAAGATGAGTTGGAAGGGCTTTCCCTTCATTTGAAAACCTTTTTCAAAACATGGAATGAACTTTACGAAGCTTCTACCTCCTCAGTCCTCTCCTGTTTACTCAAACAGTGATCAACAGAAACCACCATAGGTTTACTAGGTACAAGTCAAGCCAGAAAATCCATTTTTTGACAGTATACTTGAAAGACAGATCACAGGGATGCCATGATAATGCAGGGCCGCTAACAAGACTCTTATGATTCTGTGGGCAAAGTGAAGGACTGTGAGCGGGATGGTAGCGGAGTTAGGAATATTTAAGGACTGAGCACCGTCACTCCGTATCGTTAGATCTAGCTAATGGTCCTCTCATCCAGCTCACATTTCTACAGTTGGTTCAGGGTCAGCCTGGGTCTTGTCCTCAGCACTGTAATCACTCAGCATTTTAATGAGTCACTGATGAGGGGAACTAAGATCATTTACATTTGTATAGCACTTTACAGTTTTCAGAGTACTTTCATATAGCACACAAATACAAAATCCCATTTGAATCTCATAACCGGTCTACAAAGTAGGCATATTAATCTGCTGTGACAACAACACGAAAGCTGGAAGGGTGATTAATATGTAAGATAACAGAATCACAAACAAAAATATTTTGACAGGCTGCAATTATGTGCTGAAAGTAAAAGGAAAGTTATAACAGGGATAAATATAAGTCTAGCATTTAGGTTCCTCCCAAGTCAGCCCTATAAATATAATATGGGGGAAAACCTGGCTTGAAAGTAGTTTATGCAAAAACAGCCTAAGGGTTTGAGGTGTCATCAAGTTGCAAGAGTCCACAGTGTGACAATGGAGTATTATTCAGCTATAAAGAAGAAGGAAATAGTACCCTTTGCAACAATATGGATGGAACTAGAGAACATTATGCTAAGTGAAATAAGTCA
>NW_017731469.1:821802-828312 GCF_001890085.2 Hipposideros armiger
TATATATATATATATATATATATATATATATATATATATAACTGAGGCCCGCTGTCTACCTTTGCGTGATCCCATCTGCCTGCCTCCCGCCCTCCCAGGGGCAAAGTCTCCTGCATTACGTGTTTATTGTTCCTGTGCATGCCTTTTACCACGTCTGAGTTTCCATCCAGAAATATAAGGCATTGCCTTACATGTTTTCCCACTTGACATAAATGGCCTCTTGCTGTATGTGAACACATCACTTTCACTCTAGGAACGTGCCGCTCTGTAGCCACACCTCTGACAGCACCAGATTTCACTTACCGACAGGGCCCAAGAGTCAGAGCTGACAGTCACATGTGCCGGGCCCTGGTAGGAGTCTCTGCATGCACGAAACTCACTGAATCGATAAGCATGTCTCCTGTGGACTCACTGGAGTTCACTGTGTGCTTGTGTTTCGTAAAGAGGACATTAGGCAAAAAAGAGATCGGTGACCAGCATTATAGGAAGTGATGTAAGACAAATGGTGGATGGGTGTGGGATGGTTTGGCTTGGAACAAACAGGTGGCAGAGCTCACAGAAGGCTGGGTTAGTCAGAAGAGGCTTCAGTGACCATCTAAAGCCTGACGTCATGTATGAGTCACCTCACTCATATCCCTGATCTAATGACCCCAAGCTCTATCTATCCTGAGATAATAATGCTCTCTATCTAACTTCTAAGCAGAGTAATCAATTTGGTCGTCTGGAATGACATGGAACCAGTTCACCCCACTTTCACAGCATGGTTGTTCAAACCCTGAGCATAATTTTCACATCCCCAGCCCCCTCTGTCCAAATCCTCTGGAAGCAGAATGTACCTGGCTCCCTTAACGATTCAGTACATGGCATGGTTTCTACCAGTCCTCACCATCTTGGCTATAGGCTAATTTGTCAAGTTCATCTTCATTGTGACATTCAGAAACGAGCATAACTTTCTAGAGGCGGTGTGACCGTTGTGAAGTAGAGTGACACAAACACCTCCTTTGTCATGGACCCAACAGTCGTGTTAACAAGGCCTAAAATCACAGTACCTTTTCTCCTTGTCATATCTTTGTGGATTCATACTGAGTTTACAGATTAAATCCAAGCCCTTCTTTAATGAGAACCATCGTCATTGTCCTGTAGTTCTGAAGGTAAAATAACCCATAATAATATCTTTCTTTCTGATTATGAGAATAATACATATCACTTTATAAAATTTGAAAATCAAAACCATGAGTTTTAACATTTAATAGTTGTACATAGTATTTCATTGCGTGGAAATGTCAATTCCCTGTGTTCCATATTAAGACTACTTTGACAGAAAATGCTTGCTATTATAAATCACATCACAGCACACACCCTGGTCCATAAGTACACCCCAATCTTACCATGACTGACCAGGCCCTCCAGCCTCTGACCTTGTACTACTCTCTCCCACTTCTCAACACACTCCTGCCACACTAGCCTTTCCAGCAGCTGCATTTTCTGTTGCCTTTTCCTATGATGTTCTTCCTCCGATTCTTTACCTGACTTGCTCCTTTACTTTATTCAGATCTCAGCATAAATCTCGCCTCCGCAGAGAGGTCACATCCAAGCACTCTTCTAAGTGCTCTTCTCCAACTGCATCCTTCTCCATGAGTTCACTCTATTTTCTTTTTATCTCTTCCCACCATCTAAAAGTATTTTGTTTTTCTGATTATCCTGTGTCTCCACAAAAATGCTTTCAGTTTCAAGAGGCCAAGGATCTTAGCTGTCTTGTTTGTTGTAGCCTCAGCACCTAGAAACAGTGCCTCATACATAGTTAGGTGCTCAAAAAAGATTTGTTGAGTGAACAAATCGTTTTATATATGAATTACAATTTCCTTAGTATACATTCTTATGTGTATAATTACTGGGCCAAAACATCAAAACATTTTTAAGGCTTATGATACATCTTTTCATTGCCTTACAGAAAGGTCTACCAAATTTACATTCCTAATAGCAATAGGCAGGAATGCCCATCTTAGTCATACTTTTCAACCCAGGACATTAAAATAAAATCTGAGTCAGCCGAGTGGCTCAGTTGGTTAGAGCGTGAGCTCTGAGCAACAGGGTCGCAGGTTTGATTCCCACATGGGCCAGTGAGCTGCGCCCAAGCTGAGCTGCCGCTGAGCTTGTGAGAGTGCATGCTGTTAGCAGCAAGGTTGCCAGTTCAACTCCCACATGGGATGATGGGTGGGCTGTGCCCCCCCTGACCCCCTGCAACTAGATTGAAAACGACTACTGGACTTGGAGCTGATGGGTCCTTGGAAAACACAATGTTCCCCTTCCCCAATTCCCCAACACTATTCCCCTCCCCAATTCCTCCAATTAAATCTTTTTACAAAACCCCAAAAAACAAAATCTTTGCTTCTCTGAATGAGCAGTGCAAAGGACAGACTTCTATCGTGTGTCCCGGAGAGCTCTCACCAGGACAACATCGATCCGTAGATTGCTGTTGGCTGGGTATGGTCCTCAAAAACACTGTTACCCTGTCCCTGAATCTCTTCTTTATCCAAAGGGATAACAGATTGAGAGTGGTGTCTGAAAGGCTGTCATAAGGCACAACAAGTAGACTTTCACACAGCCCAGGCCCATTGGGATGGTTTATAGGACAGCATGTTTTAGCTCAACAAGGAACACCTTTCTAAAGGTTACAGAATACTGGGCTGCCCTGTGAGACGCCCCCTACTAGAAGTTTTCAAGCAAGCAGAGGCTGGACAAACACCTGGCATTACAGTACAGTCATGACACACATGACAGATGTACTCACATGAATGCCATGTGTACTGGCTATAACTTCATCCTGTTCTCTCTCACATCAACACAGATCAGCATGTAAGAGAGGGAGCATGACCTTGCCATGGACATAACCTTAAATATATGCATGCGCGCATGCGCGTGTGTGCATGTGTGTGTATCACAACTGCAGGCAACCCACCAGCATGTCCCAACACCATAGCTGAGAACCACTATAACAGAGGGGTTCTTTATACAGAGTGGGGAGTACAGTTGAAAGACCTCTGGGGTTCCTTTAAGCCAGTGATTTTCCAACCCTAATTTCACATAAGTTTCTAGGGAGCTTTTCAAAAAGGCCAGGTCCCACCTCAGACCAATTAAGTCGGCATATCTGGGGGTGGGGTCCCAGGCTCCCTGTGTTTAAAAGCTCCCACGGGGATTCTAATGTGCAGCCAGGGTGGAGAATGACTGTTTTGGAGTGTATAATTCTAGCACTAATTTTAGTGTTATTTTGTATCTCAGAATGATAAGATCCAGTAAAAATTTTAACATACAGAATACCAGACTAGGGGGCCGGCCAAGTGGCGCGATGGTTAAGAACTGGCTTGGGATGCCAGAGGGCCCTGGTTCGGATCCCACATATGAGGGCCAGTGACACTGCCCTCTACAGCTAAGGATGCTGAACAACAGCTCGACCTGGAGCTGGGCTGCTGTGAGTCGCCGGTGACGGCGTAGGCTGCAGGCCCCTGCTGCAGTGGGTTGCCATGGGCTACCGTGTGTAGCCAGCAGCCAGCGTGAGCAGCCAGCAGCCGCAGTGAGCGGCCGTCCAGAAGCCGGCGACTGATCTGCCTCGCCCGGGAAGAGCGTAATGATGGTGCCAACTTGGGCCAGTGAAGCAACGTCCTCCACAACTAGACTGAAGAACAAAACGACAGCAACCTGTCTGTTCCCCTTCCCCCAATTCCCCACCGCTGTTCCCATCCCCCTAATTCCCCAATAAAAATCTTTAAAAAAAATACCAGACTAGGAATTAGAAGACTTGGGCCCTAGTCCAATATTTCATACTTGGCATGACCTTGGGCAAGTCACTTCATCCAAGTTCATTTCCATTCTTTCATCATGAAGGTAGAGACAAGAATACCTGCTCCCCTTTTTTTCTGCCAAAGGGGACAAATGAGAGTATTTGTAAAATACTTTAGTAACAATACCTGCATGACATTTTATCTGTCACAAGGTGCACTTGCATACATTCCTTCTTTTAATTTCTCAGACACCATACAACACCATGTAAAGGTAGTATTATTAAAAGTCATTTGTTACTAACAACAACAACAAAACAATTTATACAACTTTGGCTGTTACTTTGACTCAGGACATTAGTGCTGGAAGGGACCTTGTACATCTGTCTCAGTCTAATCCCTTCATTACACAGATAAGGAATCTAAGGAAGATTAAGTGACTTGCTTAAGGTCATCCAACTCACCTGTGGCAAACTCCAGACCAAAACCCATGTCTACCTGGCTTTTGTGCTATCACTGTTTTCAACCATAGCACACTATCTGTCCCTCAGCATCTCCTTGGTACACATAGGAAACATGGCTGAGCAATGAAGCCAACTGTTTGAGCATGAGCTTTGGACAAGTCATCATTTTTGTGCTGCTGCAGTCTCCTGTGCATTAACCTGGTGATCATACCAGACCCCTTCAGCTGGGTGCAAACATCAGGATGACTTCACACAGAAATCAGGTTCTACAGTGAACAGATCTATAAGCAGTCTGATTAAAGGGCAGTTACGGTACTATGAAGTCATCAAAAGGAGGGTTCTAGATTGTGGACCAGCTTGATCTCCCCCAAGCCTCGTTATGTTCTCTTCTCGTTATAAAATCAGGGGAAAAGCCTAGAAAAGAATAATCTCTCACTGTTTTAGACCTAGGATGTGTCATTGAGAGCAAATGTTATGTATAGATAGATAGATATAGATATATACATATATGGATATACACTTTCCCTTTTAGGCTTAGAGCAACAGCACTATATCACATATAACAATCTTTCCTCGAGGACAAGTATAGCCATATTTGCTTCACATTTGGAAACTCCTCCCCCAGGGTTTTAGGCCATCTACCATGTTCTTCCGTGTGTACTTTTCAACTGCTTCCTATTGCTTAGCTGACCTTTTCAGCTGCATTTCGCTCAAGCTCTCCAATTCAACTATAGTCCATGAATGTTTGTGGAGTAAGTGAACGGAAGTCACACAGGTTCTGTCCCGTTTCCTCTGCGTATCTTAACCCTCTGTCCCGCTGCTACTATTATACCAAGTCTTGGCAATACGCTATTCACTGTGCCAGCAATGGTCTCCCAGTTGCTCCTAAGATGTACTTCCCATTCATCTTATAATGCAGCAATAGTCATGTCTCTCCCGGCATCTTCCCAAACCCTACCTTCTCAGACGGGCCCTCATCAGGCGGCCGGTTAGCTCAGGTGGTTAGAGCACAGGGCGCAGTGCTCACAACACCAAGGTTGCTGGTTCAATCCCCACATGGGCCACTGAGATGTGCCCTTCCACAACTAGATTGAAACAACTACTTGACTTGGAGCTGATGGGTCCTGGAAAAATACACTGATCCCTAATTAAAAAAAAAAAAAAGAAAAAAAAAAGAAGACCCTCAGTGCACCTCCCTGATATGAAGACGCTGAGGTCCTGTGGTGTGCTTTGATTTCTTCACCTTGTTTTCCCATTAGATTACAAGCTTGCCAAGGCTAAGGACAAGCTCCTAGTCCCATGAAGAGCACACGATACCTGACTTCCCAATGACTCTATGCAAACGACTGAATGCCACGTGACCGTCTATTCCTGATGACTGGCGTCTCTCTGGTGTCATGGTTCTCTACGGCTCAGTTCCCTATGTGGTGCGCCATAAGCTAAGGAAATCAAGTAACCTTCCAGGAAGCCAGCTAGGGTCACTTGTGGACTGTTCTCTGAGCAGAATGTGGCTGCAGGGCACAGGCGGGGTAGTAGTGGACACTAGTGCCTGGGAAGTTAACGTTTCAACATAAAACATTTAAGTTTGATAATTATGTAGGACTACCATCATGTAAATAAATAAAGCATGCCTCAAAGTCGACTGTTCCTAACTAGCCTTCATTTGGTGTGTTCGATCTGAATTATACGCCTTGTCTCTAATTCTCATTGCCCCTTAGCCTAGTGAGCAAAATCACGGTGTTAGGCAAGGAAGATAAAGTTCCCATTCCGCTTCTGGTCTGTATTTTTTACCGATACGACCATGAAGTGGTAGAAACAAACTGGATTTGGACTAAGGGTATTTGATTTCAAGTCCTGATTGTCACTTGGTTGTATGACCTTGGGCAAGGTCATTTACCTCCCGTGGGTCTCAGGTCCATCTATAACATGCAAATAATAAATATCTCACTGGATTTTTTTGGTGACAATGACAAGAGATAACACATAATATGAGCATGGTTTATCAACTGTAAAGTGCTATAAAAATGTGAAGGATTATTATGATCACTGTGGAACCAGCCTCAAGAAATGGTAGAGAACATCACCCAAAGATCAAAAGTGAACACCCTGGCTTTTCCATTGGGGATACTGCAAAAAAATTGGGTGAAATATGGTCTGAACAGTCAGCAAAAGATAAGCAACCATATGAACAGAAAGCAGCTCAGCTAAAAGAGAAATATGAAAAGGATTATTGCTGCATACCGCGCCAAGGGCAAAAGTGAAGCAGGAAA
>NW_017731469.1:829038-908814 GCF_001890085.2 Hipposideros armiger
AAAAAAAAAAAAAAAAAAAGAAATGGTAGAGAGCACTATGGTTCCTGTTCAGGCTGGGAAGAACCCACAAATATGAAGAGAACCACCCTGTGCACTCAGGCAGCCCTCTCTAACAGCCCTGAGTTCCATGCTGAGCTGGCCCCTCCGTGGAACCAGCACCTCTGAATGGGGTGTAGGGGCTCGGCAATAGAGCATGGCAGTGAAGACCAATGACCAGAATCCCTGACAGAGATGGGAGCTGACTCCTACCCCTTGGATGTTCTTCTTGGACACCTTAACTAATTTTGTTGGCTTCCATTCCTCATCTTCCCCATCATCACCATCGCCGTCCTCAGGCTGGTTCACAGAATGCTCTAAATAATGTTGTAGGTCCTCCATGTCCATGCTTTGCTCCGAGAATTTCTCTTTAAAACGGGAAGGTCTAGGCTAAGAAAAAAGTTTTGGGATGGTTATTTATTAAAAATTAAATAACACGTGGATCAGAATTTCCCAGTAGCTGTTGCCAGCCACATCCCCAGAGGCAAGATTTCAGGCTCCCTCAGATACAGCCCACTTGGCTTTGGCCTTTGGCCTTGCGGAGTCTTTGAAGGGCTAGAAACTGAAGGGGATCAGGCTGAGCAGTCTGAGGGAGGAAGGAGGGGCTCACGCATGAAGAGATAAGCTCTCGTGCTCTGCTCCCCTCCTCAGCTGTGTTACATAATCCTGTACATGGCCCAGAGGCAGCCTTCTGGGGAGGCACACGGCCTAGTTTCCTCAAGACTGTGCTTGAGTTTTATCGAGATGCTGGAATGTGGTTTTTCCCTCTTAACCTCTTCTAAAAGGCGATTCAGCTTTTAGCCACTCCAAAGCTTGGCTATGCAGAAGAATCACAGGCACCAAGCAGTTTACCTTAGGTGGGATATATTCAAAAGAAGAGTCTGGAGAACGAAGGGTATCCTTAGGAAGAGGAGGTTTCTGTTTGCTGGCTACTTGGAGGAGAGTCAGTTTCTATTTGAAAAGAAGAGAGAAAGGGCAGCTTCACAAGCGTGCTCATGGCTGAAACATAAAGATTCTCTAGCCAGCTTCCTTTTAAACCACACCTAGGCGAGGCTGGGTGATGGTGGAAGTCGGTTGTAGGACTCCCGCTTTACAAGATCGGTATTAGATTCAGAAAAGAGCAAATTAAAAAAATGTGTTTATATCATTTTGAAATGCATGTGAGCATGTCACATGGAAACTCGATGTGAACCTCATAAATACAATACAGCCAAGTTCACACTCAGCGTCACTCCCAAGAGCTGGCCTCAGCTACAATAGGGTCTTGTTCAGTGGGTGGAAAGCTGCCTTACCTGCTTAATGATTTCATTTTCTCGGAGAAGCTCCTGATTTTGTGCGCACACTTCTCGCATCTTCTCAAGTTCTTCATCCTATTTCCAGAGAGTGCAGTGATAGGTGGGATAATTTTGGGCACTCCATGTGGGTTACCAAACAACTCACATAGATGAAAACATACTGCTGCCAAGTTGATGGCAGCAGATGGATTTTGCACAGCAGGCATTGGCACCCAGAAAAAATGTGATTGCTACCAGTTCCTAGGTGTCCCAAATGCCACTTCCATCCTAGCACTCCCAAGCAGCCCTGATGGCACTCACAGAAACCGTTCCTTACTCTTTTCCATTCTCTAGCCTCACATCCCTTATTCACACCAGAATGCTGATTAGAAAACCCACATGGACAGAGCTGCGTCGCTGAAGTCTACAGATGCTTGTGTTCACCACTGTCAACACAGACTAGGCAGTTTATTTGCTACTCTAATAATAAGGCCGATTAAGCTTCCTAGCACTTAGGACAACCAGATCCATGCATACGACCTTAAGTAGTTAGGCTCTATCTTCCATGGGAGGGACCAAGAAAACCCTAAAGACCAGTAGTTCAGGAAAAAGCGTCTAAGTTGGATGAAACTGCTCCAACATGCTACGAAAGGGCGTGGTGTTCCCAGCCTTGAGAAGAAATTCAGACCGCAGGCACTTTAGAAACATGTCACGTCTTTGCTCAGAAGAACAGGTTTAGGGAGAGATAGCTGAATGCCCCTAGCAATCTACAGATGATTTAATTTTCTCAACTGTTTAGAGCTCAGGGTTGAGGCAAAACACCAGGAGGCCTCAAAGACTGGTATGGAGTACATGCTGTCATTTATGCACCAAAAAGGAGGTTATTCTATGTGGGGTGACATTCTAAATAGCCCTAACTTGGTCAACTAGGGCTAGAAAGCAGTAACGGTTATCACTATCAACCTCTTTAGTAGCTCAGGACTGCTGTAAGCACAATGGTCTCAGTGGGAGAGGACTCTCGTCAGGCCTGTGGAAGCTATCTCTAGAAACCGGTGCCCCATCATACCTGACACTTCAGTGTGCTCCACAGCTGTTGTTCCTTTTCACTAACTGACTCCTCTAGCTGCTTCTCTGCCATTTGGCTTTGCTGCAGCTGGCTGAGAAGGTACAGCACCTGAAGAGACACAACCCACGGGACCAACGGAGTAAGAGAAAGGAACTGCGGCTTCGTCCAAGCAGGGATTCATGTGACTGCTCTGTGGTGCGGCAGTAAACTGTTCTCTTTGCTCTCAGGGCTGGAAGGAGTAAGAAGGAAGTGCAGCCACCATGTTTGCTGGGCATGTTATCTTGGTATTAAAGATGGCGGCTATAAGCCGTCGTCACTGGGATGTGCCAACTTACATAATTCATTTCTCTCTGTCTCACATTTCTTATTTGCCAAATTGGCAAATACTACATGGTCTTCTGACCACAACTTCATACCCCCACTACTTTGGAAGCTAACAGAAAAAAGCAGTGATGGTTTCTTCCTCAGTTTACCTTCTCCTGGTGCTGCTGCTCTACTCTGACCAGGTCTGCCTGGAGCTCTGTCTCTCTTTCAGCAAAGCGATTTCTTTCCTCAAACAGCATCTTCTGCATGTCAGTGCAACTGGCCTTGTTCTGTTTCAGGATGCTTTCAAGCTTGCTGACCTGTATTTTGGAGGAGACCAGCTGGAAGGGATAAAAGATGGGTTTACTTGGAGAATGGTCACCTTTCCCCACTCACCACGCAGGAAAATGTCAGCTTTCTTGAAATGCCCTGAGAAAAGTTCTTCCATGTCCAAGGCCATTCTTCTTCTGGCACGTCACACGGATTCCACCATTGAATATGACAACGGCACCTGGGCCAACAGCCCCTGTCTCTGCTGAGCTAGAGGTTACCACTGAGGGCCCTTCATCTCTTGCTCTGCCTCAAGGCAAGAATAAACCTAACACGAACAGTATCTGACAACTCCAAATGCTGGGCCTTAAGTTCTTCCTTCATTCTAGAGAGAAGCCCACACGACACACCCTTCTGGCTAATGCTGTGCCATCGCCGAATGTCTGCCTTCACGCGTCGAAACTCGTAGACACGTTAGCCAAGACTGCAGGCTAGATTGATATCTCACGCTGGCCTAGTTTTATATTCTTTACTAGCCCAGATGGTGAATGTCACAAACACCCGTGCTCACAAGACTAATCAGGATTTCTTTAGGACGACAAATCTGCTAAGCCAACACAAAATGTAGAAAGGATAGCATTGCTCAGACTTGCACAGTTGGAGTGGGTATGCTTGTCTCAAGTGAAAACGCCTCAATCACCAGAGGATCAAATTTAATTCCTCTTGTGACAACGTAAGATGGTGGATTATCTTAAGGTCAGTAAAGACAGATCTTCCTTAAGATGAATCTTAGGTTTTCTTTTTCCTGAATTGTATGAAACTTTTTGAATATACAACTCACAAGTGCTTTACAAAGTAGTACAGTACAGCAGTTCCGCTTTAACAGTGGCGTACTATGGCAAACATTCATGGATCACTTGTTCTACGGCAGGCATGACAAGTATGACTTTGCGAGTCATACCATATTTTCCTAAGTGACGGGCCTTACCGGCTCACACCAACTTTTCCTTGTAAAATTATTCCTCTAATGTCAGTGTCATTGTCCTTTCCTACCATGAAACATGGCAATAACACAGACCATACCTACCGAGCCATGCCCTTAATTGCTGGGAGGAAGAGTAATATTTACCTCTCCAATTAAATATTTCAGGGCACACTTGGCTTCTAGAATGGTGGCGATATTCTCCCAGCGCTGTTTTGGCCTGTCTTCACTTTCTGCATCCAGCACCTTCTGCTGTAGGTCAGCAATCTGAGCGCTCCTGCAGAGGAAGAAGGAAGGAGGTATCCGTTAAACACCATTTAAATAATGATTTAGTCATCTGCTTAGGATGTGTGCTCAGCAGCTGCTGGATATACCCTATCTCAAATCCTGTTACAAAGGGACTCCAAAGACTATTCAAATGGTTTCACTTTAATAAGTCCTGGTTGAAATAAAGGGATCATACAGTGGCACTTGGAAAGATTTGTTTTAGGGAGGTTTGTGTTGTAGTGCGTGGACTGTAATGTGACTTCGTCTTGAGGCCACAGAAGCTCAGATTGTGATATGATGGCTCACCTATGCAAGGACAAGATTCAGGTTGGAGACTGGAAGGGAAAAAAATCTCCAAAGAACAAAGAGGTAGACATCCTTTGCTGTACTCGAATACCAAATCGATACCTATGGCTGGTGTTGTGAGAGATTACCTTGAAGTGCCTGCCACAAACTGAGAAGTTTTTAGGAAGACTAGATACCCTAACCCTGTTTATAGCTTCCAGATATTTTCCGATCAAGTATGGCCTGAGACCAAGGTCTACACAACATTTCAGTTTAATTAATAGCCTCCTTCTTGAACTTACTATGTGACTCAGTGCTATGTAAAGTACTATAAAGAAGATGGGTACGAGAATAATCTAACACTGTGGTTCTCAACTTTTTAGGTTTCAGGGCCCCTTTACACACTTCAAAATTATTGAGGACCTCTAAGAAAGTCTGTTCATATATACGTTATACCTATAGATATTCACAGTATTAGAAACTAAAACAGAAAATGTATATTTATTAATTCACTTAAAACAATAATCTATTACATATTAACACAGTTTATGAAAAACAACATTTTCCAAAACAAAAAAATAATTTACTGAGAAGAGTGGGATTTACTTTTTTACAAAGCTCTGTAATATCTGGCTTGGTAAAAGACAACTGATTTTCACATGTCCCTCTGCATTCAGTCTTTTGTGACATGTTCTGGGGGATGTGAATGAAGACAATCTGGCCTCCCATGGACAAGAAATTGGACCGGGGAGGAGCATCTTAATACCTTTTCAGACAACTGTGGATATTCTTCGATACTACACCAAAACCCAACAAGTGATAGTTCCTTAAAAGAGAGTTGAAATGTGGAACCTGAAACCATCATAAATACACTTTCCTTACTCTCTTACATTAAACTCTATTGGTCTATCTTGCAATCTGAATGGATCTTTTACCCGTACACGATTCTGTAACATGTCACTTGGACAACACTGACTCACGTAGAGCCTCCAAATGTTAACACATTTCATTATACAATATAGAAGAGTACAATTGTTACTATCACTACTGGTCTCGTCAGAAAAGCTATGAAAACTGTCAAGCCCATGTTGGCAGAAACAGGTTTTCTGAAATTCTGATTTTCACTTGAAAGTTCCCATTTCCCTTTGGTGACAAACACTGTCATCTGTCTTCCTTGAAGCACCAGGCTCCCTCAGTTCATTTCCGAGAAAACGTCTGCCAGGTACCCAGGTCTGAATAACCAGAGTCTGCACATCTGTCGTTCTTTCAGGCAGCAAGGGTGCTGCGTGCGAACAGAGGCCTGCTGGGCTGCCCCCCAAGCAAGCGCACACACGCTTTCCCCCGGAGACAACGGCCGGACTTCCACACGCAGCTCAAGCGCTTTACGTGTCCTCCCCGCTCCGCCACACAGAATACTCGGGGGCGCTGAGCTCAAGGGTCGAGATGTAAGGAAATGATCCATTTTCGCTGCTTTCTCGATGCCATTCTTATGGAAGACACATTTTTGAAAAAGAGAGTGTGTGGGCTGCCTGTGTGGCGCGTTGGTTAAGAGCTGGCTTGGGAGCGTGAGCTCTGAGCAGCAGGGCTGCTGGCTTGGAACCCAACTGGGCCAGTGACGCTGCGCCCTCTACAGCTAAGATGGTGAACAACAGCTCAACCTGAAGCTGGGCTGCCGTGAGCCGCCGGCGACGGCGTAGGCTGCAGAGGGGCTGCAGTGGGCTGCTGTGAGCTACTGCGTGTGGCAGGCAGCCAGCATGAGCTGCCAAGAGCCACCATGTGCGGTCATCCAGTGGCCAGCGACCGATCTGCCTCACCCAGGAGGAGCGCAATGATAATACCAACATGGGCCAGTGAAGCAACATCCTCCACAACTAGAATGAAGAACAAAAGGACAGCAACTTGTCTGCTCCCCTCCCCCAGTTCCCCCCCCCCAAAAAAAAGAAAACGCGAGTGTGTGCTGTTCGAGTGTGCAGTGAGCAGTAGTACAGATTGGTAGCACCACTTTGATTCCAGCTAAGGTGCCAGCAGTTTTGTCCACTGTTATTTGCACTGTCATGGCAAAGGTCTTAATATTATTGTGAAAATAGTTTTGATTGTTCAGGCTCCCTGAAAGGGTCTCAGTGACCCTTAGAGGTTTGAGGACCACAGTTTGAGAACCCTGGTCTAATATACAGTTCTTTCCTTCAACAAACTTACACTCTCTGTAGAGTGCCAAGACTCATAAATGTGAAACAATTAATAGATATAAAGATAGATAACATATATCACCTGTATCATATGATTGAGTGCTGGACATTTTGAAGGAGTTCAGAGAAGAGAAAGGCTAGTGAGGGATGAAAAGTCACAGAGGACTTCTTGGAAGAAGTTGTTGTCTATCATATACCCTTTCCTGTCTTGTCTGACAATTCATGTCCCTTAGCTATTTCAAAATTTAGTATGTTTCATCAACTTTAGGAAAATCCTCTTGATTAATCTCAACTCTGTCTAATTACCCTCTACTTGGCAGCTGCCCTCCATTTAAGTAATCATTTACTTATGCACAGTTATGTAGATAAATGTTTAACCTCCAGCACTTAGAAAACCAGACCTGATTTGTAGCTTTTGCTAGCTTCTGTGGTGTAAATACGCTCACCATAACCAATTATAAACTATCAATGGTTTACAGCATTCCTGAAATGTTAACAAATGATTCCAACACATCATACTATTTCCACTTGAGAGCAAGAGTGATGCCATCTATGGTTTCTCTATATCCTACCTGCATCCAGTGCAGCACAAAGCAGAAACTCAAATACTGAGGGACTTACCAATGTATCCAAAGATTAACAGCTAGTGTGTGTTGCTAAAAATAAACTAAATGACCTCCAAAGTCTTCTGGACAATAAAATTCTATTATCCTAAGACACTATAAAATCTCTGTCAAAGTTCTGTTCCTTCTAGAGTTCACAGATACTTAGAAGACAGTAACGGTGATCAAGAGAGGCTGTGTAGCATTTATTCTGGTCTCACAGCCAGGAAGGGAGAAAGAGAAGGTTTACTGTGCACTTCCAACACATCAGGCACTGTGTTATGTACTAATCTTTATTACTAATTATTACTAATCTCAGAATAACTTTGCCTATTTGTTATATTTGATGCACTTTGTTGATGATCATTAAGGTTCTCCTCCTTCTACATTGTTGCTCTTCTGGTATCATTTTTTGGGTACCTCTAAAGTTTTGTTTTTGGTCAAGTCTACACTTTAGAGCTAGTACTGCATCAAAAGTTGTGGTGCAGCATCATGAGCTTAAGCTTTGGAGCAGACGGAGCAGGTCCCGAATTCCAGCTCGATAGAACCTTTAGTGTATGCCTTAGGATCTCTGAACTTCAGTTTACATTGCTAAAGTGAGAAGAATGGTACGTACCTCATCTGGTATACCTCACAGGGAGGGACTGAATGAGCAAGTTTATCTAACATGTCTAGTGGAGTGTATATTTCCAAAAATTGCCTCTTTCTCTTGTTTCTCCCCATCACAAAGCTTCTGAATCACTGGACTGATAGGTTCTATTTTGATTCCAGGCATACATTTTCATAATGCCCTAGAGACGGTCCCATTACCTGAGTTCCATTTCAGTCTCCAGGCTTTCAATCTGCTTTGTAATGGAATCCTCTGACTCGGAAACTTGACCATGCAGTTCAGCAAGTGAGAATGTGCGCCTCTGTTAAGAAGAATAGTGGGAATGAGGGTGAAATGCTATGAAGAAAGTCACCCTACAAAGTCCTGAGGGTTCCTGGGGACTGCAGTCTGATATTCAGTCACATATTTCCATAAGGGCACTTACCCGGAGTTTAGGAGGTGGGTTCTCCCCAGACTCCTTTTTTAATTTGAGTTGAGCCAGATCCTGAGCCAAGATCTTTCTGTCTTCAAGAAGGTCATTCAGATGGCGCTTGGCTTCCTCAGTACTGACCATAACCTCAATTTCATTTCCAAGCCAATTCTAGAAGAGAAATTGGTGCCATTGGGTTAGGGATGAGGAACCTCTGGCCCGGGGCTAGATTTAGCTCCAGACTTCAGTTCATTTAGACCAGAGCCCAAGTAACTAGAAGTGAGATGCCTATGTACTCTTGTCTTTACCTTCTTCATTTTCTCCCTAACCTCTGTCCTTATCTAGTTATGATGTAGAATTGAAGTATTTTGATTGTCTGCTCTATTTAATAAATAGATATCCATTCTTAGTCTTTAAAGTAGATGAATGGAATATTTTTAAGCAAACAAAATGAACTAAATTCAGTTTTCAAAAATGTAACCATTCCTGAGAACACTTACACTTTTTTTTTTAAGATTTTTTATTGGGGAATTGGGGGGATGGGAACAGTGCTGGGGAATTAGGGGAAGGGGAACAGACAAGTTGCTGTCGTCTTGTTCTTCAATCTAGTTGTGGAGGACATTACTTCACTGGCCCAAGTTGGCACCATCATTGCACTCTTCCAGGGTGAGGCAGATCAGTCGCCAGCTTCTGGACGGCCGCTCACTGCGGCTGCTGGCCGCTCACGCTGGCTGCTGGCTACACATGGTAGCCCATGGCAACCCACTGCCACAGGGGCTGCAGCCCACGCCATCGCCAGCAACCTACGGCAGCCCAGCTCCAGGTTGAGCTGTTGTTCAGCATCTTAGCTGTGGAGGGCAGTGTCACTGGCCCTCATATGTGGGATCCGAACCGGGGCCCTCTGGCATCCCAAGCCAGTTCTTAACCATCGCGCCACTCGGCTGGCCCCAACACTTACACTTTTGATGAAGATATACCATGGGGATAAATTAATCCTAAGTGTTTATGCCTCTAATAACAGCTTCAGAAAACATGGAGCAGACCAGACAGAAGTACAAGGACAAAAAGACAAATCCATAATTCCAGCTGGAGATTTCAATACCCATCTCTCAATAATTGATAGAACAAGTAGGCAAAAAATCAGCAAGGATACAGTAGAAATGCACAGCACAATCAATCAAATCGACATGGTTGACATTTATAGAACACCATCTAACAGCAGCACAATAGACACTCTTCTCAAGTACACATAGAACATTAGCCAAGAATGACCATATTCTAGGCCATAATAAGTCTCAATAAATTCAAAAGGATTCAAGCCATACAAAGTATGTTCTCTAACCACAATGGAATTAAATTAGAAATCGTAACAGAAACATACTTGCAAAAAAATCCTCCAACAATTGGAAACCAAATAACACACTTCTAAATAACCCATGTGTCAAAAAAGAAATCAACAGGGCAATTAGAATGTATTTTGAATTGAGTGAAAATAAAAACATAACTATCAAAATTTGTGGGATGTTGTTAAAGGAGTACTTAAGGGGAAATTTATAGCATTAAAGGCCTATATTAGAACAGAAGAAAGAAGTCAATGACCTCACTTTTTACCTTAAGAAACGAAAATAATAAGAGCCAATTGAACCCAACGCATTAAGGAAATTATAGAGATCAGACTGGAAATTAATGAGCTGGGGTTTTTTGGGTATTTTTTTTATTGTGGTAAGATATACATAACATAAAAGTTACCATTTGTAAGAATAAGCTGGTTCTTTCATAACCCTCTAGCCAAATTGATCAGGAAAAAAGAGAAAAGACACAAAATATCAACAAGAGAAATGAGATCGATGAGATTAGTATAGCTTTTATAGACATTAGAAGGATAATAAGGAAATGTCATGAATAACTTCATGCCAATAAATTTGACAATATAGATGTAACAGACAAGTTCCCTGAAACACACAAACTACCAAAACTCACCCAAGAAAAAAATATATAACCTAAACAACCCTGTATCTATTTAAAAATTTGAATTTTAGTTAACACCCCTCCCCACAAAGAGCAAAAACGAACAAAAAACCCTTTAGTCCCAGATGGCTTAATTTGTGAATTGTACCAAACTTTTAAGGAAGAAACAACATTATTAATAAATCTACACAAACTCTTCTAGACAACCAAAGAGGAAGGGCTACCCCTCAGCTCACTCTAAGAGGCCAGCATTACCTTGACACTAAAACCAGATGAAGACATTATAAGAAAACAACAGACCAATATCCCTCACGAACACAGATGCAAAAATTTTATACAAAATTTTTAGTTTAGCAAAATTTTAATTCCATGTGTTGTTGAATTCAACAACGCGTGAAAAGGATAATATATCACAACCATGAGGAGTTTATCCAAAGAATGCAAGGCTGGTTCCATATTTAAACATCAAAGTAATTCACAAAATCAACAAACTAGAGACAAAAGCATTTGATAAAATTTACATCCACTCAGAGTAACAACTTACAGCAAACTAAAAACAGATAAGGGTTTCCTCAACCTTATAAAGGGCATCTATGCCCAACCTCCAGCTAACATCATACTTAATGCTGGCAGACTGAGTGGGTTTCTACTGTCACCACTCCTATTTAACTTCATCCAGAAGGTCCTAGCCAATGCAGTAAGTAGGGCAAGTAAAAGAACTAAAAGACATGCAAGTTAGAAAGGAAGAAATAAAACCCTATTTACAGATGGCATGATTGTCTATGTAGCAAATCCCAAATAATCTATAAAATAGCTACTAGACTAATCAAGTCAGAAGATAAAAGTTAATATAAAAAAAAGCAATTGTGTCTCTATGTACCAGCAATGAACAACTAGCTAGATAAACAATTTGGCAGTTTGTTACATAGTGGAATATACACTTACCATGTGACCCAGTGATCCCTCTCTTGGGTATCTACCCAAAAAATCTGAAAACATTTATCCATAAAGATATATGTTCTCGGGTGTTCACTGCAGCTTTATTTGCGGTGGTCAAGACATGGAAACATCCAAAGTGTCCTTTGATAGATGATTGGATAAAGAAGTTGTGAGATACACACACACACACACACACACACACACACCATATTTCCCAATGTATAAGATGCTCCCATGTATAAGACGCACCTTAATTTCAGGGCCCGAAATTTGAAAAAAAAATGTATTACATAAAGTTATTGAACTCAAGTTTTACTCATCATAAAATTCATACAATTTCTCATCACTGTCAAAACTCTCAACCATTAGGTTGTCCTCATCTGTGTCTGATGATGAATCACTGTCTTCATATATTGCCTCGTCCTCAGCAGAAAATGCAAGTAAAAGAATCTACAACCACTGTATAAGACACACCCAGTTTTTAGACCCCAAATTTTTTGGAAAAGGGTGCATCTTATACATGGGAAAATATGGTACGTACACACACACACACACACACACACACACACACACACACACACTGGAATACTATTCTGCCCTAAGAAAAGATGAAATAGTGTCATTTGTGACAGCATGGATTGGATCTTGAGATTATAATGCTAAGCGAAATAAGTCAGGCACAAACAGTCAAGAATCATATGATTTTACTAATATGTGGAATATAAAATGGAAGGCAACAAAAGGAGAAGAAAAACAAATGAAGAAACAGAACTCACAGGAATAGACAGTAGTTTAGTGGTTCCCAGAGGGTAAGGGGGGAGGAGGGTGGTAGATGAGGGTAAAGGGGATCAAATATATGGTGATGGAAGGAGAACTGACTCTGGGTNAAACTGAAAGCAACAAAGGAACAAGAAAAACAAATGAAGAAACAAAACTGATAGACACAGGCAATAGTTTAGTGGTTACAAGAGGGTAAGGGGGAGGGGCATGGTAAAAGAGGATAAAGGGGGTCAAATATATGGTCATGGAAGGAGAACTGACTCTGGGTGGTGAACACACAATGTGATATATAGATGATGTATTACAGAATTGTACACCTGAAACCTGTGTAACTTTACTAACCATAGTCACCCCAATAAACTTTATTTAAAAAAAAAGAAAATTTCACTTTCGGATTATCTATCTCCCATAAACCTTCCTTAAAGACTTTTTGTTTATTTTGTTTTCCGCACTTTTCCTTATTTTCTGAGTAAGGAAATATAACCATTGGGCCTAAAAAAGCAGTCTCATGTGTTCCAAAAAAGAAAATGGGTAGTTTGTGGGTGTTTTTGCAGCTCCATGAGGAACCTCATCTACTCGAGCTGGCTAATGAGAAGAACCTTTTTCATCTTGACCAAGATGAGGTCTCCAGGTTTGAAATCGCCAAGTCACATTTTGTGATGGGTATGCCTGGGTTTGAAGCCCAGGGAGGAGGTGCGGCGGTATAGATGGCGGGGTTGGGGTTAGGGCATGCAGGAGGACAGGTGGGACTGGACCGAGGCTCTCTGGTGGCAGGAGTGGGAGGATGCCTCGGGGTGTCCTGACATACCTGCTGGGACCACGGCTGTGGGCAGGCCACCTCTGCCCATGCCCACACAAGCCACCTGTGCCACCAGCTGCTGCAGAGATGCCTCAATGGCTCTGAATTGTAACCACTGCTGCTGCTATCGTACAACTAATATATTTAATGGTGAAAGACTGAATGCTTTTTCCCTAAGAGCAGAACAAAGCAAGGGTGTCTCCTTCACCTACTCTATTCAATGTTTTACTGCATGTATTGGCAAGTGCAATAAGGCAAGACAAAGTTAAAAAAAGAAAGGCACACAGAGCAGACAAGAATAAATAAAATTATCTCTATTTGCAGATGACATGATTGTGTTTGTGGAAAATCCTAAGGACTCTACCAAAAAAGCTACAAGAACCAGCAAGTATGTCCAAACAGTTGGAAACTGAAATAAAAAGAAACACATTTCCAATATCATAAAACTATGAAATATTTAGGAATTTATTTGACAGATGTTGTGCAACACCTATACACTGAAAATAAAAACACTGCTGAGAGAAATAAAAGACAAATAAATGGAGAGATGTACCATGTTCATGGATTGAAAGACCCAATATTGTTAAGATGTAAATTCTCCTCAAATTTATCTATAGATTCTATGTAGTACTAATCAAACTCCCAGCAGATTTTTTGTAGAAACTGGTAAGCTGATTCGAAAATTTATATGGAAATGTAAAGGACCTAGTTTTCCCAAAACAATTTTGAGAAAGAACAACAATTTTAGAGGACTTATACTATGTGATTTCAGAACGTATTATAAAGCTAGTATAATCAAAACATTTTGGTATTGTCAGAAGGATAGACAGAGAGATCAATGGAATAGAATCTAGAAATTGACTTGTGGACAACTGATTTTCACAAAGGTGTCAAGTCAAAATGAATCACAGACCTAAACATAAAGCTTAATACTATGTAACTTCTAGAAGAAAATTTAGGGGGAAATCTTAGTGACCTTGGGTTTGGCAAAAATTTCTTAAATAGAACATAAAAACCATTAAAGTATAAAAGAAAATGTCAATAAATTGGATGGCATCAAAATGAAAAAGCTTTGTTTTTCAGAAGACACTGTCACAAAATGAAAAGGCAAGCCACAGCCTGGGAGAAATATTCATAAGACACAGAAGTCCTTTGTTAGGTATATCTAGACCATATAAAGAATTCTAACTCTAAAATAAGAAAAAAGACAACTCAATTAAAAATGGGGAAAATATTTGAACAGATATTTCATAAAACATACATATGACAAATATGCAAATGAAAAGATGCTCAACACCATTAGTCACCAGGAAAATACAAACAAACCACAGGGGGGTACCACTATTTATCTACTAGAAAAGCTAAAATTTAAAAGACTGACCATACTCAAACTAAGTATTGGTGGGAATGTACAGCAACAGGAACCCTCACGCATTGCTAGTAGGAATGTAAAACGGCACCACTTTGGAAAACAAATTGGCAACTGCTTAAAAGTTAAAATATATACCTATTATGCAAGCCAACAACTCCACTCCTACCTCAAAGAAATAAAAACACATACCGTATTTGCCGGCATATAAGACGACTGGGCGTATAAGACGACCCCTAACATTTCCACTCAAAATACAGAGTTTGTTATATGGGCAGTCTATCTGAAGTGTACCTGGCGTATAAGACGACCCCCCACTTGGAGGCANCTGAAGTGTACCTGGCGTATAAGACGACCCCCCACTTGGAGGCATATTTTTCAGGGCCAAAAAATCGTCTTATACGCCGGCAAATACGGTATGCACACGATATTCAGTACAATACTTGTCATAGTAAAAAACTGGAAACAATACACATGTCCATCAACATGTGAATGAATAAAAAACTGTGGGGCCGGCCGAGTGGCTTGGGATGCCAGCTCTGAGCAGCAGGGCCCTGGTTCAGACTCCACATGGGCCAGTGATGCTGCGCCCTCTACAGGTAAGATGGTGAACAGCAGCTCAACCTGGAGCTGGGCTGCTGTGAGTGGCTGGCAGCCAGTGTGAGTGGCCAGCAGCCCGCGTGAGCTGCCGTGAGCCCCCAAGAGTGGCCGTCTAATGGCCGGCAAGCGACTGCCTTACCCGGGAAGAGCATAATGATAAAACCAACATGGGCCAGTGAAGCGACATCCTCCACAACTAGACTGAAGAACAAAAGGACAGCAACTTGTCTCTTCCCCTTCCCTGATTCCCCAGTGCTGCTCCCCTCCCCCAATAAGAAAACAAAACACACACCCCCCAAAAAAACCCAAAACTGTGGCACATCCATGCAATGGGATACCACTCAGCAGTAAAAAGAAGTATTGACAAACACGATCACATGGGTGAATCTTCAACTAATTATATGAATGAAAGCCAGAAAAAATCCTGTATGATTCAATTTTTATAAAATTATAGAAAGTGAAAATAAATCTGTAAAGACAGAAAGCAGACTAATGGTTACCCAGAGATGGGGGTTCCAGGGGAGGAAGGGATTACAAGGGGGTACACACAAAGTTTGGGTCCGGATGGACATTGACATTGTCTTAATTGTGGTGGTGATTTCATGGGTGCATATCTGTGTCAAAACTTATTTAACTGTACACTTTAAACACGTACAATTTATTGTAGGTCAATTATACCTAAAAAAACTGTTTAAAAATTAACTGAACCATAACTCAAGAGGAGCAGGGGCAAAAAGGGTTCGCTACTCTTGGTCTTTAACAGCCACTCAACGATATCATATCCTTAGGAAACAAAGCTTTCGGGCAGACCTTTCACTTTGCAATGGTTAACTCCTTCCATTTTCTCCCACCCCCAGTATACACAAGAGAACTGGCGGTCAAGCTGTCTGTACCTTCACTCGAGCTGCAGTGCCTTCCATCCCACGGCTCTGAGTCTCCTTCCGCTTATCTGCAACCTCCCGCTGTTTCTGGAGAGCATCCTTGAGACGCTTGTTGGCAGCTGCTGCCTAAATAAAAACGGCTCACAGTCATATTGAATTGAAGGGTAAAAAGAACATTCGAATTTCCAGCACATGAGTAAACCAGAGAAACAAAAAAATTCTATGGTTTGTGTTCCTATAGGAATCAAGTTTATAGGTCTCCATGTACATGACACTGGCAACAATTTGAGTCCAAGGGAGGTGTGCATTTCCTTTGTTTTTTCTTTTTAAATTTATTTTATTTTTAAAAACTAGTTCTAGGTGTACAAAAGAACATAATGACTAGACAGTTACACCCCTCCCAAAGGAATAACCCCCCTCCCAGTCTAATACCCTTGATATTATACATAGACGCACATTTCAAAGAAGGCCTGCAGGCTTGAACATGTCTGTGAATGTCACATACCAATATTACTCTGTATTGTTTTGGAAAGAAGCAGGCCCAATTAGAAGAAACTCCTTATTTGAATAGTACCATTTGCATCAGGTTTTTATCTGCTCACAGTTCATGACACATCAGTAGGGATCAAGACTTAGGAATTGCTGGTCTGGATTGGCATCCCAGATTTCTTAGGACACCAGCTCCTTTAAGGGATACCACTTTGCTAGCATCTAAGCAATACACTTGACCTAGCAGATCGGATTTTCTTACCTCCTCAGTTTTACGTCTAAGCACATTAGACTGTTTCTGGAAGTTTCTTTCAAGTTTGAGCAGTTCATATTGCCTCTTTCGGTCCTGAGAAGAAAAGAGCCAGACATTTAATTGCTATTCAGCTAGCTAAAATAAAGCCTTATAATGTAACTAAAGAGTCTTTCAATGGTATAGTCTTTATGGAAAACAAGAGGTTCCTCGAAAAATTAAAGATAGAACTACTGCACAATCTAGCAGTCCCACTATTGGGTACATAGACAAAGGAAATGAAATCAGTATCTTTTTTTAAAAAAATAAAAGTTTATTGGGGTGGCAATTCTTAGTAGAGTTACATAGGTTTCAGGTGTACAAATTCTGTAATACATCATCTATATAAGTACATTGTGTGTTCACCACCCAGAGTCAGTTCTCCTTCCATCACCATATATTTAACCCCCTTTACCCTCTTCTACCAACCCCCTCCCCCCTTACCCTCTGGTCAAAATCAGTATCTTTAAGAGATAGCTGCAGTCCCATATTCATTGCAGTGTTGTTCATAATAACCAAGATATGGAAGCAACCTAAATGTTTGTCACCAGATCAATGGATAAAGAAAATTTGGTGTGTGTGTATATATATATATATATATAAAATGGAACATTATTCAGCCACTAACAAGAAAGAAATCCTGCCATTTGTGACAACGTGGATGGACCTGGAGGTCATTATGCTAAGTGAAATAAACCAGACAGAGAAAGACAAATCCCATATTATCTCACTTATGTAGAGAGTCTAAAACAGTTGAACTCATAAAATCAGAGTAGAACAGTAGTGACTAGGGATTGGGGATTGGGAAACATGGAGAAACATTAGTCAAAGGGTATAAACTTCCAGGTATAAGATGAACAAGTTCTGGGGATCTATGGAGAGCATAGTGACTACAGCAAATGATACTATATTGGATATTTGAAATTTGCTGAGAGTGCGTCTTAAATGTTCTCAACACACTGACAAAAAATGGGCAACTATGTGAGGTGATAGATGTGACATCTCCAAATTTACTCTTTCAAGACTGTTATTCTGAGTCACTTGCATTTCCATATGAATTTTAGGATCAGTATGTGAATTTCTGTAAATAAGCCAGGTGGGATTTTGATTGGGATTGTGTTGAATCTTTACATCAATCTGGGGATTATTCCAGTTTAAGAATATTGTTTTCTGATCCATGAAAATGGGTTATCTTTCCATTTATTTAGATACTTAATTAATTCAATGATGTCTTGTACTTTTTCATGTATAAATCTTATACTTGTTAAGTTTATTCCTAAGTGTTTTATTCTTATTGATGCTATTATAAATGAAATTGTTTTCTTAATTTCACTTTCAAATTGTTAGTTGCTAGTGTACAGAAGTACAACTGATTTTCATACATTGAATTTATAAGCTGCAACTTTGCTGAACTTGTGTGTTAGTTCTAATAGTCTTTTAGATTTTTCTACATACAAGATAATGTCATCTGCTAACAGAGATAGTTTTCCTTCTTCCTTTCCAATCTGGATGACTTTTATGTAAGTATTTTTCTTGCCTAAGTGCCCTGGCTAGAACCTCCAGGACAATGTTGGATAGAAGTGGCAAGAGTGGCTATCCTTGTCTTCTTCCTGATTTTAGGGCTAAAGTATTCTGCCTTTCACCACTAAGCATGATGTTAGTTGCAGGGTTTTCATAAATGCCCTTCATCAGGATGAGAAAGTTCCCCACTACTCCTAGTTTCTTGAGTGTTTTATCATTAAAGAATGTTGGATTTTGTCAAAAGCTTTTTTTTCTGTGTCTATTGAGATGATCATGTGGTTCTTGTCCCTTATTCTACTGATATATTACATTGATTTGTAGATGTTAAAGAAGCCTTACATTTTCTTTTCAGATAGAACTTACTTTGTTATGGTTTATCATTTTTTTAAAAGATTTTATTGGGGAATTGGGGAAGGGGAACAGCGTTGAGGAATCGGGGAAGGGGAACAGCCAAGTTGCTGTCCTTTTGTTCTTCAGTCTAGTTATGGAGGACGTCGCTTCACTGGCCCATGTTGGTACTGTGATCATTGCGCTCTTCCCAGGTGAGGCAGTTGCTCGCCGGCCACTGGACGGCCGCTCACAGCGGCTCACGGCCAGCCGCTCACGCTGGCTGCCAGCCACTCAAGATAACTCATGGCAGCCCACTGCAGCAGGAGCTGCAGCCTACTCCGTTGCCAGCGACTCATGGCCCCCCAACTCCAGGTTGAGCTGTTGTTCACCATCTTAGCTGTAGAGGGCGCAGTGTCACTGGCCCTCATGTGGGATCTGAACCGGGGCTCTGCTGCTCAGAGCTGGCGTCCCAAGCCAACTCTTAACTGACGCGCCACTCGGCCGGCCCTATCATTCTTTTTATATGTTGCGGATTCAGTTTGTCAGTATTATGTTGAAGATTTTCACGTCTATATTCATGAAATACTGGTCTGTAGTTTTTTCTTGGGATGTCTTTGTATGGTTTTTGTATCAGGGAAGTACTGGCCTCATATAATGAATTGGGAAGTGTTCTCTCTGCTTCTGTATTATGGAATAGTTTCTGAAAATTTGGTGTTATTTCTTCTTTAAATGTTTGGTAGAACTCAATAGTGAAGACATCTGGGCTTGGGTTTTTCTTTCTGGGAAGTTTTAAACTACTAACTTAATCTCTTGTTATAGGTCTGTAAAGATTTTCTTTCTATTTCTTCTCCAGTCAGTTTTGGTAGTTTCCATCTTTCTAAGAACTTGTCCATTTCATCTAGGTTCTCTAATTTGTTGGCATACAATTGTTCACAGTATTCCCTTATAACCCTTTCCTTCTGAAAGACTGCAGTGCTGCCTTCTCTTTCATTCCTAATTTTAGTAGTTTGAATATTCTTTTTTTCTTATAAAGCATATGTAAAAATTTGTTTGTATTTGTTGATCACTTCAAAGAACCAACTTTTGGTTTCATTGATTTTCTCTATTGTTTTTCTGTTCTCTATTTCACTAATTTCCACTCTAAACCTTAATATTTCTTTCCACCTGCTAGCTTTGGGTTTAGTTTGCTTTTCCTTTCTTTCAAGGTCTTAAAGTAGAAGGCTAGGTTATTGAGATCTTTCTTCATTTCTAATATAGGCATTTACAACTAAATTTCCCTCTAAGCACCCTTTAGCAGCATCCCATAAGTTTTGGTATGTTGTATCTTTGTTTTTATTCATCTTAAATTTTTTTGGTGTGATTTCTTCTTTGACTCATCATTTAATTAGGAGTGTTAATTTCCTCAGATTTCTCAATTTCCCAAATTTAGTTCTGTTATTGATTTCATATTTTATTCCACTGTGGTTAGAAAAATACTTTGTATTATTTCAATCCTTTTAAATGTACTGAAGCATGTTTTATGGCCTAACATATGGTCTATCCTGAAGAATGGTCCATGTGCTCTTGAAAAGAATGTGTATGCTGTTGTTGTCGGTTGGAAATGTTCTACAGATGCCTGTTAGGTCTAGTTAGTTTATAATATTGCTGAAGTCTTCTACGTATATCCTTCCTGATCTGGTTGTGCCTAGTTGTTCTAATCATTATTGAAAGGGGGGATTGAAGTGTACAAATATTATTGTTGAATTGCCTATTTTGCCCTTCATTTCTGTCCGTGTGTGCTACAGTATTTTGGGCTGTGTTGTTAGGTGCATATTTTTATAATTGTTATATCTTCCTGATGGATTGACTCTTTTATCAGTATAAAATGTTCCTTTTTATTTCTAGTAACTTTTTGTGTTCTAAAGTGTATTTTGTCTGAATAGCCACTTCAGCTCTTTTATGGTGATACTTGAGTGACAGATCTTTTCTCCCTCCTTTTACTCTCAACTTATTTCTATCTTTGAATCCATTATGTGTCTTCTAGACACAGCATAGACCTTGGTTTTTGCTATTCGGTCTGACAATCTCTGCCTTTTGACTATATTGGTTAATCCACTCACATTATGTTATTATTGATATGACTGGATTTATGTTTTCCAGTTCACTTTTTGTTTCCTGTCATATCATTTTTTGTTCATTAGTCTTTTACTGCTTTCTTTTATACTAGGTGAATATGAATATTTTGTAGTGTAGCATATTAATTTTTAATGATTATTTCACTATACTTTGAGTTATTTTCTTAGTGATTGCTCTAGTGCTTATAATAAACATCTTATCAAAATCTACCTCAGATTTCTATTAACTTGATTCCAATGATACAGATATGTTATTCCTATATAGCTCTGTTCTCTTTCCTTTTTTGTACTATTATTGCTATGCATATTAAATCAATATACATTGTATATTGTGTATAATATACATAGTCCAAAAATACATTACAAGTATTACTTTATATAATTTATGTCCTTTAAACAAACTGAGATGAAAGGAATGCAAATTACACAGAATTTGTTCTTATTTAACATTTCGGGTTCTAATAATTTCTTCCTGTAGATTCATGTTATCATCTGATGTCATTTCCTTACTCAAATACAACTTTGCTCCCAGCCACCTCCTTTGTGCTGTTATTGTCAAATATACTACATTTCTATAAGTTGTAGGTCCATCAGTACGATTATATAGATATTATTGTATACAATTGCTTTTTAAATCAGTTAAGAGAAGGAAAAGAAATACACAATTAAACTCTCTTTTAGAATTACCTGTGTGACACCTTTACTGGCGCTCTTTGTTTTACTTTTTGGTGCAGATTCAAATTCCTGTCTGGTACCATTTGCTTTCAGTCTGAAGTTCTTTTAGTATTTCTTGTAAGGTAGAACTAAAAACAAATTCACTTGGCTTTTGTGTATCTGGAAATGTCTTTATTTTGCCTTCTTTTTGTGTCTTTTAAATTGAATGTATTAGGGCAACATTGGTTAATAAGCTTATATATGTTTCAAGTGTACAATTCTATAATACACCATCTGTATAACACATTGTGCGCTCACCATCTGCCTTCGTTTTGAAAGAAAACTGTTGTCTATAAGATTCTTGGTTGATAGCACCTTTAACTTCTTCAAACTCTTTCCTCAAATTAGGTCAGTCCTCTTAGGGAATGCAGCATTCCTATGGCTGTTGCTATGGCCTGCCCCTCCCCCTGAGCAGAACCTATGCACCACTGCTCAGGACCTGGCGGTGTGGACAGCACCCGCTTCTCTGCATGAAATTTCTGTTCTGTGAGTAGGGTTCTGGGGTAGGGCAGTAGGCGCTATTTTTCTTAGCTTGCCTTTCCTAACATGGAACCTGCATCCTATGATTAGATGGGTCAGGGTAAGCAGGCCCCAGTATTCTTGGCCTTCTGCATCAGGTTAGAGCTTCCCTGCTATACATGGGGGGTAGGTGGAAGAAGGGATCCCCAGAGCTCTTGGCTGCTCTTGACTGAAACAGAGCTTCAGCATGGAGTCGTGGGATGCAACAGAAGAAACCACAGCCATAGACTTGGAGCTGGGGGGTGAGGGGCGGGAGCTGGTCGTGGCTCAAATGCCACAGACTCTTGCTGTTCTTACTGAGATTTAGTATATTTCCTTGAATAATTGTTTATTTGCTGTATGCCCTTAGGACCATTTCCAGAGATTTTTAAGGGTTGTTTTTATAAATCCTATCAGTTGCGATTCTTTTGGTGGGTAGAGCCCACAAAGCTCCTCATGCTGCTGTTCTGAAAGGATGTCTCTCCTTATTTCTTGACCCAACATGTCACATGCAGACCCATTCTAAAAGTGTCCCCCAATTCATGTCCTTTCCGGTGTGCTTTCGAAGAACCCCATTACTACTCTACTCTAACTTAGGCCCTTACTATCTTTCTTGATGATACAGTATATTTTTAACTTGTGCTCTGGCCTCTGGTTTCTCAATAGTTCAGTTTGTTCTGCACATTGCTCCCAGATGTATCTTTCTAAAGCAGTAGTTTGCTGATATCACTTTCTTGTTCAAAAGCCTTAAAAATCTTTATATAGTCTGCTAACCAAATCAAGTTCAAACTGCTTAGCTCTTTAATAATCCAGTTTCAACTTGTCTTTCCAATGGAATCTTCTGATACTATCCTTCACCCGACCGGGCCCACTCGTCATTCATTGAATATGCCTACTAAGTTGTCATCTGTGCTTTGCTCCTGCTGTTCCATTTCTATCTAGAATGCCTGCACTTATCTCTACGAAAATCCTCCCTATTATCCAAGGCCTGTTCAGCTATCTTTTCACTCCAACAGGAAGTGCGTTTCCCTTTCTTAATTACTTTGTGGTGTTTTAGACCATTTGTAAAGCACAGATCTCTTGATTTCTTATATCGGAGAAAACCATGCTTAGTCTCACCTTCCCCTCAGACAAGACATTCTTCAAAGACAGAGTCCATATACTACTCATCTTTCTATTTTCCATGGTATCTAGTGGACAGCACCTTGCACATTTAAAGTCATGAATGTGTCACATTTGGAGACACCCGTTATTTGAAAAGATGATTTAATGTTAGTCAGCCCAGAGATGGGTTTGTTAGGTAGGCGCTTGAGGCATAGTAGTTACTTACTCGCTCTTTTAACTGGATTACTTCCTTGTCCTTTTGTTGCTTCCACTGTCTAAACTTCTCAGCATCATCTTTCATTTGACGCATTAATTGTACCCGCTGGTTTTTCATCACCTGTGAAAACAACCAGTACGAGTATTAGTGATCTGCATTTATTCTAGGCTGATGTGCAGATGGATAGACTAACCATTAAGAAGAGAGAAAACCCAGAGCCAAGCAGAGAAAGCCGCCAATAGATTTTCTGATTAGGCTTGCAGTACCCCTTCCTATGCTTGCACAGGGTTTCCAAGTATAGACTGCACAAATGGACACTGAAGAAATAAAAGCAAAAATGTGCCCACTAGCTAAATCCAGCCCTAAATTCATTCACTGTATAGAAATGAAATTTCAAGGAAATATGTACTAAGCCTCAAGGACAAATGCACCTAGCAACCACTGTACCCTAAAAGTTCCAGTACAAGTGGCCTGTAACCACTACTTTGCAGATGTCAGAACCTGAACATTCAACAACTGGACTTTTCTGTAGGTGCCTGTCATTTGCTACTACTTTACAAATTATTTCACATGATCATGGAAGGTAGTCAGGGTATTAGCACTAAAATATTGAAGTATTTTAACCTTTCAGTTTCAGAGACTCTAACATTAAACTCTGAATGTCAAAGAAGGGTTTTGTGGTTCCGATCTACAATAGATGACTACTAGAACAATGTCCTGCAAAAGAGTGCCACACTTGAAATGATGACCCTGTCTGCTACTTTCTCACCTGAAAACTCCCCTGTAGTAAAATCCCTGTTTGTTAAGTTTCAGTAGGGGAAGTGCAAGGATAAGAGTTAAGTACCCGGATCTCCTGGTTCAGTTTGGAGACGGTGTGCTCTGTGGATTCTTTCAGCTTCAGAAGTTTGGACTGTTCATTCAGCTTCTTCTTCAGATCAGCTATTTGACCCTCGAGCTCCTGGAGACGTTTGCGGCGGCGCTCACTCAACCTAAACACAGACGCTGTCGGAATGAAGGCTAGTGGCAACAAAGCCTCACTTGCAAACACAGGATTATACTCCCAGGTCATAGGCCTTATCTATATAAAATGGGTGAGCAGTCAGGTGGTCATCTTTAAATAGGAGTACCACCCAGACAGCCCAAACTGCCTCAGTGATGGGGCCTTAATGCAGAGTCAAAGAGCCATTCTTTTGAGTATGTAACAATACAGTTGCCTCAATATACTGCTGCCCGCCCCCAGGACTCTGTTAAAAGGATGGTTCTTTGAAGCCATTTCACTTCACATGAGCTGTAAGGAATAAGTCTGATGATGATTACACACGTCTGAGGTCAAAAGTAAATGTTCATCATAACTTTTATGAACGTGAACTTTAGACTCAATAGAGAGATGTAATGGAGTCACTGAGTAGGAAGAAGGTAGAATAGCCAATAAGGCAGAGGTCTGAGGGACAGGAGGATGTTCTGGCTACCTGCCTCGGGCTTATTCTTAACTGACTAACAAGTGGCTAGACTGGCTTTTTTTTTACTAGCCTGGACATTCATTCTATTCACAAGCTAATTTACCATCAGTGCAGGGACAAAGAAACTGTTGCTGTCTGGTAGGTGGGATAATCTTTCAAAACCCAGTTCAAATGCTAACTTTGTCTGAAGCCTTCCTTGGTATCTCCTGCCTCTGAACTCTTAAAGCAGTTACTGCCTAAGAAATTTATTGGGCTGCTAATCATATGCTAGGTTATGGCCTTCTTTTAATGTCATAATGGGATGTTATTTAAAATTTCAAATACTGAACTTTTCTGTTGTTTAGGTCTCCCCTTCACAACTCAGTGTAAGTCTTATGGGGGCAGGAAATGGCTCTGTCATGTCTCTATTTCTTCTACAGCTCCTCACACATAGTAGGAACTTGACATAATATTTATTGACTTTATTCTTACTTGGCTTGGTTGACATCCTTCTTTGTTGTCTGAAGTTCAAGGAGCAATTCTTCCTTTTCTTTTTGCAGATTGATGACTTCCAATTCTAGATTTTTTATGTTATCCTACAAATGTTATAGGTCAGAGAGAAAGAAGGCATTAAAGGCACAGGAAGAAAATCATTTCAACATTCCACTTCTTAAGGAAGCATGCATTCAATTTTATCACTTCAGTCCCATGCTAAAACCTTTTGTACTTGATTTAATGGAGATTAATGTCATGCTGTGGGAAAAGTCTGGACTTGGAATGCAAAGGCCTGGGTTTGAACCTTGGGTCCAGCACTTACCACCTAAATATCTTAAGGAAAGTCAGTTCATCTCTTTTCGCCTTAGTCTCTGTGCAGAACAGAGTTAACACAGCAGGCCTGAGCCTACTATCCCTGAAGAGGCCTGCTTGCAAGGTTGGCCTTGGTTCATGTCTGGACTTGGATTTGGGGAGGGTTCCCACCATGCCCTAACTGATAAGTGTGGCTCACTGTGCCTGAACTATGTAAACAATGTGACTCACCGGGAACACCTGCCTTCCTTGGAAGTCTAGAATCTGGGTATGTGCCAGGTGGAGAGTAACTACCCTAACGACCCCTGCCAAAATTATTGGGCCCCCTGGCAGACCACATGTGACACATGTTGTCACAGCCATTGCTGGAGAAATGAAGTACTACTTTCTGACTCCACTGGGAGAGGGTTCTCAGAACCTCGCACCGGTTCCTTCAGACTTCGCTCCATGTGCCTTTTCCCTTTGCTGATTTTGCTCTGTATATCTTTCACTGTAAATCTTAGCTGTGAGTAGGACTCCTGGGCGACCTCCTGGCAAGTTGTCGAACCTGGGGGCGGACTTGGGGACCCCCAAGAGTTTCTCTATCTATGTAAACAGTTAACATCACGATTTACCTCACAGGGTTGTTGGGAAGATCAAATCAGATAAAAAAAAACAAAGAGATTTTGTAAACTGCAAAGAGCTGCACAAACATTCTAATATTCAGGGCTTGTATTCAACAGTTACTGTAGTTCTGCATGCATTTAGGAAATGAATTCTAGAAACTGAAGTTTGGTAGTTTCCAAGATTGGGAAAGCCCAACGGACAGAGTCCTTCCTGTTCTCATAACCGGAAAAGATGAAAGGAAACTGGCTGATGGGTGCTTGGCAGCCAAGAAGATTAAACACAGGCCTTAAATGCTGAGATGACACAAAGAGGCAGGGGCAGGTTAGGTGGAGCTGCATCAGAGAAGCTCTCTAAATAGGCAGAGCTGTTGTCCACGAAATACACTGAGCCACTTCAGTGTAACAAAAAAAACCTGTCTTGTTGCTTTACACTAGCCCTGCATATTCAAACTGGCAGTAATGTGCGCGCACGCGCACACTTCTAGAACTAACACATGAAAACATTCTTGTAAAAAAAGTCCAGAAAATACATATAAAGGGCACGTCCCCCCAACGGCCCCACCCCTGCCAAAGCTCTAGTTCCCTCACCAGAAGAAGCCACTGTTATCGGCTTGGTCCAGATCTTCTAGACATTTTTCTAGATGTGCACATATTCTAGACATTTACACATACATGTAAATGCGTAGTATATAAAATATATAAATATGTTGTAGAAAATGTGTAGAATATATAATAGAATATATGTAAATAGATATATAAAATTAATATATACTATACACACACATAGAAATGTGCATATATATATATATATATATATATATATGTAGCTATTGCAATGTATGAAAGATAAACAGGAGTACACTTTCTGTATAGGTTATTCTGTAACCTGCTGGGTTTTTTACTTGGTCTTGGAGATTGACTTTATCAGTATAAAATACATATATATGGTCCTAACTCCTTCTGGGTTTCTTGGCATAATGAAATATTGTTGTACATGCTTTCTGTGCACATGTGCAAGGTTTTTCTAGGGTAGACACAAGTGGAATTACAGGATCATGGGGGTACACATTTTCAATGTTAACGGATGCTGCCAAATCATCTCCCACAGTGGCTCTTCCAATTTGCACTGTTGCACCTTTGTCAATGCCTGATACGATACCAGTTGGCTGGGTAAAAAGTAGTATCTCTTCATTATCGATGCCACATGTAGTCAATAATTGTCTCACCATTGCCACAAAGGGAATTATTCAAATATTTGAGTCCCGGGCTATAACTCATGGTTACCTTCATTAATCAGAACACATACTTCCTCAGATTTTTCTGTGGCAATGCTTCATAGTGATGGAAAAAATACGGTTTAAGATAAAAAATGACCTTTGTTTCTTAGAAAAAGAGAGACAGTGATTTACATGTGATTAGAAAGTACTGCTTACATTAAGAATTTATTTCCTCTTAACTCTCAGGTTTGGGAGCTCAAGCAAGTTTGATTTGAAGAGAAGAAAAGGTATCTTCCTACAGCTCTAGCTTGTTACTAACACCTCTCCATAGAGTATAGGTACCCTGGGGGGGACATATGTTCCTGTGTTTGTAGGTAAGAGTACAAGAGGAGAGAAATGATTTGTCAGCCTTACCATGAATCTTCTGTTTACTGTGGAAAGGCCAAAATACATTCAACCTAGAAAAAGTTGTGTTTTATGTCCTGTTAATGGGGAGGACTGAGCTACATATTTAACTTCCTTCCTCCTGAAATCCCATTAAAATGGCCCGAAAGAAGGCTATGAATCAACAAGGATGAAGAGAGCACTCAAAAGATATAAAGAAACTTTTGGGAAAGGAAACTAGGTGGGGAAGAGGCCACTGACTCAGCCGAGGGGAACAAGCTCAACTACGACTCCTACAGGACAAATGGCAAAAAGAAACAAGCCCATTTATACGGTGGGACCACAGGCCTCTGTGGACTCAGGCAGCAGACACAGCGGAGGGCGGGGCTAAAGTGTCATACTGCAGGTAGAGGATCCAACGCAAGTCTGTATAAGACAGGAGTGACTCCGGCTCCCCTATTTTCTCTCGGTTACTACCACTCTGCCCACATAACTCCAAGCAGGAGAATGAAAGATTTCTTTATTGGAAGCTAACCAGCCCAAGAAAAACCCATGCATACAGAACTTTCTATGGACTTTTAGTGCATCACTGTTAAATATAAATGGACAGCCAGAGATGACTGGAAATTTGAGGTATGTTTCTTACCTGAAAGAAAGACAAAAACGCACTAAAGGAAGGAATCTGAAGGAAACAGAGGCAGGGCAGGAAGAAGAAGACCTCAACAAAATTTAATTTCTATCCTTAGAGACGAGCACTGTAGCCATGAAAAAAAGAACAGGAGGATAGTAAACAAACAATTCAAGAAAACTTCCCACTAAAGGAGCATACACATTTCTAGATTGAAAGGACATACCAAGCACCAAGCACAATAAATGAGAAAAGACCCATACCAAGGCACATCACTGTGAAATTAAATAACACTAGGGGACAATGAAACGACCCTGAAAACTTTCCAGATTAAAAAATATATAGATCAAATAAAAAGAATCAGGAATCATAACTGGCTTCTCAATAGCAACATTGGAACTAGAAGACAATGGATCAAAGTCTTCAAAATTCTGGAGAAAAAATGTCCATTGTAGAGGAGATTGCTTTAGTTTTCTGGGTATTTGACTTTTACAAATGATACACATGAATTTGTTTGACATAAATAAAAATTAACTTTAAAAAATGTTAAATAAGGCTGGGATAATAAAAAGGAAATACAACCTCTATTGGCAACTCAGTTATTGTTTTGGAAGCAACCTCTTCCCTAGGGGCAGTAAGTGGCAAAAATCATTCAGTAGAAACACGTTTCATGTTTTTCCTCTGCAAATGTAGGGGAGCTGGTGGTACACACGCATGCGTATTCTAGGGATTTTTTGATGCCAGCATATAGGACTTCAGGGGTGACAGGATGGAGCTGAATGGAAAAACAATGCACCCTTCTTCCTGCCAGGCCTGCTAACATCCCTCCGCAGATGGCAGAGACTGGGCTACAAGACAAAATAAGGTCTGGAGCCAGGGAAACGTTGTGGGTAACCTAAGGCCAAAGGCTTGTCTTTAAGTAAAGACATATCATGTTAATTAGCAGGGGCCACTAGAACTCCCACTAGGAAGAACAATTTAATGGTTTGCCCAGTCATGTGATACCCACGAGAAGTCTCCTCATAACTGACACTAACTCAGACCATCTACTAAGACATGTGCCTTTCTCAGAATTCCAGCATGCTTATCAGAAAAAAATTTCTCTAAGTTGGGATGATTTTAATGATAATACTATCAAACTATTCATGAAACCTATTGCAGAAGGTAAGGTATTAGATTCAGTGAAACAAAAGTACAGCTCCAGTTGAACTCCACACAGTAGGCTGTGCTGTCATCGTCAGAAATGATGTGCCTGTTTTCTTCCCTTACGATTGAAGAGGGGTGGGAGATATTAACAAGAGCTGCCGTAGGAAAGATTTTACCTGGTACTGGAACTGAATGGGCTGCAGCTGGCTGTCACTCTGGGTCATCTTCCTGGCTAGGGCCTCTTTCAGGGCCAGGGCTTTATTCAACTCAACCAGCTCCTTAGACATCTGAGCTTGACGGAGAGCATGTTGCGTGGTGAATGCATCCGAAGACCTGCTGCTCTCCGGACTGGTTTCCACTTGCTGGAAAAGATCAGGAAATGAGCGACTGGAGTGCCTTCGGCCCAGCTTCAGCACGCCCCACAGCTCTTCTCCATTCCCAGGACCTCTGTCCCTGTAGAACAGTGGCTTCTCACACATTCACTCCAAACATCTGAAGTAAATTGGCCTAGCCGATTTCCCTACGCTCACAAGCACCTTATTTCTTATCGCCTTTAACTGACCCTTGAGAGCGTACTAGGTTTCTTGTTCTTTTCTTAATTCTCTGGCCAACATTTCTCACTTTTGCTTCATTCTCAGGGGTCCTCAGAGGACAGAGGGCTCTGGAAATGGCACTTTAGGAATGGTGGCAATAGAGAAGAGCCTTCATTTATTCTCAGAGCTGACCTCTGACACCCGATTTATATCCCCCAGCGCTCTTCTTTCAGAATATGAAAACTACCAGTATGTACGTGCTTTAGGGAAAAAAACCTGTATCAAGCAAACCACTGTCCAGCCTTTCATTTGGACTTTGCCGGATGACCTTTAGCCAACATCTAATACATTTGATCTATTCTTGCAACTTGAACACTCAAAATATTTGCCTTAGTTCTTTTAGCCCCTAACCATTCAACCCATAGAAAAGTTTCTCTTTCATTTCTTCTCTAGTGCTTTTTTGACCTTGCCACGATTTCCTAATTTGTCCCCTTCCTCATTTTAACTGGCTAGACAGCTGATGCAGAATACTAGCATGTAACAGGAAATCAGTTAGCCAGACTGCAAATATGGAACACGACATCTCTAGGAAGCCCTGACGCCCCTTCCCAGTTTAGCATTCGAGATAGAGCCCATCCAAGTTAGGGATTTTAAAAAGCTGAGGTTTATACTCAAGATTTAGGGATTTCCAAGGCATTCTATGGAGCATGGGAGCAATCAGAGGTTGTCTTCCCCAGCTGAGTGGTAAATGACAGGAAATGGCAGTTAAAGCTCCCGGTCCTACACAAAGGCGCCAGTTACTTACAGCATCTGGTTCCACTGCAGTATCAATGGCTGTAGCCATGTAAGCAACAGTTTCATCCTGCAATGACAAGCGATGTTTCAGTTTAGGAAAAGACTCTGAACTGAAGTTTACCAGTGGATTTGATACCACTTACTTCATTTTTTTCAAGATAAAAGAGCCCAGTTACAGTTGGCCTCTTTTGTAGTCATATACACTCCAAGAACCACATTTCCATTTTCCACCTCTCAGGAGTTTGTCTTCTTTATAAAGGTCGATTGTGCAGTCTATGCAAAGAAGATGGTCATGTGGCAACTGACATACTTATTGTGCTTTTCCTGCTTGGTCAGAGATCATTGGGCCAGACTGAAACACTCAGTCATTCCAACAGGCCAACCTCTAACCCACTTTAGAGACTCCACCCTTTCTTTTTATGTTTTTGCCACTAAATCTACTTCCATAATGTCCAGGCTTCGCCAGTTCTCATGGACACACCATACTAAAAACAGACATATCAAATAAAGGTGATGCAGCAGGAAAGTGAATAAAGGGTTATTTTTTATTTTTATTTTACAGTTGGTCAAGGTAGCAAGAGCCCACTCTATAAGAAAATAAATGCCACAGGCGTATACCCCAGAAAAGTGTCCTCATGAAGTCAGACACAGTGCAGCCTCCGTCCCTCTTAGACCTAAGAACTGAGCAGATGCCACTGTTCCAGGCAGTGGTTATTTGGAGGGGAAGGGCAGGCACTGATTCCCTCCCAGAGAAGGGCACCTTCCTTTCTTGGGCATTGGAACATCCACCTAGAAGGGAAATCTAAAAAAACTTACTAGCACTAATTTGTTTATAGGCCATCATATGTGCAAGCTCTGTTCTCCCCACTGAAATGCAGGCTTAATTTGGCAATTGCAACATGGATTACCACTTCCGTTTAAGTGACTGTGCACGGCCCTTGGAAGAAAGGATTATTTCCAGGAAGTTACACGATGAAGGGCATCATAGGTCATATAAAGAGCTACTGGCTCAATAGCAAGGAAAGAATTTAGGGTTAGCACATGGAGTCTCTGCAGCAGCCTGATGAAACATTACATAGTTGTTGAAATTTAATCTCAGTATCTTTAAGGTAAGGAGCAAAGAGGCCCTTAGTAAGTGCTGTTTGTAAAGCATTTCCCTTACTCTGCTCAGAAATCCTCAACTAGTGAGACTCAAAGAGAATTCAAAGGAAGCTCCAATGTTCCGACATCTTTTCTCATCATGCTTTACAGTGCCGGTGATCCTTGAAGGGCCGGACATATTACACCCTTATTTAAAAAAAAACAACAACAAAACAAAACCAGAGCACTTCAATATATTATAGGCTATTAGTTACCTTTCCTTCTCTCCCATGTTTTACGTTTCAGCAAATGGACTAGTTATAGGCCTATCCTAGATTAGTAGGGACTATAACACTGGCTTTCAGAGACTTTTTCTAGTACCTTCCAGGGGGTCAGGATCAACACAGATGGGTTAATCCTTAAAGAAGACATGTTGTTACTGTGGGTTTATCTTTTGGCCCAATGAAATTTCACAATGCTAAGGTTTCAGCTGTGGTGACTTGTTCTACATAATCCTAAATGTAAATATATAACAATAAGATTTATTTCAGTCTAATAGCCCCTTTCTCCTTCACTCTATGGCTACAACTGAGAACCTTTTGTAAGGTAAAAAATACATGATTTGCGAAGGTGACTGTCAGGGGAACAAGGCTAGGGTACATTGAGCTACATTACCCAGCAATCCCCTCCAAAACGAAATTTGTGCTTGCAGGCTGTAGGCAATATCATTAGTGGGCATGCAAAATGCTTTTTATGGAACTGGTCTTGGAGGAGGGAATAAAAACACACAAAAAATTGATTTTGTGGGAACTGAAAGGACTGCATGAATTTCCTCACAGGTAACTGTAGCAAGGAGGTTTGCTTGAATTATATTTTAAAGGAATAAATGGTACAGTGTAGCGCTTAAAGCCCCAGGAGGAAGATCTGAGAACAATGGTTGCCTTCATAACGGAACAGGGGGTGTTCACCCACCACTTAAAATGAAAATAGTTTTAATCTGGAATGAAGGGCATAAGCACTTACATTTTAAGCATTTTGCCTTCACTGTAGTGAGACTTAATAAAAGCCACAGGAGGTGTTGTTTTGTATTTCCAAAAAAAAAAAATGTAGCTGGGAGGGTCTCCAAACAATAGGTACGACAACTCTGATTCAGGAGTCCAGCAGGAGCCATGGGTAAAAGGGTCTATTCTGCCTCACTGTGACAATGGATGGAAGCTAGGGACTTGATCAGCTTGTGGCAGTCTTTAGCGCCCTCCCGCTGCATGTGCCAAGCGAATTTCAGTGGCAGACATAGCCACTGTACCGAGTTCCTCTGAGCCAGCCACCACTCGCCACTTCCTTTGTATACACGCCAGGCACCAGTCACAGGGCCAGTTGCTCACTGAGGACATGCCTTCTCTTATTTTATTAACATGGTTCTGTGAGTTTCCTTGTTCACCTTTCCCATGTGACTCGAAGCCCCAGAAACATCACATGTTTCAGCTACATTGAAGTAGAATTGTCGATGGTGAAACTGAACCTTGAGATAGCGGTTCTCTGGCAGGTATTCTGTATACCGTATTTGCCGGCGTATAAGACGACTTTTTGGCCCTGAAAAATATGCCTCCAAGTGGGGGGTCGTCTTATACGCCAGGTACACTTCAGATAGACTGCCCATAGTGCTTGCCCCGTGCCATAGTGGCCTCCCGATGCCCGCCCACTTCATTCCACATACCGTTCAGGCATCAGCAGCGCTGCTGGGTGTATGCTCGGCTGTTATGCGATTTTGCTGTTATGCGATTTTACCACACTCGCAAAATTGCACACAGCCGACCATATAACAAACTCTGTATTTTGAGTGGAAATGTTAGGGGGTCGTCTTATACGCCCAGTCGTCTTATACGCCGGCAAATACGGTACTTGTCATGTTCTAAACTTTCCCACTTGTGAGCCATGACCAACTCACAGGCTACAAGGCTTGCAAGAACAACTCTTGAAAATAACTGACAGTTATCGGGATGGGACTTCACAGATGTTCTTAAGCAAGAGCCATGAAAATGGTAACAGCCTTCCAGCAAAAGTTTCACCACAATTAACAACAAAATCTGCTACCTGAGCCAAACTGCAGGAAACCACCCGAGTCGAAGCAGGACTGGAACATGACAGGCGCTCCCTGAGTGCATCCGCTGGATAACACCTTTAATCCCAATTTCAGTCACTTATTCTCTTTGGATATTAATACAGTACTTAGCAAGGGTACATAGTGAGTGGCAGAAGTGGCATCAAACCAGGGTCTGCCTGGCTCTGGAACCCAGGTTCTCAATTACTGTGGCCTGTTTGCTGGATAAATGAACTGTCATCCTGAACTGCTCATGAAGTTTTGTGTAGTACTACTTATTTTACAACACTACTTTCTAGTCTTTTGGGGGTTTACTCATTTAATGTCTTGGAACTCGCCATCCCAACCCTTTCCCCCATCATACTATCCAGTATTATTTTCATTGACTCTTTGGAGTAAAATCTTGGTGTGACAAGTCTAGAAACACTGGGTAAGACCTGGGGTGGAGAATCGCTGTTTTGGTCAAATTAAAACCTCTGACCAAGAGCTAGGAATTACCACCAGGCATTTACATACATATGACTGGTTCCGAAAAACAGACAAGGGGGGAGAGATGGACCATAACTCCTTAACTAACCATGAGCCCTTAATATAACATGATTCCAATTAAAAAGTATATATGCCTCAGGACTAAGATACAGAAGGAACACCAACCACAGAAAGAGGTTTTTAGGGTTTCCTGCTGGAAAAAACAAATAACCCCCTCCCAAACCCACAACTACTCCATAGTTCTAAAAATAAATAAAAATGGGAACTCATAGCAGAATCATCCGAAGGAATTTATTACTGGTTATAAAGGAGAGCTCTGGTACTCACTGGTTGTTCTAAGCTATTTGTCAGAACCCAGCTTATTTTTTTTAAGTTGCAGAAAAGGACAGTTTATTAGAAGAAAAAATACATTTTAAAGAAACAGAAGCGGGCCCGAGCAGTAGTAGAGAATGGCTCAAGGGCCATTATTAGAAAAGAAAGTACACTCCAAAGAGTTTGGAGCAGGCCGAGCAAAAGGAAACTCAAAAGGCCAGAACCCAGCTTATTTAAAATCAGGGTATGGTACAAGGCCTCTTATTAAGTTAGCCTACACCGAAAGGACAGCAAATCAATGACTGGGGCTCGTGCTACCCAGGCAATTTTGCACTGTGGTGACACGGCTTCCAGTACTTGATTTTAGAATACTGAAATATTCATGTGTCATTGCATATGTAACCTATGAGTGATTTACCAAACTCATATTCAGATCCAGTCTAATGACCCATGATCTCTGTCCTCACACAGCTCACAGTCTGGTCATTTCAGCAAAAGGCACAGAATTAGACATGTTTATATGCACCAAGGAAAACAACTGAAAGCAATGTAGCTGTGGACACTGGCCATACTTGGCTTACCGATATCTGGGTGATCACTTGCTGCAGGTTACGAACTACCTCTACATTTTCTTTTAATTCCTGGTCTTCCAAAGTCTCCACTAGCTTTTGAAGATCCACTTTGCAGCTGCAAATTCAAGCAAAGGAACCCAAAGGTTAATCACAGTGCAAGGGCCAGGGGGTGCACGAGTAGATACCAAAGAGGTATAGTCAGTACCAAATATCTGGTAGGCAACTTACGCCGCATGCTGCCTGAGCTCTTCTAGCTTGGCATTCATCTTTTCATTCGCTTGTTCTGTCTGCAACAAAGACCCGTGAGATAATCAGTGGCCGCGCCTGACAGCATCACCTAATTATGCCCTCTCTCTGCTTCTACAGATGAAAACCTAGGTAGAGAGGCTACCTCCTTTGCTGTAATGGAAGATTTAGTGGGCTTTGGTTATTTAGTGAGAAATGTTGTTTTTTAACAGTCATGGAAATTAGCCTTTCAGTCAACATGAGTTACTAAAAATAGCACCCAAGCAGCTGGGTCTTATGCCACAAAGCTCAGACTATGGGTGGAGCGTGAAGCCTCAATTCCAGAGAACTTTGCAACTGGGGGAAAAAGCATTCCTTCCTGGCATGCTACCCCCTGCTGTTTGTAGAAAAGCCACTTACTTGAAACTGCCTCCCACACTATACTGTTCCCTGCCCCAGCATAAGGGCATTTTAAACATAAAAGGGCCTCGCACTGAGTATGAGCTGAGTTTTTTTCAAGTTACACCATCTCATGTGGTGGGCTAGTTTTAGCAAAAGAAAGCAAGAAAAGCGGGGAGGCACAAGCATGAAGGCAGAGAAGAAGAAATGGCAGAGGCAGCCACGTTTTGAGAACATTGATGGATAGTTTCCATTTTATTTCAACCACCATATCCGCAACATGCTAGATGCTGCAATAGATTTGGGAAGGACAAAAAATGTTGTGCTTATTATGAAGTTCTCATAGGACATCAAACGGTAAGCCTATGGGGCAGCCACTGTAAGAACCTTATAAAGGTCAGGTGGGTATGTGGCTAGAATAACAGGCACTGTCTGTTGTGTCTGCCACACTCACACACACCGCCTGTAGAGTGGCTTCAAAGGCATAGAATGCAGCACGGACGCAGAAAACTGCACATAAAAATCTCCTCAATCCCATTTCCCCCCTTCTGCTAGTGCCGGGCAGTCCAGTGGACAGAGGGTGTGGTCCCCTTTAAGGAAGTCCTGAAGCAGCTTGCCCTTCCTTGACTAGATAGCACGCTGACATGTGAAAGGGTATAAATTACAGATGTTCAGTTAGATTTTGGTGGAAACTTATTTTCGCTCTAGCAATAGTTGTGCTATCAAAGGCTGAGTTGTACTGACACTAGTGCAAAACCATTAGTGGCAGAGCCAGCACGCTGTCAGACAGGGAGTGGGAAACAGAACCGGTGTGATGGGCTACGTAGTGATCCACTGTCTGGAAATGAACCATACGTGAAAGGAGTGAAAATTAATTTACCATCAGTTCTGTCTCACCATGGCAGCTTGTAGGATGGGATTGAAATGTGACAATGGTAGGGGAAGGGAGAGAAACGGAAATCTTATTGAGGGGACAGTCACTTGGTATTCTGGATAAAGATCAGGCAGGACCTACGGTGACCCAGGGACCCGGCTCTTTCCTCTCTGGTGTTTTAGAACAAATGTCTTTCAAAATGGGATTCCTGTAGACTCTTTGTGGTGGATACATTGGTGTTCACTGTATAATTCTTTTAACTTTTCTGTATGTTTGAACATAAGGCCACGTAGTTACCTCAAGTGGCTCCGTGGGGGATATAGTAATACTTACCCACCTCTTTCCACATAACTGGTCTCTCGTAATGAGAGGCATGTTAGATATTTCAGAAACTAAAAGTAGTAAATGTCCAGGTTGCTAGTGGCTTGGTCTTGGGGCCTCACCAGAATGATCCTCTCCAACATCTGGGCTGTCTGACCAGCTGCCTCGCTCAGACCACGGCTGAGTTTTTCATTCTCCTCTATCAGGGACTGGTTCTTCTCCATCAAAGACTGGAGGTTCTGCGATGGTTCCACACTAAAACAAAGAGAGTAACAGATTAGAAAACAGTACCTGACTGACCACACCTATATCAAAAGTCAATGAAAATACATCCCATGGGACTTGTGGGTAGGGGCGTGGTTTAAGAGTTTCCCTCAAAGTCTAAGTTAGAGGAATAAAATCAATAACGTTATAAAGATTTTGTAGGGGGTCAGATGGGCACTTGTCTTATTAGGGAGACCATTTCATGGATGGTGTACATTCCTGACCATTGCCCTGTACACCTGCAGCCGAAGCTGAATAATATGAAACGTCAAATATACATATATATATATATATATATAAATATATACATATATATATATATATATATATATATATATAGTCATGGGTTGTGAAGTACAGCATAGGGAATACAGTCAATAGAATTGTAGCAGCTATATACGATGTCAGAGGGGTAGAAGATTGGGTGAGGTGGTTATCACTTTGTGAGGGTGTAAATGTCTATTACATTGTTTTGTAAAAAAAAAATTAAAAGGTAAAAATTACCTCCAAAGTCTAGAAAAAGTATGTCTATCCCAATGTAATCTCCTAGTCCAGTAGTATATTGGATGAATAAGAAACAAATGCCTGAAACACTTTAATTATTTGGAGGAAGGTAATAATAATTCAGGGCCACATATGTTTGCAACAGAAACGACTAACCTTTACCCTTGGCTCTTGCTTTAGGATTTTTCTATTTGTACCATGGAGGGAAGATAACTGTAGGTAGGACGCATGCTCTCTCTTCGTCCCACTCTCAATCCGTCATTAAAAAATAGGGATGTAGGGAAAGAAAATGTACGGAGGAGGCAGAAGGACACTGCTCAGGGTCTACATTTAACCTCTTCAACTAAGTCAATTACCTATTTACTGTGAAATTTAGGGAAATGGCATTTAAGAAGTCAGCTGAAATGATGACCTGTGGCCACTAAGAGTGCATTTCACAATTGTCCACAAATAAGTGCTACCTTCTCAAAACTTGCCTTCCTTGAAACTGATGACGCATAGCCTCCTGTTCATTTGTCTATCAATTTTAAAGAGTTTATAGTGGGTGGTGGCAACAATGCTGTCCATTTCAAATAGGAGTGGGAGGGACAGAAATGGCTTGAAGGGTACATATAGATATGAACCCTTGGAATTTGTGCAGATTACTTGACAACAGTTCCAGACCAACGGAGCAGACCGATAAGAAGTACAGTTTTTTTGTTTTGTTTTAAATCTGCTGGGATTAATTGCTCAGAAGACTGGAAATTAGGACTGGTGGGAAAAAATCAGAATAAATATGAAGATTTGATCTGAAGGAGACTGAAGGGAAAAATGAATGGATGTTAAGGCTACATACAATAAAGAGAAAAAAAGACAGGAAACAGCTGTTGTCAATCTCAGTAAAGGACAGAAAAGGATTTCAGGAACAGATGCCCTCTCACCCAGCTTAAAGCCTCCATGAATTCTTATGGAAGATCTTAGCATGCTCTTTATCAAAAGGTTCATAGCTAGGCACACCATAAGGTCTCATATCACACCGCTGAGAATTTACTAAGGCTCTTATGATGGAACGTTCAATAAAAAGGTGCATTATAAAGATAAACTATCAGTAAATTTAGTGTTATTTTAGATGGCTCTGATAGTTCCTTGTTTCCTTATTGTTATTAAACTGAAAACTTCCATGCATCGTTCATGAAAGTTGACAAGCTCCAAAGTCATGATACTTTTTATTAAAATATAGTTGACATACAACATTATATTGGTTTCAGGTATACAACATAGTGCTTTGATATTTATATAGTTTATGAAATGATCACCACGATAAGTCTAGAAACCATCTGTCACCATACAAGATTACGACATTATTGACTATATTCCCTTTACTGTACATTATATTCCTGTGACTTATTTATTTTATATGTGAAAGTTTTTACTTCTTAATCCCCTTCACCCTTTGTGCCCATCCCATCACCCCCCATCCCCCTAAAGTAATAATACTTTTAACTCTATAACTTCTTCCCATAAAAATTTCCAAGGTTTCTCTAAATGGGGAAAAATACAATGGAAAACCAGTGTTTCCTCTTTCACATGCTATGTAATTGCCAATGCTAGAAATTTCACTTAGCTGAGCATGTGCAAATTGACAAACACTTGCAGAAAATCAATACAAAAGCTTTAATGAAACACATTAAAAAAGAAAAACATATAATCCAAAGACAAAAAAAAATCAGGTATGTAAAGTGTACATTTTGTAAAAAGCCTCATGAAATGTCTCTAAAAATATAAACATACATTTTTGAGAAAAGAAGTAGCATCTTTATTTCTCTGTAAAACATAAACAATTGAGTTCAATTGCTTCATTAACCGTTTCTTAGACTCTATTACTTTTGCAGCTGAAACCATACCCTGTAGTATATTGTAGGTAGCTGGAAGTCTGGAATGCCTTTCAATAGCCTTGTACTACGTGAAACAGGTCTGTGCTCAACTGAAGGCAAGGAAGATGGGCCAACTTTCTTTATCCAACATTCTTAAAATATCATCAGGAAGCCATGATTAAATTACCCAAAGAGGAAGAGTTACAAAGAGAAGGGTGATCATCTCTGAGTGACAAAATTATGGCAATTTTTCAGATTTTTACAATACTTACCTAGTAAATGTCCTCAAGAGGCAATGTATCACTTGTATAATCAGAAAAAAATGACTATGAGTTATTGAAAAGGATATTAAAAGAAGATAGGCTCACATCATATACAAGAATAAACTCCCAATGAAAAGTGCAACATCAAAAATAAAACCAACATAAGGACTAGAAGAAAACATGGGCAAATCCCTCTTTAACCTTGGTGCAGGGAAAGGCTTTCTAACTACAAATCAAAATACAGAAGCCACATAAAGAGTGCAGCCACTTTGGAAAACAGTTTGGCAGTTTCTTAAAACGTTAAACATACAACCCAGCAATTCCACTTCCAGGTATCTACCCAATAAAAAACATGTCCTACAGTGTAAAATAAATAAATAAATAAATAAAACGAGGAAAAACCCCGAAACGTATGTCCATACAAAAACTTGCAAGTGAATATACATAGCAGCATAATTCACAATAGCCAAAATGTTGAAACAACCCAAAAGTCCATCAACTGGTGAATGGATAGACAAAATGTGGTTTGGGCAGACAATGACATGCTACTCAGAAACAAAAAGAAATGAAGTACAGGTACATGCTACAACATGGATGAATCTCAAAAAACATTACTGGTGAAAGAAGCCAGACACAAAGTCTGCATACTGTCTGATTCCATGTATATGACTTGTCGGCAATGGGCACACCTCTAGAGACAGAAAGCAGATTAGTGGTTGCCTGGGGCTCAGAGTGGGAATAGGAGTGATTGCAAATGGCACGAAGGATCTTTTTGGGGTGATGGAAATGTTCTAAAATTGGATTGTGGTGATAGTTGTACAACTCTGTACATTTACTAAACATCAAATAAATAAGTGGGGGAGAAGAGACACGTCTTTCTCAGAGTAGAATTCTAGTTCATACGCTTCTGGGGGGCAGAACCCATGTTTTCCTCATTACATCAGGCTGCCTCAACGCTAACTAGCTAAGTCCTGAACAGTCAGCAAGTTTGGTAAGATTCCCTAGCTTGACACCAAGGGCTACCAGGAACTTTAGTGCATCAGGGGAAAATAACTGTGACAAGAAATGGCCTCTGGTGGAATATACATTTAAAATTAACCTATGAATCTTACTTTATAGATCCAGGCAATGTACCTCCATGGGCTTGCAGCAACAAGACCTGTAGCTGTTGCACCTGAGAAATGCAAATACAAATAGTCACCAATCAAAAGCTACTTCTCCCTTTATCAGTGAAATTACCAGGACTACCAGAACTCGTTAGTTACCAGAACTAACTAGGGATACTTGACTCAATACCTATGAAATCGAAGGCATAGTTTAGTTATTACAGAAAGCATCAGGGTTGAGGATTCATCGATAAAAGGACAATGAGCATTACATGAATAACTAGTACTTTGATGATGAATTGTCCTGTTCACCTAAGTATTTTAATGACTTTTTATTGAGCATCTATTTAAAAAAATCAAACTCATCCCTGGGCTCGGCAATGTAGGGGGAATGTGAGAAGTGGCTTTTCCTTCTATTTTTCTAGCTGATCTTGTAAGGTTTTTCTTGGTTCATCTTTGCTCCAAGAGACCCCTTATTAACCAGTCCCTATTCTAAATTTCAGTCTCTCCGAACTGGTTCTTTCATGTGTTCAAGTCTCTTCCATATTTTAAAAACAAACAGACCCACCTCTCTTGACCCTTGACTACCTACCTCTTGTGTTCCTTCATCTTGCCTTCTCGAAAGAAGAGCTTATCAGCTTTCTCCACTTCCTCATCTAGCATTCACTGTCCATCTAACCACATTCTGCTCCTTAGCAGCTCTACTTAGATGGCCCCAAGCTCTTCAAATTCAAAATGCCCTAAACTGAATTTTATCGTTTCCATTTTTCGACCTGACCCTGTTTTTCCTCTTGTATTCCCTGACTCAGTGACTGCTACTAACATTTATTCAGTTATCCAAGCAAGAAACCTGGGAATCAACCTTGATGCTCCTCACCCACCTTTCCACATCAAATTTGTTACCCAGTGAGCCCTATACATTCTACTTCCTGGTCTCCCCCCAGTTCATCCCATTCTCTTCATCTCGGTTGCTATCTTTAGTCCAAGCCACAGTCCTCACCTGGGTTATTACAACAGCCTCACTTATTTTCCTATTTCTAGTCATGCCCACTTTTAATCCATTTTCTTTATACTTGCTAGAGTGATCTCCCTAAAACATTTCACCATGTCACTCTCTTACTGAAAATCTTTCAATGGCTCCCCATAGCTTTTGGGTTGAATTCCAAATTCTTTGACAAGTCATATGAGAACCTTCAGGATCTGATTCCTGCCTACCTCTCTTGCTTCATCTCTCACTGTGCACTTCTTCATCAGTGAAATCTCCAATGCTACACCCCAATCTTAAATATGTTACCAAACATGTTAATAGGAGCTACTTTCAGATTTCCCCACACTAACATAATGCTTAACTAACATCTGTAAACTTCTGGTAGAGAAGCTGAGAAACAGAAGCGCCATCATCCCACTCACGTTCTTTGAATTGCGCTCATCAAAAGTATACCTGTTGCTTCAGATGACTGAGTTCAGCTGTCCGAGGATCAATATTAACAATAGGTTTGTTCTTGATTTTTCTTGCTCTGTCAGCATAGCGAAGGGTATTTAATGTTTCCTCTAGATTGGAGTCAGCAGGACTCACACAAGCTATCATAAGAGTATGGCTATTACCTCCTAGAGAATCTGAAAAAGAACAATGGGAGGAAATGAAATAAAACACATAGGACGCAAGCAGAGATGTCTACGTGGGCCGCTGACTTCAAAGTCAGAGCTGTAAGAAAAAAAAATTCTTGACTTTCTACCAATTTCCTACTTGTGACAATATAAAAACACAAAGATATCTAACGTGTTAAATAATAGTTGAGAATCCTACTGGAGCTGTAAGAAAAAAAAATCTTGACTTTCTACCAATTTCCTACTTGTGACAATATAAAAACACTAAGAGTTCTAACGTGTAAAATAATAGTTGAGACTCCTACTGCATGTGTCATTCTTGAGAAAGGCTGATTGCAGCAGTTCATCAGGTTAAAAGAACTGGGGCCAGGCCCAGGTAAGTTCCCAGCCACTATTGGGATTCAACATTGCTAGGATGCCCTCTCTAGGTAGATTTTAACTCTTCAGGGAATTCTGCTTCTCAGTATTAAGTAATAAAGAAACAGTAACCAAGTTCATTTTCAGGTACAAAGTACTAAGTACAGTTGGCATTCTACAGATTGCTTGGCTCTCAAAGCCATATATAAAGACGTCTTTCCATTGTCTTAGAAGCCTGCTTGCCAACAGGTCTCTCTCCTATTTATCATTTAGACAGCTCTATATGTGATAGTCCAAAAATCTGGCTTTTTACCTGTTCCATTTTCGCTTTCTCAGCACTATCATTCTGAGTCACTCGCTCTTATATTTAGAGGCTTACCTTGAAGCAGTCGAGTCAACTTGGAATCTCTGTAGGGCACAAAGCCACCCTTTTTGTCATCTCCGAGAGCACTGATTACATTTCCCAAGCATAGGAGGCCTCGGTTAATATTAATACCTAATAGCAGGAAACACAATTTAAATTGCTTGGTAAAGCATCTAACATATTACATCCATTTATCCCAAAATAGGTAAAAGAAATAAAGACCCCATAGAAATATTCAGTCATCAATCTCAAGGAAACTGCTTGATCCTGTTCACTTTTCTGAGAGTGACTCTTTAAGTAAAGTTCAAAGGACAAAGATCCAAATGTTCGATTACACAATTGAGTCTGTTGGCACTTCCCGGAATTTTCCCATGCAAACAAAGCAGACAGATAGATAACTATCACTATGTCAACAACCATTTGCATAGTTATTTACATTTTATATCAATTATCACTCTTAAGCCTTAAATTAATGCTGTGAAATTACATGAACAGCATTTTTTATCATCTAATCGTCATTACTAAAGTGTCTGCAGAGGGGCAATAATGATGATGAAAGTGACAAGAACAGCTAAGTTTATAGAGTGTTTCCTATAAGCCAGACACTGATGTAGGTATTCTATGCATAGTAGCTCATTTAATCCTCACGATAGAGTCCTATAAAGTATGGATAAAGTAGGATTATCTCTGATATGAGAGTGGAGGCACAAAGAGTAGTTAGGCAACTGTCTAAGGTCACACAGCTAATAAGTGGCAGAGCCAGGATTCCATTGGAGGCATCCTGGCTCCAAAGCCCATGGTCTTAATCTGTATGCTCTAGGGAAATGAGCCAAGCTGCTCACTTAGAGGCACCAGATACCTTGGAAAGAGGAGCGAGTTGAGGTTAAGAAGAGGGCATTGGTAGAAAATGTATATAAAGAACTCTGGAACTCTCAAGTCTCCCCCTAGAGCCATGCAACTACTGTGTCCCCATTCTCAATCATTCCCAGTCTACCTAATGGGAGAGTCTTTCCAATAGCCATCCATTAAATGCTGGTATTCGATAGACTCATAGGTACAGAGAGAAACTGATGGTTACCAGATAGGAGGGGGGTTGGCGGCTGGCTGAGAAAAGCGTAGGGACTAGGCAGTGCAAATTGGTAGTTACAAAATAGTCAAGGGGATGTGAAATACAGTACGGAGAATATAGTTAATAATGTTGTCAAAACTATGTATAGTGCCCGGTGGGTACTAGACTAATCGGGGGATCAATTCATAAGTTATGTAAATGTCTAACCACTGTGCTGTACACCTGAAACTAATATAAAATAATATTGAATGTCACCTATAATTAAAAAAATATACAGTTGCGCTATGTAAAGTACAGTGTAGGGAATATAGTCAGTGGTATTGTAATAAGTATGTGCGGTGTCAGAGGGGTAGTAGGCTTGCTGGGGTGATCACATGTGAGGGGTGTAAATGTCTAATCCATTACATTATTTTGTACACCTGAAACTAATAAAAAGTGTTGGTATTCTCTTGGGACTGTCTTATGCTCTTTTCTTACTATGTATACTCTCCCTGTGTTATCTCATCCACGCCTAGAATTCCAATAAATACCTATATTAATGATTCCCTAAATGTGCAGCTCCAAACCAGACTGCTTGCCTATTGTCCAAAGCTTTATTTCGGCTGCCTGCGGAATAACCTCCACTGGCCTGTGCCCACATGGCACTGCATACAAATATTCAACAAAACAGAATTCATCTTTCTGTGCAAACCTATTTCACTTCCAGCACTGTTCCTTTTCATTGTCTCACCATCTAACCAGTCACCCAACAAACAGCAAACCTGAGACATCCTGGACGCTCCCTTTTTCTCACTCCACATACTTGTCTTCATTGAACACTTAGTGAATATGTACAATGTTATAGGCACTCTGCTAGGTATTAGAAGTACAAAGAGTAAGCAACAATCCCTACTCTTAAGGAGTTCACAGTCCACAGGGAGACACAGACAGACACAAAAACAAGTAATTGCAAATATGATGCTAAAGGAATAGGTATGCATAACAAAACTGGCTTCTCATAGGAGGGAGTGGTAAAATTTGCCTGGGAAGGTAGAAGAAGGCTTCAGAGGAGAATTGAAAATTTGGGCTGAATTGTGAAGGATGACTAGGACAATGCTGATGGAGGAGGTAGGGGTAGGAAAGAAGAATGTAAGGACATTCCAGGCAGGAGAAGTAGCAGATGTCAAGGCCCATGTTTATGAGAGGGCATTTGACATTTCGGAAGTATGGTAGTTAAATATGAATACAGTGCAACTTGTGAGATGGAGAGTGACCAACAGTGAGGCTAGAGGACAGCTAGGGACGGGTCATAAAGGACATGACAGCTATATCTTGCTCAGGTTTTTGTATTTATCCTGTAGGGCAGTGGTTTTCAACTGTGTCCCTCAGAACCTTAGGGACACTTCAGGGAACCACAGAGATGCTGCAGAGTTTCTGCAATTGTAATTTGGAATTTTAAAAAGTTTTTTTTTTACTGTGGTAAAAAAACACATCACATAAAAGCTACCATTCTCACCATTTTTAAGTGTAAAGTTCAGTGGCCTTAAGTACATTTACATTGTTGTGTGGCCATCACCACTATTTAAAACTATTTTAAATTTTTTAAAAATTTAACTATTTTTAAAACTGCATTTAAAAGGTTCACTCCAATAGGCTCTATGCCAAATCTTAACACCCTGGAGTCTGCCAACACATTCATTACCTTGTGCAGGAAGGCTCATTAATTATTCTGCAGTCTTTAAAAAACTTCTATTTTTTGTGCATATATTTGAATATTTTGTAAATGTGTAATTTAAGGTTGTGGCTTTTCACTAGGCCTTTCCCAGTTCACATGTGCACTCACGGAAAATTGTCCACGTAATGATATCACTGTAGCCCATGAACTTGGACTAAAACACCAGACACAAGCAGTTACTCCATTCATGTGCTCATCACTGCACCACAGTCAGCTGTGAAGTATCAAGTGAAGATGGAACACAACATGTGAAGATGACATGGGATGAAAGATGGTTCCACCATCTAAGGTCTCCTAATGGATGAGGAGCTAAAGAAGATATGGTATATATATTATCCAGACATCAAAAAGAAGACAGTCCTGCCTTTTGTGACATAGCTGGACCTTGAGGGCATTATGCTAAGTGAAATGAGTCAGAGGATAAAAACAAATACTGTATGTTCTCACTTATACATGGAATCGAAAAAAGCTAAACACATAGAAAGAGAGTAGAATGGTGGCTGCCATAGGGTGAGGCGGGGTGGGGGGGTGGGGAATGGCAGAGCTGTTGATCAAGGAGGACAAACTTCCAGCTATTAGATGAATAAACTCTGGGGATCTTATGTACAGCATGGACTTTAATGAACATTACTGTATTATACCCGTATATGATAGTTGTTAAGAGAGCACCTCTTAAATGTTCATCACACATGCAAAAAAATGGTAGTTATGTGAATGGGTGGAGGTGGCAAGTAGCCTTTTTGTGGCAATCATTTAGCAATATACACATGTATCAAATCATCAGCTGTACACCTTAAACCTACATATGTTATATGTCAGTAATATCTCCGTAAAGATGGAAAAAAGGTTAAGTGAGGCAGTGCGCATGAAACTTAGCCAATGACACTAAAAAAAAAGATGGCTTCAGTGCTTCTTGTAAGCCTTGCGAGTGTTGTGTCAGACTTTCACAGTTATTACACCACACAAGTTAGGAAAGATATTGTTAGAGATCCAATTTTGGATTTAAATGTTCTATCATTCCTCATTGAAGCTCCAGGATCAGTTTAATAATTGAAGAGAATCCTGAGATTGTAAAGCAGGCTGTTAAAACATGTTTATAATTCGCAAGTATGTATCAGTGTGAATTAGCATTTTCTTGAAAACATGTCACCAGAACAAATGGTAGGAAAAATTAGAGGCAAAAACCTTAATTATAATTGTAACTCTCATCTAGAATCCCTGTCATGCCATACATTAAGAATCAAGAATGTTCACTGGAGCCTAGTTTGGAATAGCAGAAGCCTGGAACCAACTTAAATGTTTATCGATAGGGCAATGTCATAATAAATACAACGGCATATCTCTACAATATATAGACATCACAAAGAACACAGCAGATACATATAAGCTAATATGGGACAATCTCCAATATATATCATTTAGTGGGAAAAATAAAGGGCAGAGTAGAACAGAGTACATAGTATGCTTCCATTTGTATAGAAAGAGAATATTTAGAGATGTGGACTGGGAATTTGGGGAAAGAGAAAAAAATTACCTTTCATTATACTGCATTAAAAAAACTTTTTATGTTGAAATAATTATAAATTCACAGGAAGTTGCAGAAAAAAGTATGGAAAGGTCTTGTGCACTTTCACCCAGCCTCCCCCAACGGTAACATCTTGCATAATAACTACAGTACAGTATCAAACCCGGGAAATAAACACTGGCATGATCCCCAAAGCGGATTCCCGTGTCACGTGTGTGTGTGTGTGTGTGCATGTAGTTGTATGCCCTTTTATCACAGGCAAAACTTCATGTAAACATCACCAAAATCCAGATACAGAACTGCCCTGTCAGCCTATTCAGGCACGCCTACCCCGTCACCCCCAATCCCTAACCCCTGGCAACTATTAACTTGTTCTCCCCTATGATTTTGTTGCTTCGACAATGTATAAATGGCACCATGCAATCGTGATACTGGCCTGTTTTTCCATGCAGCCTAATAATAATAATAATAATCCCTCCAAGTTGCTGTCTGCATCAATAGCTCATTCCTTTCACTGCTGAATATTATCACCTGGCATGCATGGATGTTGCACAGTGTGCTTAACCATTCACCTGCTGATGGATATTTCAGTTGTTTCCAGTTTGGGGTTATTACAAACAGAGCAGCTGTGAGCACTGCTGTACAGGGTTTGGAGTGAAGGCATGGCTTCCCTGGGGAAAATGCCCAGTAGTGCAGCCCTGTATCGTATGGTGAGCACACATTCACTTTTAGAAGAGAACTACTGGACCATTTTCTAGAGCAGCCTACCTTTCTACATTCCCAACAGCAATGTAGGAGTGACCCAGTGTCTCCACATTCTTGCCAGCATTTGGTATTGTCGCCATGTTTTCTTTGAGCTATTCTGAAAAGTGTGCAGTGATAGATAGCTCATTGTGGTTTCCATCTGCATTTCCTTAATGACTAAGGATATAAAGCTTCTTGTCATGGGCTTATTGCCATCTGTGTATCCTCTTCATGAAGTGTCTGGTCATGTCTTCTGCCCGTTTTCTAGTTGGACTGATTTTTAGCACTGAGTTTTGAGAGTTCTTCATATATTCTAGATACGAGTCTTTTGTGGAATGCATCGCATTTTTATCATGGAAAATGTTATTATATGCAAGTTAATATAAAGAAAGAAATTGAGATCATGAAAATAGCTATAATGTTCTTACTATTTAAAGATTGACTTACTCATTGTTATAAATTTGAACTTATAAATTTATGTGAATTTAAAATCTTTTTAAAAATGTATTTCAACTGTTAGAATCTGTTATAAGATTTCATTTAAAAAGTTCCTCTGCTTTAAAAGGCAGATTAAAAACATCTGTTATAGACGATGGAAACAAATGAAAGGTTTTAAAGAGTAGGTAAACATGATCAAGTTTGGATTTGAGAAATATTATAGTTGGAAGGTAGATTTAGGAGTAAAAAACTGGTGTTGAAGAGATCCATGAGGAGATTTACAGCTGTTATTTTAACAGTTCAGGTGAGAGATCTCTAAGGACTGGAACGATGAAAAAGGTATTTAAAACATAAAAATAACATGGCCAAGTGACCGCCTGGATGTGAGAGGTGAGAAAGAAAGAGAATGAACACATTACGTGCTCACATTCCAGAAATAAGCCAATATTCACTCACCCGACCAGTCAACAGTTATTGAACAGCTATTGTGTGCCTGGCACAGTGCTTGGCACAAGGGCAGGGAAAGAAGAACTGGTCTCTACCTTCAAGGAACTCAAAGTCTCCTGGGAAAAACAGACAAGTAAATACTTACAACAAAAGGGAGTATGCTGTGAGACTTGGCAGGGTGGCAATTGCCTGGGAGGGGAGGTAATCCTTATCATAATAGGGCTTTGAGCCACATAGGCTTTTAGGTAAATGCATGTGTCAAAACCCAGCTAATATACACTCAAATTTTGTGTTTTTCCTTTAAAATTTTACATTTAAAAATCTAAAACAAACATTAAACCCCAGTTAATAATATGTAAGCTCAAGTATTTAGATGTAAGTGTACCGATGTATGCAACTTACTTTAAAATGCATTTTCAAAAAGGATCTGGATTAATGAGTGGCTAGACAGACAGATATGTAATACAGCAAATATAGTAATATGTTAATGGTGGAATCCAGATACTAGGTATAGGAGTATTCCTGTAAAATCTTTCAACTTTGCTGTATCTTTGAAAAAACTCATAATAAAATGTTACGAAAGAAGACTATGGAGCATCAATTGATGGAAAGACTTTGACCCAAAAGCAGAGGTTTCATAGGCGGCTGACATCTGAATTATAAATTGAAACCTTAGTAAGAACTTTCAATTGACTGCTGTCTTGGGGAGTCAGCCAGGTAAGGAGATGACGGTAATACAGAGTTGAGGTCCTGTTAGCATAGGAAGGAGGTAAGTACTAGTGGGGTTGGGGGAGGAATTGGAGGTGGTCAAAGAAAGTTTCCTCAAGGGGATGAAATCAGAGCTGAGAGCTGAAGGGCAAGCTAGGATGAGCCTCGTGAAGACAGACAGGAGGCATTTCCGGCAGAGGAGCACAATGTACAGAGACGCAGACAAGAGAGAACTCTGCACCGTTAGTATGGCAGAACAGTACGAGGAAGGGTTGGGGAGAGGGGAAGCTAGGCGTCTAGGCAGGGCTGGAGCGCAGAGGCCATGCTAAGCGCTGCGGTACAAGCTGAGGAGCTCCCATTTAGAAAGGACCTTGGCTGCTGGTTCGAGATGACTGGAAAGGGTGCCCGACTGAAGGGTGACCTCAACCGGAAAGCTTGCTATAAGCTAAGAAATGATGAAGGCCTGAATGAAGGTAGTGGTAGTAGGGTTAAAGAAAAGAAAGTGATGTTAGAGATGAGTTGAGTGAGGCTGACAGGCCTTGGTGACTGATGGGATTGGAAGAAGAAGCCAGAGTGAAGGAGCGTGGACTGATGCCCTGGTTTCTGGTGGGGGCTTCTGGGGGGATGTTGGTACTATTTCCTGCAGTTGCTAGAGGGACCGGGAGAGACGAGCAGTTCAGTTTTAGATACATGGCATGGGAGGTGCCTGTGGGTCATTCCTGAGATGCCCCATGTGCAACGACACTGATAGGCTGAAATGTAGATGCGACACATAGGCTGGAGGTAGAGGCTTGGCACCAGCAGCAGATAGGTAGCAGCTAAAAGCATCTGTGTGTGGAGGAGGCAAGGTGACGGGCTGAAGAGTGGCAGAGAAAAAGAAAATCCCAGGCCAGAACCTGGGCTGTTGCCGGTGTGGGTGGGTGAGAAAAGAGGAGGCTGAGAAACAGTCCTCAGAAAAGTCAGAGGAAACCCAGGAATCCTGTAGTTTGTGGGGAAATGGTGGGAGCTAAAACTGGAAATATAGGGGGGCCAGAAAATGGCCATTTGGCCCCCTGACACTATACCTTCAGAGGCGAAAAACTACACTGGAAGATGCTATGGTTACAAAGGGCAACAACAAAAGCACCAAACTTAAGGTGGACTTTGAAAGATGGCTATGTCGTAGATAGTGAGAGGGGGTAGGCAAACAGATGCATTCTGGGAGAGAAGAGATGGCTGTACTGCAAGCGCACAGAAGGCCGGATGTAGGGCTGCAGTGAGAGTGGGCAGGAAAGCTGTGACAGGAAGCTGAAGAGCTGGGCTGGACCAGGGTACAAACGGTCTGGAAGGCATGGTTTCATCCTGCAAGGAGTGATGTGTCACTGCGTTTCCAATCAGGGGTGGTACCATGTACAAAGGAGTATTCTGAGCAGATTAACGGAGCTCTGTTATTTAGAATGTGATGCCTCCAAGGAGCCAAAGTATTCGTAGCCTCTTGACCAGGTGTGCAGGGTGAAGGCATGGGCTTTGTACGGGCAGCAGGATGACACTGGAAGTGGGTGCGTCTCCACAGTATTGCTAAGGAAGAACCAACAGCAGGTGGTGCGTACTTATTCCCAATCGAGGAGATCATGCTGGGTGCAGTAATTAGCACAGTGCAGCAGGAAGAAGAAAAAGCGAGAGACTGAAAAGGAATCGTCTGAGTTAGGAAAAGAACTAGGAGAGTGAGGATTTACAAACCAGGGGAAGAGCTTCAAGAAGGCTATGCTCATGTCAGTGCCACAGAGTGCTCAGAAAAGACGGGCACTGAGAAGAGCCAATTTGTTTTGATAATAAAGGCAGACTGGTTTTGGCATGGTGGGTGAAGACAGACTACCAAGAGGGTGAATCAATCAGTTCCCGCATCCCAAATCAATGCGAAGCGATAAATTTTGCTTCCATCCACCAAAAACAATGTTAGAGTACAAAATTTAAAAAGATTCTATTGGTCCTGTTTACATGGATTTGTTCAGTTTCTGAAAATTCAGCAAGCTATTCACTTATATGTACTTTTCTGTTTGTACATTACACTTGCAGCAAAAGATTTTAAAACATTACTTACAATACTGTTAAAGTACAAGTTACCTAAGAATAGAACAAAAGATGTATAAGACTTCTACAGGGAAAACGATGGAGAAATACCAAAGAAGTCCTAAATAAATGGGGATACAAGCTCTGTATATAGATTTGGAACTTAATTTGAATTAATAGTGCCCAGAAATAGACCAATGCATATTGGGCACTTCATATATGACAGAAGTGGCATCGCTCATCAGTGGAGGAAAGGATGGACTTTTAAATAAACAGTGCTGGGACAAATGGGAATTTATACGGAAAACAAAATTGGACCCGTACATCATACCACATACAGAAAACCGTTCTAGGTGGATTAAGACCTAAATGTGAAAGGCTCAATTATGAAGCTGCTGTTAGATAACATAGAAGAATATCTTCAAGACCTGGGGTACAGAAGGGTTTCTTTTTTTTTTAATGATTCCTTAAACAAGACAAAAAAATAAAAGAATCATAAATGAAAAGAGAGTAAAAAGACAAGCCAGGGATGAGGGAGAAGATACTTGCAAAACATGAGGGGCTGGGGAGGTTTGCATTTAAATATAACTGAACAGTGACGAGAATCTACAGTATACATATAAAGAACTACTATTTGAAATCAGTAAGAAAAAGAAACAAAAAATGGGGAAGATCTAGAACATTTTACAGAAAATACAATACGCATGGCCAATAAACATGAAAAGGTGATTGATCCCTTTAGTCATCGAGGTGATGAAAATCAAAACTATTGGGTTGTTGGAAAAGTCAGGATGCATTTTTGCAACGAAAAACATAGAAAAAATACGTCATGACCTTTCCGACAACCCAATTCAGTGAGGTTTATCGCTGCACACCCATTAGGTTGGCAAAACTTTTAAATTCTGACAAAACAGTGCTGGGGAGCAACGACTCTTATTGTTGCTCTTGTAGCACTGGAACCACTCTGGAAGACAGTTGGGTGTATATGTGCCCCATGACCCAGTGATTCTACTTCTAGGTATATAGCCTAGCAAATTCTTACACATATGCATCAGGATACATCAACAAGGATGTTCATAAGGGCATTGTTGGTAACGGTCCCAAACTGGAAACAACTGAGATATCCATGAACAGTAGAAAGAATCAACAGTGGTGCAGTCAGACAATGGAATAACATACCGAAATGGAAATACAATGTAGATGAATCCCTCACACGCAATGCTGAATGAAAGACACAAGACACAAAAGAGTGCAGCCAGTGTGATTCCATTGCAATAAAGTTTAAAAATAGACAAAACTAAATTATGCCGTTTAGAGATGTATACACACGAGACACTACTAAAAAAAGGGAAATTACTAAAAAGCGAGGGAATTACTGTCACAGAAGGCAGGAGTGGTTACCTCTAGAGGGAAAGAGGGAAGGGAGGGCGTCATGACCTCAGAGGGGCGCACACGGGTGCTGGAAATGTTCTGGTTTGAAATCTAAGTGATAGTTACGTGTGCTCACGTTATAATTATTTATTTAACTATAGACCGATTTATGCAGTTTTCTGTATGTATGCCGTATCTCACCAAAAAATGTAACTAAGAGTGAATGACGTGTTGTTAAGCAGTGCAAATTTCTTTGAGGAGATAGGGTAGTAGTTACAGAAGGATTCGGGATTGAAGGAATGTGTGCACATATGCTCACCAAAATACAGGTCCAAGAATGTTCATAGCAGCACTGTTCATAATAGCCCCAAACTGGAGCTCATCCAAATGCCCACCCAACACTACAAAGGAAAAAATAAATTGTGGCAAGGTCACCAATGGAATGTGGATAGCCATGAAAATGACCTACTACTCCATGCAATAATCTGGATGACTTGCACGAGCAGGATGTTGACTTAGGGTTATCAGAGTTGGCAAAAGAAAAACTACAGGCATTCAGTTAAATCTGAATTTCAGATTAATGATGCATCATTTTTTAATGTTCCATGAAAAATGATTCATCATTTATCTGAAATTTGAACTTAACTGGGCATCCTTTGTTTTCTATAGTGACCTCACATTGAACGAAAGGAGTCAGACACGAAGGTTACCCTTTGGGGAAGGCAGAGACTGACCTGGGCACAAGTGGTACTTCTGGGGTGTTTGTAATATTGTTTCTGGATGTGGGTGCTAGTGACATAGGTATTTTCACATTGTGAACATTCATCAAAGTGGAAAGTTATGATTTGGGCATTTTTCTGTATGCTGTATTATACTGCAATTGAATAATCTATCTGTTATCCATCTGTAATCTGTTTATAATCTATCTGGCAGTGAGCTGAATATTTTATATTCAAAGGTACAACAAAAATAAACTCAACAAGAAACGTATAGCTCCCACGCTGACTAAAGGGAGAAAAATACCTTGAATAGGTTATTTAATCTAGAATAGAAATGGTCTATAAATATAAAAGTATGTTCAACTTCACTGATAACTACAGGAAAGAAAATGAGATACCATTTTTCACTTATCAAATTGCTAATAATACTTAGTAGAAAAGTTAGAAAACTTTAGAAAAATGGATAATCTCATGCCTTCATGGGAATTTGGTAGCATGTTTTAAAAACATAGATGGATTTTGGGAAGATGGTAGGTTAAAGACACCCAGACCCCCTTTATTCCCAAGTCTGATCCATCTACTCTGTTCTTGAGCCAAGTAGGTTCTGAGAGAGTGACGTGACAGGGTGGGTCTGAGACCTGAGAGTAAGGGGTGACACAGGGCTTTTCGTCTCTGGACCAAATGAGAACTCTGGGCCAAGGGCCAGGGGTCTGCTGTAGTAGAGCCCAAGGGCAAGGATGGAACATGGCTGCTGGTGACGGCTTGGCCCGGAGGACTGTGAGCTCCTAGGGGACAGTCGAGATGTCCTATGTGACTGTGCCACGTTGCCATGGATGTAAAAATGCTGAGAAGAAACTGAGGACGTGGTTTGGGTCCTCTCTACCTTGAGACAAGGACAGCACCAGGGAGCAAGAAAAGGTAGAGAGAGCCCTTCTCTCGATGCCTCCCAAGGGTGTGGCCAGCTGACTGACATCAGGGCTGCTCCCACAGTGCTGGCTCATGGGTACAGACCACTGTGCCTTTTCCACTCACACAGCTGCTATGACTTCAGGCACCCCAGCATTAGACTTGAGCTCCAGGGAGCAGACAAAGGAAAATAACAATACACATAAGGGGACCCAGAAACCAAAGAGAGGAAATTGCAGAAACTTAGAATAGGTCTTTAAGGAAATACAGCTGCTGGAAACAGACAGCTTGAGCTTTAAAAAGATCACTCAAGATTACAGTACAGCATAAAAAAGACTTTCTGCAACTAAAAGAATTAAATACCGCTCACCCAAACCACTAGCAATTATCACTCCAAATATTAAAACACTGAAACCATTCCAATTAGAAGCAGAAACTAGATCCCCCCCGAGGAAAGAGGTTTTACAAGCCCAGGCTGTATCCTTCAAGATCCTTCTCCTTGCTAATAAACAAAAAATAAGAGAACTAGATAATAGGAATAAATGTTGGCAAAGGGATCATTTTCTTTTTACTGATGTGATTTTATACTAAAAAAAAACCAAGACTTTAAAAAAAAACTAAAAAAAACCCCTTAGAGCTATATGCATCGAGATGGATGAATCTCTCAAACATAACATTGAGCAGGAAAAAAGTGACAAACACATACATTACGAGACCGCTTATGAAAAGTTTAGCAACAGGCAAAATACCCACACATATTGTTAAGGGACACAAGAATAAGGAAATTAATGGAAAAGATAAACACCACATTCATAATGGAAACTAAACTCACCCCTCAGTCGGATGCAGCCGGCCACCATTCATTACCACTCCACTGGCAAAAGCCACCAAAACCTCCATGGACAAACCCACGTGTCTCTTCTCAGTCCTCAGCTTATGTAACCGCTCTGAAGCACCTGACGCAGGTGACAATCCCTTCTTTCTAGAAACTCTTATCTTGGCTTTTAGCTACTATGTATCCTCCTGTGTCTCTTCAACCTCTTTGATTGGCTCCTTTACCCTTGACTCTGACGTATCGGTTATAGCATATACTAAAATATAATAATATGTAGCATAACATATTAGCAATCACTAATATTATCTAGGCTTTCTCTACACAACATGCCTGGGCATCCTCACCCAGAGATTCCAAATATTGACCTCCAGCTCAGAACTCTCTACCCAACAGAAAACAGCCTCTTTTCAAATATACAGGGAATGTTAACAAAGATCAAACAAGAATCAGGCTAAAGTTCAAAAACCAGAAATCACACACATTCATTGTAAATCGGAAATTAACAACAAAAGGATACATAGAAATGCCTTCTACATAACTCTTAGGTTAAACAGAAAGTTAAAAAGGAAATATCGTCCTATTTAGAGATGAACAGAGTACTATTTCTCAAAATTATGAGATTATATATTTCTCAAAATTATATGTGGTACTTAAAGGAAACTGAATAGCCCTAAGTGTGTCTTTTTTTTTTTAAACTGAGCCATCCTGCCACCTGTTGGCAGCTCAGTGGCTGCTCAGCTCGGGCCGGGCATCGAACCGCTGTTGCTCAGAGCTCAAACTCTTGAGTGAGCTCTTAACCAATTGAGCCACTCGGCCGGCCCTTAAGTGTGTCTTTTTAGACAAGGACAATTGAAAATAAATGAGCTACCAGAAGAGATGTAATCAAACAGTATGTACAAATAAGAGGGAAAAAACTGATCCGGAATGTGATTTAGCTTCTAGATCCAACTACCAGTTTGTGGGAAATACAGAGGAAATAGAAACGTGTTAAAACTACATGGAGTCTCTTTTTTGCGTGTGTGCGGCTGGTTGGAGCCTCGGCCAGAGGTGTGGGTCCACATACTGCTGTGGTTGGTTCATTTCTTTTTCTTTTCCTGAATAAACTGCTCTTTTGGTGGATACCTGGAGAATTCTTTTGTCCAGTCGACATTTATGGTGGCCTGTCTGGGGACCAGAGAAGAATGGAGCTCTAGTGGCTTCTAACAGGTGAGCGAATCTATAAGGTGCCTACTAAGCTGTTTTGGCTTGATGTTTTGCTCCTTGGCTTAGAGGCCATGGGTAAGTTCGCTCCTGGATCTGAGCCAGTGGGTTTTTGCGTCTGGGGCTCTCTAGGCTTTATTCAGGAATTATTTTAAAAAATGTGTTTTTTTGTTTGTTGCTGTGCATGCGTGTGAATGCGTTAAAGGCCTACTTGCTTGTCTCTTGCCTGAGTACTCATTGTGTCACATCAGCTTGAATTCTTCAGAAAACAAGCTGCACTTTGAGACAGACTGGCTTTTGCCTAAAGTCCCTTTGGAAATAAAGGCTATTACTTTTGAAATTGGTCATTGTTGGCCAGTATTAGACTGTGTCATCTCATTGAGAAAGTGAGACGAGTGCTACCCAGCTCAGCCTATAACTTAGCTCCCTAAGGGTTGGCTATTTCCCTAGAACTGGCTTTTAGCCTTCAGCCTGGTTCTCAGTGATCAGGCTGTTCCAGAGAGAGTGAGGTGAGCTGAAGACCTGTAGGTTGTTTGAGTTGTGAATTGTTTCGGGCCCAGTATTAAAAATGGGATCCCTATTGTCTAAACCTTCTAAAACTGTCCCTCCTCCTGGGACACTGGTTGAGTACATATTTAAAACCTGCAGGGAATTTTCATGCATGTATTTAACTAAATGGACAGATCTGACTATGGATAATTTTAAATATAAGTGGCTGCTTTGGGAAACTTTTGCGATTCCCAAACTTGATTTTCTGAAAACTAAGTTGGATAGTAACAGTGCCGTAACTGAGAAAGATGAATGGAATGCCTATTTGGACTGGTATATGGAGACTTCCAAACAGGATTATGGATCTAGAGTTACCTTTTTACAAAATAAAGTCTCAAAATTAACAGGGACTGTTAAAAATTTAAAAAGAAAAAAAAAGGCACATGAAACCTCTTGTTCTCCCTCTACTATATACTGCCTTGCCCTTCGCCCACTGCCCCTTTGTCTCAAACTCCACCTCCGATGCCATCTTGCTCCTCAATGCCGCCTCTTCTGCTTTCGACTCAACCCCCAGCGGAATCTTCTCTCAAATCTTCTTCTCTCTCTCCTTCCTCGGAACCTATCAGTACTTTTCCATCTAAGATTAAACCCTCTGGAGATCCTAATAAACCCCATGTCTCCTACATCCCCTGGACTAAACCTGAGTTATGAGCCTTAGTAAAGGAATTTCCAATAGTAACTGAGGATTCTAATAAGTTTGCTGAGGAATTTGATATTACTATTCAGGCCCATCAGCCCAGGTTTTCTGATTTGTACCAGATAATCCATATGTTGGTTGGTGAAGGTCAAGCTATACAGACATTGGATGAGGATTGCCAGATGAGAGCATCCTGAAAGGGATTTAGAAAAGCAAACCCCCAATTATTGGGAGGAAGCCAGGGAACTTGCTCGAAAGCTGCTTCAAGCAATTCCCGAGGATTTTCCAAAAACTGTCAATTGGAGCAAAATTCAGAATTGCTCACAAAAACCTAATGAATCTGTTCATGACTATTATGAAATACTCCAGGTCGTTTTTAAGGAAAATCCTGGTCTTCCTTTGGATGTTGGCCACACATGGGCAGTTTTTAATTCTTTGTTTGTCAGCAGGCTGAATGAAGACCTTTCCCTCCTGGTTAAGAGATCCAGGATGGGATAGGGGAAAATCCCTACCCGAGACTTGGTAAATTTGGCAGATGAGCTCGCTAATATCCTAGACCGGCTGCCTAGAAGTAAGATTGCTAAGACTTGACTTCCAGCAGTGGCAAGTGAGAGGCCCTGTGGGAAACCAGAGAACTCCAACTTTTTGCCACTACTGCAAGGAGCAAGGACACAGGAAAAGGGATTGCCGTAAGTTTAAGTAGAAGACACTCTCTGCCTTCTGACCAATGTCTTTCAGATCTTCTTAATTCCCAGTGATGCGGCTCTGAGGAACTACAGGGGTTTTTTCTAGTCCTCCCCCTTAATCATCTTGGAGAAACTTCTCTTCAAATTTGGGAGGAAACTATTTCTGTTCTAATTGACACCAGCGCTACACTCTCGGTGTTCAACTCCACTGTTATAAATCGGCCCCTACCTCAGAGTGATGAGACATTTTACATAGTGGGATTTCAAATAAACCTCAACAGGTTTGCGTATCTGAACCTATTCCCTTTTGTCTAGGTCCCTTAAGAGATAAACATTGTTTTCTCCTTAGTTCTTCTGCCCCTAGCCATTTATTAGGCAGAGACTTCTGAGAGATGTATCATGCTAGAATATCTTTTTCTCAAAAAAGAGAAATTATGTAAGAGTTTGATGGTAACCGTCAGAATCACCAATCAGGCGAATTACACAACTTTTCAGCATCTTTTACTTGTGCTTTCTCTGATGGTACAGTAGCTGAATCTGAGAGTACTGATCAATGGTCCCTATTGGACCAGCTGCCATCTTCTTTATGGGAAAAATCTTTGACTGATATAGGCAGGATTCACAGTGCACCTCCTATCAAAGTTCAAATTGATCCTTCAAAGCCCCTGCCTAGAATTAATCAATATCCTACAAGTAAAGAGGCCCTTCTAACACTGAGAGACAAAAGGCTGAAGAGACACTGAGGGACAAGGGGCTGAACAGACATCAAGGGACAAAAGGCTGGACACTGGAAAACTTGAGACCAGAAGAACTGACTGTTGATTAATGATGCTTTTAGAGGAAAGATCTTGATCAAGATGGGGGAATGATAAAAGTGAACTGGCATCTTAAGATGACTAACCATAAAGCTGGGAGGACTATGGGTGGAGCTGGGCCCCTTATTAACTCTAGTCCTGACTTCCTGTTAAAACTTCTGAGTAGGTATTCATATATATATATATATATATATATATATATATATATATATGTGCGGCTGGTTGGAGCCCTGGCCGGAAGTGTGTGTTCACACACTGCTGTGGTGGTTTTGTTTCTTTTTCTTTTCCCAAATAAACCGCTCTTTTGGTGGAAAATAAATAAAAATAAAACTACATGAACATCCAAGCAGTCAAATTCAGACTACAAGAAATTCTACAAGACAACCTGAATTCTTCAATAAAAGAAACTCCAGGAAGTTGAGGGGTAAGGAGAGATGGAGGGGGTACCTATAGATTAAGAGACTTGAAAGACATATTAACAACACTGTGTGGACTTTGTTTGGATCCTGATTCAAATAAATAAAATCAATGAAACCATTGGAAATTTGAACACTGACTAGATATTTGATGATATTAAGGCATTATTATTAAGTTGTAGTTGATTATAGTTTTTAAAAGAATTCTTTTATTTCAGATACAAACCAAAATAAACAATATGTCTGGGATTTGCTTCAAAATAATATCAGAGGGAAAAAGTGGTTAGGATACAGATGAGGCAAAGCAAGGCTGGTCATAAATTAAGTCATTGTTGAAACTGCATGACAGATACATGAGGGTTCATTATACCATCCTGAACCCTTTTGAATATGCTTGAAAAGCTTTTAAAAAAGAAAAGGAAGAGAGTAAAAGAAGAGAACTAAGCTTTCACACTCAGGAAGCAAAATAAAAAGAAAAAAAATAGATAAAAAAGAAGAAAAAACCTATAACAAAACAAAATAAAGCAACCTAGGAGGGAGTCATTAATAGAGAGTAAAAAAGGAAAAATCAGTTAATATATCTGTCAAATGTGATAGAAAAATTAGAGAGATATAGAAACAAATGAACTTAGAGACACTATAGAACTAGAGATTAAAATACAACATGAATCTACATATACTATTATACCAACAAATTTGACAATCTAGACAAAATGAATAATTTTCTAAAAAAAATATAAATTAACAAAATTGGCTCAAGATATAGAAAATCAAATCTTCAAGAAACCTTAAGAGATAATTCCCACATTATATAAACTGGAAAAAAAAGAAAAAGTTTCTCAACTCATTTTATACAGTTGGCAAAACCTTGAAACCGAAACCAGACTAGGAGAGCGCACACACAAAAAGTTATAGGTCCCTTTCTCATAGGAACAGATATATAAATTTCCTAAATTGGAAACTAGTACATGAAATCCAGCAACGTACTCAAAGAATGATTTATCATAGTCAGAGGTGATTCAATGATAGAAAATTTACTTTTACAATTCATTCTATCAATAAACAAAGAAAAACTACACGATGATTAATTCCCAATACATGATAAAATTCAACACTCATTTTGTATTTTAAAAATATGTAATTGTTAGCAAACAAGGAATAAAAGGTTACCTCCCTAACTTGATAAAGGACATTCACTAGAAATGTACAATAGATAAACGTGAAACACTAGCAATATTACAGTTAGGGTACAAAAAAGAAAAGATGAAGATGGCTACTACTACCGGTTTTATTCCACTTTATACTGAAAATACATAAGATGAGAAGTCAGGAATAAATGTTGGAAAGGAAGAAGTCAAAGTGTCTACTTGAAAAAAAGTGAATATAACACCTTGAAAATCCAAGAAACATAACTGACAATGAGACACAGAAAGTGATTCAGCAATGAGGTTATATACGAGATGAAATTTTGAAATTTAATACTTCTAGGCAGGACCAGAAAACAAAACAGAAAAAAGATATTCAAAATAGCAACGAAAACTATCATATTCCAGAGTAAGCCTCCGACGATGCGTGCTGTATGAATTCTATTAAGAAACTCTAAGAGCTGAAAGACACGGAAGAAGACTTGAATAAACGCAGAGAGCATGCTCCCGATGGGCAGGCTCAATTTCCCCGAAATTGATCTATAAATTGAATTCAGTTCTCAATAAAAATCCCCCCAAAATTGTTCACAGAGCTCGATGACCTGATTCTAAATTGGTCTGGAAGAGAAAATAATCAAAAAAGTTCTGATAAAAGGAAAGTGAGGAGAAGCTTGCCTTCTCAGAGATTAAAATATACCATAAGTAGATCTAGTAAGAGTTTTAAGAATAAATACACTAATAAGGCAGCAGAGCCAGAAATAGGCCCACATACATCTATCACCCTGATAAATCTAGTACCCACCTGGCGCTATATATAGTTATGACCATATTATTGCCTATATTCCCTATGCTGTACTTTACATCCCTGTGACTATTCTGTAACTACGAATTTGTACTTCTTAATCCCTTCACCTTTCTCACCCTGTCCCCAACCACCTCCGATCTGGCAACTATGAAAATGTTCTCTGTATCTATGAGTGTGTTTCTGTTTTGTTTGTTTATTTTGTTCTTTAGATTCCACATATAAGCGAAATCGCATTGAATTTGTCTTTCTCTGTCTGACATACTCCACTCAGCACAGTACCCTGCAGGTCCACCCAGGCTACCGCACATGGCAAGAACCCATTCCATTCCCTGGCCGATCAATATTCCATTGTATATATGTACCACCTCCTCTTTATCCATTCTTCCATAGGCAATGGTTTTTTAGATATGATGCCAAATGCACAAGCAGCAAGAGAAAAAGTAGATGAATGGACTTCATCAAAATTTTTAAAATGTGTGCTTCAATGGACACCATCAATAGAGTGAGAAAACAACACAAAGAATGGGAGAAAACATTTGCAAAGCATATATTTGATAAGGGGCTAGTATCCAGAATATATAAACACACACAATTCAGTAATAAAAAAATAAATAACCCAATTAAAAACGTACAAAGTACCTGAGTGAACATTTTTCCAAAGATACACAAATTGCCTAAAAGCACATGAAACAATGTTCAACATCATTAGCCATCCGGAAAATGCAAACCAAAACCACAATGAGATACCGCTTCACACCCACTCGGATGGCTATAATTAAAGACATAATAAAACTAAAAATATGGGAAAATTAGAATCCTTATACATTGTTGGTTAAGAATGTCAAATGGTACAGTTGCTGTGAAGAACAGCCTGGCAGTTCTTCAGAAAGATAAACATCGAATTACCACATGACCCAGTAATCCTACTCTTTAAGTATATACCCAAGAGAAATGAAAACATACATCCACACAAAAATCTGTACATCAATGCTCATCGCAGCATTATTCATAATAATCAAAAGTGGAAACAACCCAAATGTCTACCAAGAAATGAACGGATAAATAAAAAGTCAATGTATTCACATAATAGAATACTTTTTGGCAATGAAAAGAAATGAAGGGCTGCTAGATGCTGCAACATAGATGAACCTTGAAAACATTATGTTAAGTGAAAGAAGCCAGTCACGAAAGCCCACATAGTGCATGATTCCACTTAGATGGAGTGTCCAGAATAGGTAAACCCATAGAGACAGAGAGATTACCCACTGCCTGGAAGGGATGGTGGCCCTGGGGGAAAATAGGGAGTGACTGTTAATAGGTGTGGGTTTCTTTTGGGGGTGATGAAAATACTCTAAAATTGATTGTGGTGTTGGTTACACAACTTTGTGAATATACTAAAAATCACCAAATTATATACTTTAAAAGGGTGAAGTTTATGCTATATTGATTTCATCTTAATTTTGAAAAAAGAAATTTAAACAGTTACCATATGATCCAGCTATTATATCCTAAAGAGGAATTAAACATTTGTTCACACAAATACTTATACACACATGTTCATAGAGCAATGGTCAAAATAGCCAAATTGGATACAACTGGTGAATGGACAAAAAAATGTTGAATACCCATCTTATGAAATATGATCCAGCAGTCAAAGGGAAAGAGGTATTGGTCTACGCTACAACATGGGCGATCCTTGAAAACCCCCTTAACACTGCATGAGGGGTCCTTTTTCTCCACATCCTTGCCAATACTTGCTGTTTGTTGACTATTTGGTGGAACTGTAAATTGGTGCAGCTACTAAAGGAAAACAGTATGGCATTTCCTCAAAAATTAAAAATAAATCTACCTTATGACGAAGCAATTCCACTTCTGGGGATTTATCTGAAGAAAACGAAAACACTAATTTAAAAAGGTATCTGCACCCCCATATTCACTGCAGCGTAATTTACAATAGCCAAATATGGAAGCAACCTAGGTGTCCATAGATGAATGGCTAAAGAAGAGTCACTCTCACACACACACACACACACACAAACACACAATGTAATATTACTCTGCAATAAAAAAGAATGAAATCTTGCCATTTGCGACAGCATGGATGGACCTAGAGGGCATTATGCCGAGTGGAACAAGTCAGACTCAGAAAGACAAATACCATATGATCTCTCTTACATGTGGAATCTAAAGAACAGAATAAATGATCAAACAAAACAGAAAGATTCACCAATACAGAGAACAAATTGATGGTTGCCAGAAGGGAGGGTGTAGAGGGATGGGAGAAAAATGTGAAGGGGAATAAGAGGTACAAACCTCCAGTTACAAAAGAAATAATTCACAGGATGTAACGTACAGGTCAGGGAACATAGTCAATAACATCGTAATCACTTTGTATGCTGATAGCTGATTACAAGACTTATCATGGTGACCACACTGTAAGGTGTATAAATGTCGAATTACCATGTTGTACACTTGAAACTAATTGACTGCATGTCAACTATAATAAAAAAAATCACATGATGAATCCTTTAAAAAAGAATGAAAAACCTTTTGTTAAGTGAAACAAGCCAGTCACAAAAGACCACATATTATAGAAAATATAGGTTAGTAGTTGTCTAGGGTTAGAGAAGGGGTGGAAATGGGTAGTAAGTGCTAATGGGTATGGAGTTCTTTGTGGGGTGATGGAAATGTTCTAAAATCAGATTGTGGTGGTAGCTGCACAACTCTGTGAACATACTGAAATCCACTAGGGGGCCGGCCGAGTGGCTCAGCGGGTTAAGAGTGCGAGCTCTGAGGAACAGGATCGCCGGTTCGATTCCTACATGGGCCAGTGAGCTGCCGCTGAGCTGCCAACAGGTGGCAGGATGGCTCAGCTGGTGAGAGCACGTGCTCCTAACAACAAGGTTGCCAGTTTGACTCCTGCATGGGATGGTGGGCTATGCCCACCAGCAACTAAGATTGAACACAGCACCTTGAGCTGAGCGGCCGTGAGCTGCTGATGGGCGGCAGATGGCGAATGGACTTGGAGCTGAGCTAGCTGTAACCTCCACAACTAAGATTGAAGGACAACAACTTGGATGTTGCCCTTCCCCAATTCCCCAACACTGTTCCCTTTCCCCAATAAAAAAATCTTTAAAAAAAATCTGCTGAAGTTTATGGTTTAAATGGGGGAATTTCATGGCATGTGAATTATATCTCAATAAAGCCGTTAAAAAAATCACTCATAACTGTACACGTAAAAAAAGATAAGTAACACAAGAACCTTTAAAAATCATTATGAAGGTTAAATTTCAAAGTGCAAACATAGAACAAAAAGGGTAGTTTTAAATACATTCAGGACAAAAAGCTGAACGAGGGAGAAATAGGTGTGTGCCCTGTGCCAGCAGTATAATAATGATGAATGACAGAGGTAAAATTCCTCAATTACTATTTTTGCTTCTGCCTTCTCAGTTCCCGAGGGAACTGAAGCCTAATATCAGTAAAGAGGTAGTAACTGAGACCTCAACTACTTTAATAAGAGTTCAAATATCTTAGGCCAGATGAATTACAGCCAAGGGAACTGAGAGTAATTTGAAATGAGAACGCTGAAGTGGTGTCAGTGATCTTTGAGGAATCACGGAGAAAGACGTTCCAGAAGATTGGGCAGATGTAATTTCAATTTTCAAAAAGAGACGTAAAAGCTAATTCCATAAATTACAGACCAGGAAATTTGATATAAGTCTCCTAGATTATTGCAGGGTGGCTTGCGAGAACCTAGACATGGAAGAGTTAGCACTAGAAGCCAGTCTGAATTCACTAAGAAAGTCAATTTGGGCTCCTGTCTATTTCTCCTCTGTACTGTTAATAAGCTGCTGCCTATGAGAGATATAGTGGACAAAGTACATGTGGACTTTGGCAAGGCATTTGACGACATCTTGTATGAGATCCTTATGAACAAAATTAAGAAGTGGAGCTGGTTGTTAATTTTGGTTAGGGAGATTAATAATCATTTCAAAGCCCATTCCCATGGCATGCAGATTACCAGGTCACTATCATGCTAGACCATAGGTTCTTCTAGCCCTAGGAGCATCATCATTTACACCCAACAACTTAAATGAAGATACGGAAACCATGCTGATGAGGTTTGTAAGTGACAACATCTGGGAAGGATAGTGAATACTGGAGGATATTCATTTTAATCATAAGTATTTGGGGGTAAAACGAAAAACAAAAACTAAAACTTGCCTGGACCAGATGAAATCAAACCAAGGGCCAGATCCAAATCTCACACCTAAATTAGAAAAATGAGCGCAAGGGAAAGAAACAAATTTTCACTATTTCTGGAACCGGCCTCAAGTTTGAATTGTAGGTACTGTTAGAATGTGACCTGAAATACCCCAGTCAAGATACCAACAATAGCAGTAAGAGCACTAGAAAGTCTCATCAACAATCGTGCTCTTAATTCTTCTCACCCTCTTTTAGGCGATCCCCTTCAGCCTTGGTTTTCTTCTGTCTTTCTGACCCAGCGAGGTCTACCAGGTGCAGCTTGGAGCGAAAGCTGCTGTTCCTGTGAGAATGACAGGAAGACAGTGAGAAGGGCACACAAGCATGAGGGGAGCTGCGTATCAAAGCTGACCTGCCAGCTCTCGTTTTCCTTCAGGTCAGTCAAAATGGCCTCACTGGTTGCTCGTGCTCAGAGTACTGATGTCAGATGATTTGTGAAATCAACTGAAGAAGCAACCTAACATTCAACTTTAGTAGAACTAACGTTAAAAATGTTGACTCTGAACTGTAACTTACTTGTCACTTTTCTTTCTTTGCTCTATGGAGATTGTAAAGATGGCATGAGAGCGGGATGACTGGGAGTTCATAGCTGTGGAGGCCACAGTCCGACAGTTGTTGCCCTGCTCCAAACAGGAAACAGTATCCAGGGCAACGACGACAGCCTTCTCAGTGAGACCCACAATCTAATTGAAAGAGAGAAAAACTCTCTTATGACTCGTACTTCAGGTACTTCATCAGAAATACAAGAAATGGTGGTTGAAAAAAAGAATGTCTCGGTGTTCCAGTAGAACCGTAGGAAAGAGGACAGCCATGGTTTTAACTGGCAACTCTGTGACCGTCGTCGTGATCCCTGCAAACCCGGGTCTCTGATCGCCCCTGGGGGCTTCCAAACCACAGTGCCAGCACATACTAGGGCTAGAAAAGATGCCCAGAGTTTAGGGGAGCGATGGGCATGTGCCTTCCAGGGACAGCAAGGGCAACCCAAACAGCTCCTTTCTCCTCTGTGTGACCCTATGTTTGTCCCTAACCCTTTGACCCATTTTGTACCTCATTTTCACTAGGGGAAACAGCATGGTACAGTTCGCAGTGGATTAGGGAGCCAGAAAAACAGGGTCCTAGGCTTGCTGCAGTATCTACCCAGGAGAGTTTGAGCCAGATGACTATGAAATCCCTTCCAGCCCCAATCTGCTATGACTTTATTACTCCACCGCTCTCAAATCTACATCGGTGCCCTAATTTCTAGTATTTTATTTGTAACTACTTACACTCTGAAATTGGTAAATTATAAACCAAAGTCATCTTTTTCCCGGCAACACTGATTCTTTCTACTGCTTCTCCATTTCTATTACTATCTCTGTTCTCGATGCCGCAGGCTCACCCTCAGGTCCCCCCATTCCTCCTTATGCCATCTGTCACCAGCTCCTAGTCCCTCTTCTTTTCAGTCCATTGCCTCCTTTTTCTTTCCACCTCTACTTGCCTACTCCAGGCCCGTATCACTTCATGCCTGAAAATGAAGGCAGTTTCCCCAAGTGGACTCCGGCATCCTCGTCTTTCTCCTTTTCAATGCATTTCTGTTTAGTCTTCCTAAATCTCGCTCTCTAAAATGTCACCAAATTATGAATTCCTGTGCTAGATAATGAGGATACAAAGGGATTTTCAGATACTTTCTAACCTGCCCGAGCTAACTTAGTTGGAGAGATATACACAGAAGATAAACACTTGGTGAAAGTAGCCACAGTAATCCTTCATTTGGAAGTATTAAAAGCTTACCCACTGTTCACAGGGATGGGAACTAAACTCTTTCATGTGGCTTCATGATCTGGCCCTAACTTGTCTCCTATGACTTCCCAACCCAATCCTTGAATCCAGACCGACTGGTCTAGTCTTATTACCCCCGAGCATATTTTCTGCTTTCCTGCAGAAACTATTCCTTACGACAAGAATACCTTTACTTCTTTTCTCTACTTACCTACATTCCATTCATCCCACCTGAAGAGTGTTTACAAACTTGTCATTCCCACCCCAATTTGAGTCTGAATTCTACACTTCCTTTTTTTTTATCAGTTTCAGGTGTACAAAACAATGTAATAGACATTTACACCCCTCACAAAGTGATAACCTCCTCCCCCAATGTACTACCCCTCTGACAATGTATATAGCTGTTACAATTCCTTCTTTGTATTGCAAACTTTACCTCAGACAAGGCTTGGGATGTAATTCCTGCCTTAGTCAGGTCAAGGGCTGGCTCACTAGTAACAGTCTTTCTGGCGACAGCATGCATTGTGCCCAGGTTTCTTATTCCCACCACCCAAAGTGTCTTCTGTATGCCAAGCTTATCAGGCTTTCCGAATAGGTCTGATCCTTCAGGACTTGCTTTACTATTTGGCTAAGGACTTAACCAGAAGGAAAGAAGAAACCAGAAGTGCTAGCATCAGTCCCTCAGGCACCTGCACCCTAAGCCTCCACCTTTCCACATGGGAAAGGAAGATGGGTAGGATATGATATTCCCAAGTTTCCCCAAGTGGGTACTACCTATTCTCACCCACTTCCAGCCTCAGATTCCCCCACTCCTGAATACTCAGCCGGTGCTAGATCCATGCTCTGCCCGTTTCCAGCACTGGCTTCTGGATCAGACCAGTCCCACATGCAGAACTCCCAACCTTGTCTCAGCTTTTCTGTTCAGCTATAGCTCCTTATCCTGCATCTCTACCATGTGACAGAAACCTCTCAATAAGCAATCTCTTCTTCCTATGGTACTTATGAATTAAAAAACGTTAAGATGACTTAACTTGTTAATTTTTAAATATCATCCCAGGGCCTGGCACAATGTCTATTCCAGTGTTTTGCAACAGGATTTTCTGTGACCATGGGTAAGTTTTATATCTGAGCCATCCAATACACTAGCCTTGATGTGTGGCTGGTGTTTCTGATGGATTGAATTTTATATTTTATTCCATTTTAGTTTATTTGAGTTTAAATAGTCATTTGTGGCTAGTGGCTACCATCCTGGACAGCCCAGCCTCAGAACTCTTGTTAAATAGCTAATAAATATTGGGTTGTTGGAAAAGTCGTGACGTATTTTTTCTATGTTTTCCGTTGCAAAAATGCGTCATGTCTTTTCCAACAACCCAATATTTAAGGGATAATAGCATTCTTTCTAGAGGTAACAGGAAGGTGATCAAACTTCCTTCCGCACAAGAGAGCCCACCTAGGAATTCTTGAGTCACAAAGGGAATTAGCACGACACAAACTCTGAAAGATGGTTGTAGTTACTTAAAACCATAATGGCAAATAAAACGGACGTGAGCTTCAGTTGTGACCAACATTTAATAATAATTAATAATAATAAACAGACCTTTATGCCTTCCTTAGGATCCTCCCGTATATTTATTTGAGAGGCCTTCTCACGAGATGGGCACAGAAGATCCAAGATTTCTTCATTGTAAATCTGGTATTGTTGAAAATAAAGTGGCAAAAACAAGATGTTAACAGTGGTAATCTTGAGATGGTGGCATCATAGATTATTTTAAAAATTCTCTGTGACTTTGTGCATTAAAATTTTTTACAACAAACATTTTTTTAATTAAGAAAAGGAATTTAATCTTACATACAATCATCTGATACTTACAAGAATGAATTCACATATTACTTACAACAAAATTGAGACTACTCTCTTAAGACAGTCTCTTAGAAATAGCAGATACAACGAAAAGTAACACGGGTACTTAAATTCAGGTTTTGATGTCATAACAGTGTCACCCTCACCGATTTTGTTAAATTGTAAGTAGCAGACCCTTAGTGGAGGGTGGAAGTGGGAAGCAAAAGGGAGAAGTGGCAATCAGGATTTCAACAACAACCAGAACTTTACGTATTTAGAACAGTGTTTAGCACATATTCACAGTCATCATCGTATTTGTTTGTTATTATCACTGTTGCTACTATGGCATACCAGATTCCTAAGGTATTTTTTCATTTGAGTACCTTGGCCACAACTGGGTTAGCCAAGAGATTCAAGAAAGTGGATCTGAATGATGCTTAACTCTCCATCTTCCAACTGTACACCTCCCATACCTATTAAGATTTGACTTCCGAATGAAGTAGTCACATATAATTTATAAATGCGTGCTTAAATCATATAAGTTTAATTATTGCTCCTTAAAGGTAAGACATATCACTGTTATGGAACCAACCAGCTAGTATCCCAGAAGCCATAAGTTCCTTAAACATGTGTTTTTGGTGTCACGAGGTTAGCTATAACTGGTCAATCTACTTGTATACTGATATACACTAGAATAAAAATGCCCACAAGGACAGGGCTTTTTATCTGTTTTGTTCACTGATATATCCCATGTACCCAGAACAGGGCCTGTAACATAGTAGGTACTCAATAAATACTTGTTGCATAAACACACTCTAGCATCACCTACACAGCTCAGTATGTCACCCAACTTTGATAACATTCTTCATGAAGTAGCAGCTTTATCACTTAAGCCTCAAAACAGTACAGGGAAATCAATTTTTTTTCCTACAGACTCTACAGGGAATCAATAATAGAGGCCAAACTGGAATTAAATAATTCCTATCATCTTTTTATATGGCGGTGCCAAATCCTCTGACAATTAGATTAAACAGACGATTCTGATAACAAGAAAAGAACTGAGCCAGTAAGTGTTGTCTGTCAATCTATTAAAATGTAATTTATGAAAAATGCAATTAACTAATTTGAGTCATGCCAGGAAAAACCTGATTAGGATTTATTTTTCTGCCCAAAGATACTTTTAAACTCAGAATAATTAAAGATAAATCATTTACCTCCAAGTATGACACTTTCAGAGTAAATTCGAAGTCACTCTTCTTATTAATTTCTTTGAAGAGCAGCTGTATTACCCTAGGAATGACCCCAACTGTTGGTTCATTTTCTTGCTCTGCAGTGTATGCACCTCCCATCGAATAGGTTTTTCCAGAGCCAGTCTGTCCATAGGCCAGGACGGTTGCATTGTATCCTGGCAAAATAGAGGTCACATGCACAGTGGTGCTCAAATATTTTCACTCAACCAATGCACTCCATTTCCTTCAGCAATTACTTGTAACAAAATTGAGGCTGCTCTCTTAAGACCAGGGTCTCTTAGGAATAGCAGACACAGAGAAAAATTACATGGGTGCCATGATGTTGCACTACTTCAAATAAGCAAAGAAAAAAAAATACCAAGCCCCTCTTGAGAGTCCTTGAAAGCTAGAAAGTAAAACACTTAAAGATATGACTGAGATGATGAAGGTGGCCAAGTCACTGTCAACAAGCCAGTCAGAGCTTATTTATAATTCTACTCTCTCTGTACTTTGAGCAACTCTAAATTATGGGAATTAAATGAAAGTCTTAGACACTCCATAAATAGAAAGGATTCCAGCATGTATTTCTTGGATTCACAGAGTAGAGTCTTCATTTGAAAAGGTAACAAAGTTGCTTTTTACAGTCAATCAAAGCATCTACTCCTTATCTGAACTCTCATACTGCATCTGGAGCATATCATCAGGCTTCTCAGAAATGTCATCATTTAAGTATGATTCAATGTGATAGATGTCCTTTGCTTTTTTTTCTTTTTAAAAGAACTTGTTTGTCTAAATGAAGACCTTGATGCTCTGAAAGACTATAAGATTTTTTAAAATTATTTTTTATTATGAAATACACATTTTTTAGAATTAGTTTCAGCTGTACAACAGAGTGCAATAGTTATACTTTTTACCCGATTTTAAATTGAGATCGTCACGAGGAGATTGCTGGTATCGCCTGGCATGACTACGGGGCAAGATAATAGCATTCCATAATCTTCTGCAGTATCACAGATATGTGTATATAACAATAACTGGGGAAAGCAAGTGTCAGCACTTTTTACAAAAAAGTGCTTTGTGGTATTGGGAGTTCAGAGTACAAGAGGGTGCTATTGAGCTGGCTGAAAAATACCGTTTTCTTCTTTGCAGAGCAATGTTAACCAAACACATATACCGGGGGTACCAGGGGTACCAAAAAATGTCTACAAGTGGACACTTTGGTCAGCGTTGCTCAAGCAGTAGTTCACCATCATCAGGAGTGTCTGGACGCTGATGGGAACCACTTTGAGCACCTCTTGTAATTGCAGAAATCAAACATGACTTGTATTCATCTTTTGTTAGTATATATTGAGTATTATAATTTTAATGCAGTTTTCCTTTCTTAAAATGTGTATACATTTTTTGGCATCCTCTGTATATACCGAAATCATTTTCTACATTACAGTGCTTCTAAAGTCTTTAATTTAATTCTCATAGTTTCCCAAGTTCAAAATGTGAAAGTAGAACTACAGTGCTCTTATGAAGCTGTGAAGGTACATTCTGAGGAGGATGACCAAATAATGAAGGCTCTGGAAACCATAAAATTATTGTTTCAGGATGGCTAAAGGTTAGGAGGAGTGGTTAATCAGGAGAGACTTAGAATAATATAATGGTCTTACAAATATGCAAATAGGAAAAAGATTAACTTTATAATGCAGAAGCCTAGCAGATGACACCTTGCTCAAATGAGCAAAATGAACATCAGCAGTAATGGAACAAATCAGAAGCATGTGGTTCCCGACAGGATTCATTAAGAACACAGCGATGCTTCTGTGATATTTCTGCTAAAGATATACAACCTGAATCCAATTATAAGTAAACATCAGGCAAACCAAAATTGAGAAACAGTTTGCAAAATAACTGACCTGCGATCTTCAAAAGTGTCATGATTATGAAGGTCAAAAAAAGACTGTAGAAGTTTTGGAATGAAGGAGACTACAGAGGCAGTACAACTAAATACAACATATGATTTTGAACTAGACCCTTTACTATAAAGGACATAATTGAGGCAGTTGGTGAAACTTGAATGGGGTCTGAGGACTGGATAGTAGTAATGCAGCAATTTCATGATTTTAATTGTTGTATTGTAGTCACGTGGGAGAAAGTCCTTGTTTGTAGCAAATATACACTAAAGTATTCAGGGGGCATCAGGTCAACAACTCATCTCAAATGGTTTAGGAGAAATACTTCTTTATGCTGTTCTTACAACATTTCTCTAAGTTTGAGATTATTGCTTTAATTTTTTTTAAAATTTGAAACAAAGGAAAAAAATATGTGAATAGCTGTTGCCTGGAAGGAGGCTTCTGTTTCTCTAGAGGGATGAATTAACATCACTGGGTAGAAATAACCAGGAAGCAAATTTCATCTCAATATAACCTAATGCAATTAGAATTGACCAAAAAACCAATGAACAGTACTAGCCTGTGAGTCAGTGAGTTCCCTGTGAAAAAACATTTAAATAGACAATGGTGGTTCACTTTACAGAGAAATTGCTAGAAAGCATTTTTCTTTGGAAGGAAAGTTAGACTAGACGATATACAAATGTCCCTTCAACTTTAAGGGACTAGTATGCCATGGTTCTACTTCTTCTAAATAGCCCTCTGCTTTGAATCCTGAATAACCACTGTACTAGAATAATAACTGAAGACCTCTCAGGCACTGTTCTGTTCCTCAGAGTCCTGCTATGGTCTTCAATAACACTAAAGCCTTAGCTTCTGCAATGAAGAGTACTAACTGGCCAGAGTATTCAGGGGCTTTAGGAAATCTCCTTGTTTACCTAAAAGGATTCTGCTCATCCTTCAAAACCTATCTCAAAGGTTCCCGATGCTGTGAACTTCACCTCAAATTCCCCAAGCAGAGTTAATGTCATCCTTCTGATTTTCCTACTACTTCGTGTGAAGGCACTGCTACTTCTATAGCAGCACTATACATTTCTAACTTCTAAAATGTTTTTCCTTAAAGATGGGTGCAAAAAGTTTAAAATTGTTTATGTACCCAGAATTGTGTATGCAGTCATCTACTTCTACTCCTACCTCTGGACTCTGAACTCCTCCAGGACCCGGAAGCTATATTAATTATCTCTGAATCCCTCCACAGGTTTTTCAGTGCTTGGGCCTCAAGCAGGCAAGCACGCTGATCATCAGTACCCATCAAAGGGCGTAGAATGGACCGAGGCTCCAGGACAAAAATATATACAAGCCAAATGTGAGCAGAACCACAGAAAGCAAATACAATATGAAACTAGTTTCCAGGGTACGGAGACTTTCACATGACATTGCGCTAGCTCCTAGGCTGTGGGCCTTTTGAAGGCAGGACCCATGCGTTTCATCCATTGCTGTATTTGCAGCATCCAAGCACAGTGCCTAATACATAGTATACGCTGAAGAACCGCTAGAAGTACGAAACAGCCTCACCTTTAAATACGCCTTTTATGAGCGGTGCTACTGCGGTATTGAACACTTCTTCCTGTTCAGTAGAGGGGTCAAACACAAAATCGTAGGTGAAGGATTTGTCAGTACCAACCACCACCTAGAGAAGGCAAGAGACAAGGAGTAAGAATAATGAAAGGCCAGACCACGCCCCTCACTGCCATTCGGCCACAGGTGTTCAGAGACAGGCTGAGGACTGCTACGCACCTGCGGTTCCCCGGGTACGAAGGAAAGGCACATCTGGCAGCCCTCATTAATCTCTTTGGGGACCAGAGGGCGACACCGCAGTGCCACTCTTACAGGAATTCCCTTCACCTCTTCCTTCATGATCCTGCCCCAGCACCGTCTCTGGCGAACAAAAAAAAAGAGGCTTGCTGCTGAATCTTGGTGCGTCGGCAGGGGTGAGTGGGCGCCGTACCTCAGTTCCCACCCTCCGCAGAGGCGGTAGCTGAGGTAGCCTCCCCCTCGCAGAGGGATAGCTGCCGCAGGAGAGTCACAGTCCTTCAGACGCGGCCAGCAGCCCGACACTTTGAAGACAGCTAGTGGCGCCTGAAATGGGAAAGAAAACCCCCAGCGGAGACGACGACAAAGACCCACGGCCCCAGAGTACCGGGAAAGGCAGATCCTCAGCTATGGTGTGTGCCCTTCACTCACCAAACTAAAGGTCCCTTTCCCGGTCTCCCGCCGCCCGGTCACAACTGGAGCTTTAACCGCCAAGTTTCAAATCGCTCCTGGAGGCGCCAGCCAATTGGAGCGCAGACATTCCGCAGACGGAGCACGCACGTCGGCGTGCGCAGGAGGACGCTGTGGGGAAGGGAGTGCTCGTGCACCGCCCTGACCCCACTCCTTTTCGACCCATCCGAGCATCCGCTTCCGGCTGAACTGGCGGTGAGCGGAGCCGGAGGTCGCTGAGACCTGTCGGCGGGTGAGCTAGTGAGGCATTTACCGTGTCGTGGGCGTGGGACTCAGGCAGCACTCGGGGCGGGGACTGGAAGATGCCTGGTGGTGAAGGAAGGGTCGATCTCGGGACCTCCACCATTACCGATCACATTAGGGAATGTGGGGCGGTGTCCTGGCATGGCGATATCCAGTAAAGTTAATTGTTTTCTTCCACCATTTTTCTTCCTCCCCCAGTCTGTCACCTAGTAGTGGGCTGCGACCATAGGCTGACAGCCCTGGATAAGTTGGGGTTGTTTTCTGAAACTTGCTGTCCCTTTGGAACCATTTGTGTCAGCTTTGATTCACCCTACCATTCCAGGGTCTTGCCGGAGATGGACAGCCGGATTCCTTATGATGACTACCCAGTGGTTTTCCTGCCTGCCTATGAGAATCCCCCAGCGTGGATCCCTCCTCACGAGGTAGGACCATCAGTACCCTTGAATAGGAAAATGTTCCGCATGGGTGTGAGATGATATAGGAAAGGTAGGATGGCAGGGTTAGAGAGCTCAGTGGAGAATGAATCTGAGCCTTGGCAGCTTCTTATGCAATTCTCCTGCCAGGGTCCATTCACAGCAGAGAATTCTGGAAATTCAGAGCCCTAGTTTCCATTCTGTCAAGGTAAAGAAATGGGGAGCTACTGCACTGCTATTATTTCCCCCAAGCTATCTGTGTGCCCATTTGGACACTGTTAGCAGTTCTACTTAAACTAAGTACATGGCTTCGCCTTTTCTTACTTCAGGGTGATGCATTTGTGTTCTAGATGAAGGGGAGCATAAAATCTAAGGCTGGTATTAAGATTTCTGGGGTTGCTGTGTCTTGCAGAGGGTATACCACCCAGACTACAACAACGAGTTGACTCAGTTTCTGCCCCGAATCGTCACACTGAAGAAGCCCCCTGGAGCTCAGGTGAGCTTATGGATCAGTTACACCTTATTCCAGGCTAGATTTGTCCATACCAGGCCCAGAAGATAGCCGTAGTTGGGGGACAGATTGGAAAGCAGGTGGGGAGATAAGGAAACTACCTTTTATGGGCAGAAAACCTGAGGTACCATGTCCGCAACGTATGACTTCCCTCTGAGGGCCACACAGCCAAGCCATCATACGGCGAGGCTACTAGTTATTCTCGTGTTTGTGGTCTATATTGAGTCCCCATTCTGTTCTCTTGTCTTGCAGTTGGGATTTAACATCCGAGGAGGAAAGGCCTCCCAGCTAGGCATCTTCATCTCCAAGGTGCGTGCGCCTGGTAGGCAATATGGGTGGCCACTTCCCCTTGTTAAGTTACCAGATTGCAGAACCCCGATATCCCAAGGCCTGGGAGAAGGATGATTCAGTAGACTCAGTGAAGGGGACATAATGACGACACCCTTTCCCACTTAAAAGCCCCCATCCGACAAGTATCTGTCTCCCTACATCGTCACAAACAAATGAAACAGTAGCACCTAATTTCACTTACAGGTGAGAGATTGCTTCACCTCAATCACATACATTCTCTCCTTACCAACAGGTGATTCCTGACTCGGATGCGCATCGAGCAGGACTTCAGGAAGGGGACCAAGTCCTAGCTGTGAATGATGTGGATTTCCAAGACATTGAGCATAGCAAGGTGAGCACAGCACTCTGGCTGTGGTGAGGCAAGAAGCTGCCCCAGGTAGGACAAGTTGGACAGGATTAGCCTAATCTATAACTTGTTAAGAAAGACTCTCCTGGGGAAATGTACCAGACGGAAGCAGCGATTAGAGACCCAGAAGGCTGGAGTGGCAAACTACTTTTCTCCTGTTATGAGTCTGTCCTGGGCCATATCTCTTCATTTGTACAAGCTGCTGTGTTCCTTTCAGGCCGTTGAGATCCTGAAGACAGCCCGTGAAATCAGCATGCGTGTCCGCTTCTTTCCCTACAGTAAGTCACTCTTTGTACCTAGCTGGCAGGGCCCTGGGGAGGAACTCTTAAGTACTGATGGTTAGAGGCCCCACCAGTTGGAGATGGGGAATTGCATGCTCAGGTCTGAAAATGACCTGCTTTTTGCCTCCTCTCTTCTTTCCCCCAGATTATCACCGCCAAAAAGAGAGGACTTTGCACTAGCGAGTTGCAACCCGTGGCCCTCCAACTGAATCTTCTAGGACAAGCTGGCCAGGCCTCAGGAAAGCCACTTGGGAAACTGTACTCTCAGCCCCACCCGGGCATAGTGGGGTGGGGAGGATGGGGAGATGGGAAGGCCTGGCACTGAGTCAGCTAGCCAGCTGCATTACCCAAACTGCTGCTCTTTTAGTTCCCTGATTTTCTGGTGACCTTCACTCCCTGAAAGGAGGAGGATGATGTCTGGGTAGAGCCCAGCTTGTGGAGCACCCTGCTAGAAAAGGCAACTGACATTTATTGAATACCGTGTGCTAGGCAATTACACATATGTCATGTCGTTTTCATTAGCGGATAGAAACCAGTAGAAAAGAGAATCTTGAAGACCTGGGTCTTCTCTTTTGGGCTCTGTCACCCCACACGTCCTTCTGGTACCAGCCTCATACACTTCGGAGACCCCGGTGGGACCCTGTTTTTCCTCCCCTCCTTGCTCTTTCTATTCTTTCCCCTAAAAAATAAAATGCGATGCTGAAGAAATGTTGGTGTGACTTGTGGATGATACTGATTTGGTGTAAAATGCTGTTGAGGCAAAAATCAAAGCTCTTCCAAAGAGAGGAGCCACGGGGAGGAATAGCAACTACTTGACAGTTCTCTGTGTCTGCTCAGGAACCCCAGCTACAGCATTACTGAGGAATGGTATAGGGTGAGGGGCACTGGAGGAGAACGGTGACCCCTCCCCCACGCTCTTTGGACATTTCTCTGCATGGTGCAGTATTAATGTAATTCTTTCTTCTACCCCAGATTCTTTGATCCGGAACATCAGCTAAGGGAGAGGCTTAGATGCATTTCTTTTCAGGGGCAGCAGTAAGACATTCGTTCCCAATTTCCAACTTGTAGGTTGAGTAGTACTGAAAGCCAGCTTCCCTCTTTACTTCACCCCAACCCCCACCCTCAAATAACCTGCCACATTCTTAATTGCTTAGTTAACAATCTATTGTTGGAGATTCCAGGCCACACCTTATGCCATTTCCATGGGCCTGTTCAAAATACCCATTCAGAATAGAAAGTTGCCAATGAGGTATGGAATTAAGAGTCCCCATAATGAAAGTCCTAACTTTTCCTGGAAAGAATCCTGGCAAGCTTAAGTATATATTTCCAGGCCCTTTCCCTGGGAGTTGGTCTGAGGTGGAGCTTGGTAAACTGAAATTTTAACTAAGTGAGGTAAGTAAGTCTCCCACTATGGGAAACAATTGTAACTAGTGGTAATGTGTCTCTGAGGAAGGTCTGGCTCTTGTATAAATCCCACCAGCTCTACTGTGGTACCTCTTCTAGAGGCTCAGTACCATTGTTAGGTGGCAGCGTCCTTGGGAGCAGAGCTGGAGGTAGAACGCGTTCAGCTGTCTGCTTCCTGGGCTGACAAGCAGCCCCTCCTAGCTTAGCTCCTGTTGCTCTGCTGCCCCCGAGTGGCCATCTGAGAAAGAAGCTAGACTCTGACACTTGCACAAAGGCAGATTATATTGGCTGGCTCTACTGAATGGTGAGGTCCAAGATTCCCTGTGGTTAACAGGCTTTCAAACAGCTTATCCAAGAAGTGTGGTAAACATGGTCAGAAGTCCCAGCCGGTGCCGTGGGCCTAAAAGGCAAAACCCCTCCTGCCCTAAATTGGTTCTCACCTTGCGGCACTTGGAATGGTTCTGGGTTGGGGCACCAGCGTGATGCAGTTGCACTGTGGAGGTTTAACTGCAGCATGAAGGCACAAGCGGTAACAGGCCGAGGCAGAAGGACCAGTTGTTTATGGAGGGCAGGTAAGAAAATGGGAATGAACTGGTAGCCCTTGAGATAACCTAGCTGCTGGAAAACTGCATCACCTGTAGATATCAGCAGTCAGAGAAGGTAAGGTAGGACTGCTGGGCCCTTCAAGAACTTCCCACCCAATAACTGTGAGGTGCCATCAAGGAAGGAATGATGGCTCTTTCAGGGGTTCCATTTTCCTCCTAAGCCCAGGAATTGGACAAGATCTTAGTAAGTGGCCCACGTGTTTAAACCATAAGCCTGAGGGTGGGGGAGAAGGACTGGTACTGGGAAGCCAAATGCAATAAATGCACCAAATTAGGCAGAGAGAGCCTAAGCCAGCGGTTCTCAACCTGTGGGTCACGACCCCTTTGGGGGTTGAACGACCCTTTCACAGGGGTCACCTAAGACCATTGGAAAACAAAAAGATATTTACAGGCCCGGCTGAGTGGCACATTGGGTAAGAGCTGGCTTGGGACGCCAGAGGGCCCCGGTT
>NW_017731469.1:909121-956331 GCF_001890085.2 Hipposideros armiger
GACAGCAACTTGTCTGTTCCCCTTCCCCCAATTCCCCAGCGCTGTTCCCATCCCCCAATTCCCCAATAAAAATCTTAAAATATTTACGATTCATAAATAGCAAAATTACAGTTATAGAGTAGCAACGAAAATAATTTTATGGTTGGGGTCACCACAATATGAGGAACTGTATTAAGGGGTTGCGGCATTAGGAAGGTTGAGAACCGCTGGAAGCTATCAACAGGAACAATGGCTTGATGCCTGGTTCGTTGCAGGGCTTCAGTTGATTGCAACCACTGAAGTGTGTTAAGGAAGGTAAGAGAGAGAGGTGGCTGGGGCCAAATCTCACCTCCCAGGGCAGTTTCTAGGAGATGCAGAAGAGGAATTCTGACCTGATCCCTTTCACCTAAAAAACCAGGGAGCTACTTGGACTGAGGTTAGTCCCACTGTTTCTTAAATACCAGTCAGGCAGAAACACTGGCCTGGCTGTCCACTGAGCAAGGGAAGTTGGCCTCTGCTTGTATGCTCCCTCCCCTTCAAAGCCAGGAGAAGGGATACTATCCTTCCTTCAGTGGAGACGAATTACTTATGGAAGGAAGGGCAGAAGCCATGGGCAGGAATAGGGTGTGTGTGGGTGGAGGGGGGAGAGGGAAAGAGGGGGAGAGGTGTGATGTGCAAAGGGAAAAAAAGGTCAGGTTGAGAGAAATGGTTCTGGGCCTTTGTACTACATGATGGGCATATTAACCTTATCCTCGCCCCCACGATAGGACAAGCCAAGGTTCTCCAACAAAGAGAGCAGTGGTGGGTGGCTAGAGACAAGATTGCCATGGAAGTATAAAGAATATTTATTAGATTTTTTACGTTGTAACTGGTTTTGGCTCTGGTCTAAATAAACATATTGAGGTCTCTGGGTTTTTCTTCCCCCTCTAATGCAGAGACTTGTCTGGACAAATGAGAAATGATGTAAGGGGGCAGATAGTGGTAAGACCCCTTCTGAGCCAGAGTTAGTGGATAAGGATAGGTCCTTTGGAGGTAACAATGATGCCTCCCTAGGACCAGGAACACTAGAAGCCTTGAACCCATGACCTTTCTGATCCCTGACACTGGTAACGCCTCCCAGTAAACAGAGCATAGAGACTGAACTCTAGGTATTCCAGAAAAAGTTGTAGGTACACTTTACCTTTTGTTGTTCAGATCAACCTTGTTACCGATCAAAATGAAGACTACATCATCACCTCTCTGCCCAAACATCTACCCACTTACCTGTCTCCTTGAAAGAATTGGGTGTGTATAAGAGAATGTGTTGCAAAGCGTTGAAAGATTTAGTAGAGGTTTGGGGAGAATAATGTACCTGTCTTTCCTCTCTGCCAGCCTTACCAGCTCCCTGTTGCTTCCCTCAATCCCCTTTTCAAATAAAACATGGCATGACACCCCCTTGTGATGTCATAGACAACCACTGCAATGGTTGAATCATGAATGTAGCTGGGAATTACTGTATTTCCCCATGTATAAGACACACCTTTTTTTGAAAAATTTGGGGTCTAAAAACTGGGTGCGCCTTATACAGTGGTTGTAGGGTTTTTTTTACTTGCATTTCCCACTTTTTTGCGCTTGTTTTTGTGCTCATACAAGCAGCAATAGTCTCCCTTTGAAAGGAGAAGAAAAGAAGAACTTAAGCTAGGCTTGCCAACTAAGGGAACTTTCATTACCAAGAGTACCTTGTATAATCCCACAAACCTACTGGATTATCCAAGATCCTCTTGTGGGTATCCTCCCTCTAGTTCTCATGGGAATCCCCCCATTTATCTATGTCAGCCCTCACCTTGACCTTTCTGTCCTGGGCACTTACCTACATCCTACTTTCCCCTACCCTCTCCTGGGCTTCCAGGCCCCAACCCTCTTCCCAGCACCCCACCCCTTCACTCTCTGACCCTGGCCCCAGTGTCAGCTCACATGGACACAGTCTTGGAGTACTTGTCTAGTGAATACAGGACAACACCTGTGATCTGGTCAACTGAGCAGCCAGGAAAAGCACATGACTATAATTAGTCAATCATCCTTGGAACCCCAACTCACGGCCCTCAGATGTGACCTTATATATGGGCACATTATACATGATGCACTAAGATGTGCTCCTGGACAAAGAGAAGCATTTTGATAAGCCTGCATTGGAGGGAAAGCCTAGATGAATGCCGACTGGCTATGTGGGGCAGTTTTGAAAACAGACCTGTGGATTTGGGACCAGGAGCAGGGGGATAGGAAAAGAAGCTCACTTGAGATCTTGATATTTTTTTTCAAAGATTTTATTGGGGAATTGGGGAAGGGGAACAGACAAGTTGCTGTCGTTTTGTTCTTCAGTCTAGTTGTGGAGGACGTTGCTTCACTGGCCCAAGTTGGAACCATCATTGAGCTCTTCCCGGGTGAGGCAGATCCGTCGCCGGCTTCTGGACGGCCGCTCACTGCGGCTGCTGGCCGCTCACGCTGGCTGCTGGCTACACACGGTAGCCCATGGCAACCCACTACAGCAGGGGCTGCAGCTAGACTCATGGCAGCCCAGCTCCAGGTTGAGCTGTTGTTCAGCATCTTAGCTGTGGAAGGCAGCGTCACTGGCCCTCATATGTGGGATCCGAACCGGGGCCCTCTGGCATCCCAAGCCAGTTCTTTACCAATCCACCACTCGGCCGGCCCGAGATCTTGATATTTTGATGACCTTGTTGGTGCGGTTGTTGATAGAAACATCGACAGAGATGGGTTTGCCATGGTAGTGAACCTGAAGCAGGAGGGGAGAAGCCCATCACAAGGTTGGAGAGAGAATGCCAAGATCAAGACCTATAATTCCTGTTTCCTTAGCACTGTTGCTACTCTGGCTTCCATCCCTGTCTCTCTAAGTAGGAAATCAGTGAGGAAAGGGTTTCAGAGGGGTTGCAGAGTAGGGGCAGGAAGTGGGGGTAACAAACCTTCCTCTCTGTCCAGGCCCGTAGTTGTAGGGGCTGAGCTGACAGAAGGAAGCAGCGGATGGTCTGGACCCAGGGGCCAGGGCCTGGCTCCAGGGGTGCAAACTGCACTTTTTGAATCACCAGCTACACAGAGTCTCTGAGTAGGGGCCAAGGGCTTAGTCAGCACATCTCCTTTGGGACCCACAGACCTTTCCCATGCCAATCCCATAGCCTAGTCCTTGCTTGTGGAGTGGAGGTGGGTGAAGACCCCTCTCAGAGAGCTCTACACCCCCAATGCAGGTATCTAGACCAGGGGTCAGCAAACTGGCTCACTGCCAAATCTGGCCTGCTGCCTGGCTTTTATGGCCCACAAGTTAAGAATGGTTATTACATTTTTCAATGGTTGAAAAAAATCAAAGAACAGTATTTCATGATGTTGAAATTATATAAAATTCCAAGTTCAGTGTCCATAAATACAGTTGTGTTGGAACACAGCCATGCTTATTTATGTGCGCGCTCCCTGTGGCTCCTTTCACACTACAATGGGCAGCCTTAAGTAGCTCCAACAGGCGCTAGATGCCTCACAGAGCCCGAGTAGTTACTTTTGGGCCCTTTACAGAAAAGCTTGCTGACCCTTCCCTAAGAGCAAAGAAAAGACAGAAGGGGCTCAGGACTGCGCATCCAAGTTGGTGGCGCTGGTGCCTGGGAGGTTAGAAATAGGGCTGTTTCCATCTTGAGAGCGAGGTCTAGATTTTGGAGAAGACCAAAGAATACCTCTTGGGGATTTTGGCCTCCAGATTGCCAGCACAGAAACTTTGCTTCAAAGCCAACCCCACAGGCCTGTAAAAAGACAAAGGCAAGGGAACCCATTTCTAACACTGTACCTCTGTTCCTCATAAACCGAAGGAATGTCTTTCCCCACCATTAGCTGTGTATTTCCCCAGGCTTGTCCATGTGTCCCTCTGTTGCTCCTCCCAGCACTTCTCCCTTTCTCAGAACCCAGACCTCATTTTTCCTGTATCTTCAGGACCTGGCGGCAGTATCACTGAATATGGCAGGTTGACAACCATCTAGGGCAGCGCAGTATCACTGAACATGGCAGGTTGACAACCATCTAGGGCAGTGGTTCTCAACCTGTGGGTCGCGACCCTTTGGGGGTCGAACGACCCTTTCACAGGGGTTGCCGGGTAATCGTATGTGGGCGTATCTGCATGTGGGCCTGGAGATGGATAGAGGAGCGGTGTCTCGGTTCCTAAGATCATCGAAAATATGTGTTTTCCGATGGTCTTAGGCGACCCCTGTGAAAGGTTGAGAACCGCTGATCTAGGGGATCAGAAGGAGGTCAGCAAACCAAAGAAATAGGGACCCCTTTCCTCTGTTGTTCTTTAGCTTCTGTCCAGGACTTGGGGTCAGTACCTGCAGGGTAAAGGGTTAGGTATTGCCCCCCAGCGTGTGCAGCCATCGCTCCTGCAGGACTGTGAGGGGCCTCTGGGGGCTGGTGGGCTCAGCTGGGACAACTTGCTGGACCTGTACATATAGATCTTTGTGGAATGTCAGACCAATCACATCCAAGTCATCATGGTCACAGCAAAAGGCACATGTCAACATGACAAACACTGCAGGCAAAGGAGGAACAGAGTGACCTGTCAGGCCTGAGGGGGAAAGAGGGTCTGAAATGGCTCATAGGAAGACACAGAGAGACAATGTGATATGATTGAAACAGTATAGCCATAAAGCAAACAATTAAGGGCCGGCCGAGTGGCGTGATGGTTAAGAGCTGGCTTGGGACACCAGAGGGCCCTGATTCGGATCCCATATATGAGGGCCAGTGGTACACTGCCCTCTACAGCTAAGATGCTGAACAACATCTCAACCTGGAATTGCCCTAGGCTGCAGCCACTGCTGCAGTGGGTTGCCATGGGCTACCGTGTGTATCCAGAAGCCAGCGTGAGCGGCCAGCAGCCGCAGTGAGCGGCCGTCCAGAAGCCGGCAACTGATCTGCCTCACCCGGGAAGAGCATAATGATGGTGCCAACTTGGGCCAGTGAAGCAACATCCTCCACAACTAGACTGAAGAACAAAATGACAGCAACTTGTCTGTTCCCCTTCCCCCAAATCCCCAGCACTGTTCCCATCCCCCCAATTCCCCAATAAAAATCTTAAAAAAAGAAAACAATTAATATATTTGACTGCAGTAAAATTTAAAACTTCTTTACATCAAGAGTCTTCATGAGCAATGAAACAAGCAAGATCCTGGGAGAAAATACTTGCAACCCATACAACAAACAAAAGTTTAGCATTCGAAATATATAAAGAACTCCCACAAATCTCTGAACCTCAGTTATTTCACCTGTCAGTAAGGATGCACTTTGAGCTCTCCAGACGTCATTTAGACACCACAGCATTCCTCTGAAGTATTATCTCCACTTTGTGGGTAGAGGATATAAGCTGAGAGCAATCAAGCGGAGGCCCAGGAAATCACCCCAGGCCTGTCTGACTCCAAAGCACAGACATGTGCGAGCCCAATCTTAACTCACAGGGCAACTGCGAGAAGTTGATGTATAAGAAATTCCTTTAGAAAATGTAAAGCGATTACAGATGATAATGACGCTGCTGATGATGATGGTGATGATGATGAAAAGAAGAATATTGGCAGAAATGGAACAGTTAAGTATTTATGACTTCTCTCTCACTGCCTTTTTAAAATTAAATTTTTAATTTTGAGATCACTGTGGTTTCACATGCCGTTGTAAGACATAATAGAGATTCCTGATAGATTTTTGTTAAACAACACTTCATTCACACAACCACATATACTGCACAACAATTGGCCTTTAATCACTTAATGGTATAGAGTAAGCATATCTTACATCAACAAATGCACCTTGATAAAAAAAATTAGGAAATATGATGTAAATAAGATTGTCTTCATCAAAGTAACAAAACACATAAAATATCTAAGAAATTCAGTTAAGAAATATACACAATTTAAGTGAATAATAATATCAAACTCTACTAAGGGACATAAAGATTAGAATAAAAAGAGAAAACCACGTGATATTCCTGAATCAACATGAATTTTTTTAAAACTAAAGATTTCTTTCTGTAAAATTATTCTGAAGGTTCTGCAGGAATGTGAAAAAATGATTTAGGTTTTAGAAATAAACAGAAATTGAGACTCTTTAGTTGGGTAATTTACTGGCTATTCTCCAAAGTTTCTCTGATATTTAAAACTGGGTGGACTGCTTATCCATACTGCTTAATCCGAGAGATTAAGGCTATTTTATTTCACAATATCTATAGGATACACCTGGACTAGTATTCACCAATTTGTTCTGAGCCTTTTTGAAACGAAACCCAATTTTCAACTGAGTTGGATCACAGAGTAAGAATTAAAAGTAAAAAAAAAAAAGCAGTGAAAAAATATTTCAGTGTAATCTTGATCTCTAGTGCTGTGGCCAGAGTAATGTCTCTTGCTGTTACTTGCTATAGTTATTCTATAGTTATTGGTTTTTTAAAAAGATTTTTATTGGCGATTGGGGGAAGGGGAACAGGCAAGTTGCTGTCGTTTTGTTCTTCAGTCTAGTTGTGGAGGACGTGGCTTCACTGGCCCAAGTTGGCACCATCATTGCGCTCTTCCCGGGCGAGGCAGATCAACCACCGGCTTCTGGACGGCTCATTCCCTCTTTCAACTTAGGTCCATGGTCCTCTCAGTAGGAAGAAAGTACATCTGGCAGGTCTTTAATTCATTATTATGACTGAACTTAAATCACTGTCTCTTTTCCCGGGGTATGAGCATTTCTTGATTAAGGTATAATTTATGAACAGGAAAATGCACGAATGTTAATTGCACAGATTGACGAATTTTTACCTACTGTGGTAGGCTTACTATGACCCCCAAAGATATCAGGCCCTAATTCCTGGAAGCTATTAATGTCACCTTATATGGCAGAAGGGACTTTGCAGATGTAATTCAATTAAGGATCCAGAGATGAGATTATTCTGGGTCATCTGGGTGGGCCCTAAATGTCATCACTAGTCTATAAGAGGGAGGCAGAGGCAGATAGAAAAAGACTTGACTACAGAGACAGAAGGAGATGTGAGGACTGAAGCAAGATGCTATGCTGCTGGCTTCAAAGACGGAGGAAGGGGCCACAATCAATGAGTGCAGCTCTAGAAGCAGGAAAAGGTAAGGAAGCAGCTTTCCCCAGAGCCTCTCAGAGTTGAAGGTGACTGCTGCAGCTCAGGTATAGCCCTGCTGACACCTTGACTTTGGCCCAGTGAAACTGATTTTGGACTTCTGACCTGCGGAACTGGAAGAGAATATATGTGTTGTTTTAAGCCACTGAGTCTGTGCTAACCTATTACAGCAGCAATAGGAAACGAACAGTAATGTATACACACATGTACCCACCACTCAGATCAACGTATAGAACATTTCCATGTCTCCAGAAAATTGCCTTGTGCCACTTCCAGTTAGTCGTCTCCCAAAGAGAGAGCTATCACCAGTTGCATTTTGACCAAGAGCATTTGCATTTTACAAGGAGGCAAGTGGAAGAAGGCAAAGGAAGTCACCCGTAAATCTGGAGTCTAGCCCCCATGATTGATGGGCAGTATTTTCAGGTCCTTACCACCCTCACTCTGCACAGCCCAGTGATTTCCCTAACCGGGGCTTCCAGTCAGGAAATGATGATCACATCTCTGGGCGAAGAAAGGGTGTGTTATATTCACTAAGGGGGTGCAGCAGACAGATTGGTTATCAACATAATAGCCATATCCTCCTTCCTTTTTGTGGGCAGAATCCCATTCTTTAGGTACTCTACCCCCCTCCACATGGTATTCTGATCCTCTAAGTCCGCCATGGTCATTTCAGCCCCCTTTCCAGTGCTGGTTTCATTCTAGGCATGATGAAATTCAGGCCACTGAGATGTGAAGGGGCGTATGCTACGGGTATTCTGGAAAAGGTTTCCTGAGTGATTAAAAGAAGCATCCAGGGACACAGGCCTTCCTGTCCTGCTACTGAACATCACCTTGTTCGGATGCTGCAGCAGCCAGCTTCTGATCATGACAGTTGCTAAACAACATGCTGAGGGATGCAGATCAGAATGACGGAAAGAATCAGGATTCTTTAGGGCATTGCTGAACTGCCGAATTAGCCAACTCCAAAGCTGACCACTCCTGGACTTAGATGCCAGAGAATACACTTCCTTGTTTTCAAGTCAGCTGAGTTGGAATTTTCTGTTATTGCAACTGAAAGCATACCAGCAGACTTCAGTGGGTTCTGGGTGAGGGCTCTGGGTCTGCTGTGAGGGCGGGAGGGCTGGGAGGAGATGAACAAAAACACAAATGAGGACAACGAGGCATTATGTGCCATAATCCCAGTAGAAATCAAGTGTGATAAGAATGTGAGAGAGGTTCTGATTAGAGAGAGATCTGTATGCTGGAGTCTCATTGTTCATTATAATTATTCATAACTTGTAAATTAAATCATGAGAGTGGATGTTGAGAGAGCGGGGATTAAGGGGGAAGGAGGAGAGGGGAGGAGAGCAGGGGAGTGGAGAGTTGCTCTAGGAGTAAGCCTTGGGGAAGGGACCCATTTGGGGGAAGGAGGACACAGAGGAACCAGGAAAGGAGTTTGAAGGAACATCCAGAGGAACAGGAGAAGCAGAGACAGAAATGAGGAAGAGAGCGAGCTGGGCCACTGTACTGGGCAGAAGTCATTCCTTCTGGCCCTGGTGACAAGCTAATAGCTCCTGGATGGGGAATGTTGGGTGGGGTCTTTTCCTGAAATAGCCACTGGGTGGCAGTGGTGGCGGCAGCAGCTGCTGCAGCAGCTGTGTCCAGGGACTAGCAGAAACCTGGCGGAGAGCTAAGCCAGTTCAAAGCAGCGGGAGCTGGAAGCTGGCTCAGACTGAGGCTTTCCTAGTGTAGTGGACACTGGACTGTCCCTTTGTGTGCGCGCCAAGCCTCCAGTCACAATTGTCCTCCTTTGAAGAGGCCAGCTTCATCCCCGGGAGCAAAGTCACGGTGCACAATGCTTTATAGACTAAGCAGCATTTTGTGGTTTACAAAGTGCTTTCACACCTATTAAGCAGGAACCCCTAAAAGGCTGGTATTATTATCCCCATTTGACTGGTGAGGAAACTAAGTTACAAAGAGGTATCCAGGGTCACACAACTGGTACGTGGAAGAACAGGATTTGAATTCAAGTCCATCTGGCTCCAAACACCTGGACCTTTTACGCAATATCACAGCAGTCGGCTGTGCAGGACCCAAGCAATGACCACTTTCTCCATGCCTACCTTTCACCTGCTCCCCCCACCCTACACAGGACAAGCACCTCCACGTTTCCCCCATCCAGGTTCCTGGGCCTTCCAGGTGTTCTAGATTCTAGAGCCTCCTCCTCTCACTCCCAGGATCCAGCTGGGCAACATTCTTAGCACCCGAAGATCAGGTTAAGAGTCCCCATTGCTTCCCACCTCCCTTCAGAGTGGATTCTGCTCCAGCCTGTCCCCCCCACCCTGCCCCAAGCACTACCCAGCTCATCCTCAGGTCCTCCAGGCCCCCTGTGCCTGACACCTCCATAATCACAAAGCCATACTTAGCCCCAGGAGCCCCAGGCCCAGGACTCCTGACAATTGGACATTCCCTAGCCTTTGGCTCTCAAACATCTAGGCTTGGTGTCTGCTTTCTCTCCTGTGTTTAGAGCAGTCTCCTGGGGTAATAGAGAGAAGTGAGGGGTGGTGTGTAGAAAGGGGTGGCATCTAAGGGAAGCTTGTTGCCTAGTATCTATGGGGAGGAGTGAAGTGCCCCCTTGCTGCTCCCTCACCATCTCCTCTTACGTGGGAAATAGGCATGTTGAAATATTAACAGGCTGAAAACCTCCAGGTCTTTCCTCAAACCTGCTCCTGTCGCAGCTGTCCCCATCTCGGTCAGCAGTGAGCATCTCCATTCTTCCAGTTGCTCAGGTCAGAAATCTTGTTTCCCAATGTGTATACTGAGTGGGTTGGACCAGATAATCTTGACAGGCCTTCCCAGCTCTGACAGTCTCCCAGGGTGGGAGGAGGGACAGGCCCCACCCCCAACCCCGCCCCCTTGGATATGCCCTCTGGCTGCCAAGGGGAAGGGTGACAGAGTCAGCTGGGCTCAGCTTCAAGGGGACCAGGTAGGAGACTTGCCAAGTTTCTTGGGTAAGGGTGGTGATGGGGCTTCTGGGCTGGACCAGGCATCAGAGGTAACCGTAGTACAGACACTGAAGGCAGGGTGAGGGGAAAGGTGAAGTCACCACGTGCTCTCTTCACAGAGACACAGTTGCTGTGACCAACTGGGAGACCCTTGGGCTCAGGGCATCTTCCCACACTGGAGAGTCCTGGAGGACCTCCACCCCTTCAGCTAACCAAGCTCTGAAGGGCAGTCAGCTGTAGAATGAGAACAACCCAGACCACCAACTGCCCTCCCGAGCCCCAGCACTCTCCTGGCTGGACTAGGGGAGCTCAGTCTGGGGCCCGGCTGCCATGGGCTGCACCCAGATTTACTCCTCCCAGCTCCCACTGAGGCTTCAAACATCTCCCTCCCCACTGTCTGTTTTTGTTGTTTGTTTTTTTTCACCCCAGGTCACGGCTGGGGAGGGGTGGGTGGGTAAGGGAATCCAGCACCTCACCTCTGCCCTTTCCACCTCTAGGGGGACCATGGCCAGTGCAGAGTCCTCACTGCTCACAACCCTAGGCCCCAGCCCAGATCCGGGCAAAAGTGAGGTGGAGCTGGACTGCTGGTTTAATGAGGAGTTCAAGTTCATCCTGCTGCCTGTGAGCTATGCAGTTGTCTTTGTGCTGGGTCTAGGCCTCAATGCTCCGACCCTCTGGCTTTTCCTCTTTCACCTCCGACCCTGGGATGCAACAGCCACATACATGTTCCACTTGGCCTTGTCAGACACTTTGTATGTGCTGTCACTGCCCACCCTCGTCTACTATTACGCAGCCCGCAATCATTGGCCCTTTGGTACCGGGCTTTGCAAGTTCACTCGCTTCCTGTTCTATTGGAACCTCTACTGCAGTGTCCTTTTCCTCACGTGCATCAGTGTGCATCGCTACATGGGCATCTGCCACCCGCTGCGGGCACTGCGCTGGGGACGCCCGCGCTTTGCGGGCCTTCTCTGCCTGGCAGTTTGGTTGGTTGTAGCCAGCTGCCTTGTGCCCAACCTGTTCTTTGTCACAACCAGCACCAGGGGGGATACCATCTTGTGCCACGACACCACTCGGCCCGAGGACTTTGACCACTATGTGCACTTCAGCTCAGTTATCATGGTGCTGCTGTTCGGTGTGCCCTGCCTGGTCACTCTCGTCTGCTATGGGCTCATGGCCCGACGCCTGTACCGGCCTCTGCCAGGGGCTGCCCCGCCGTCGTCTCGGCTGCGTTCTCTCCGCACCATCGCGGTGGTGCTCACCGTCTTTGCTGTGTGCTTCGTGCCTTTCCACATCACCCGCACCATTTATTACATGGCAAGGCTGCTGGAAGCTGACTGCCAAGTACTGAACATCGTCAATGTGGTGTACAAGGTGACCCGGCCACTGGCCAGCGCCAACAGCTGCTTGGACCCCGTGCTCTACCTGCTCACCGGGGACAAGTACCGAAGGCACCTGTGGCAACTTTGCAGTGGTGGTGCGCCCCAGCGCCCCATGGCAGCCTCCTCCCTGGCGCTGGTGTCCCTGCGTGGAAACAGCAGCTGCAGGTGGACAGACACACACCTAGGGCAGCAGGCTGCAACACTGGAAGCCTGCAATGGGGAGGAAAGGGGGTGAGTGCAGGGCAGAGGTGAGGGAACCTAATCATGACACCTGACATGGCTGCTTCCTCCTCTTCTCCAGGTTCTGCTGACAGCCCCTCCCCTTGAGGGTTAGGGGGCACCAGGAAATAATCTGTGGCCCCATCTCTTGTAAACCCTTCAGTTGCCCTCTACTTTTTAGCCAAAGGCAGAAGCACCAGCCACTCTCTTTCTTCACTTCTTTCTCTTTGTTTCTGTCCCCTTCCTGGGGTCATTGGTCCTGTTTCTTGACCCTCTGAGGCTTCCTGGACATCTTCCCCTGTCCTCCCCCTCCCCCCACCCCGGGGCTTTGTATAGCATGCCAGACCACAGCATTCAACCCAAGGGGTGGAGAAGCTGGACTAATCTCGGATTGGCCTGACTTATCTGATAGCCAGAATCAGGAAGTAGGGCCACCAGTATATCACAGATGTCAAGGATGTGACATGTAGTGCCCACACCCACTTACTGCTTTTCTTTTGCAATCTGGATAGTCTGGCCTCCCGAGGTGCTCAAATAGGGCACAGTCCCAGAGGGCCTGCAAGCCAGGGTCCCCACTTGCAGCTGGAGGCATGGTGCTGTTGAACTTGTGTGTAGCCAATAGGTAGAGAGGGAACCCTGAGACTTACCATGGGCTGGGGACCCTGAGGAGCCTCATGGGGCAGGGCCCCAGCTGATAAGGGCCTTTGGAACAGGAATGGGACTGGATCTCCTTTATGATGTTTGCTGAGAGCATATTTGACAGTTGTCCTGTACTTAATGAAAGGAAACGGGGATGGCTCAGAGTGACAGGGAGGAACGCTTGCGTCTCTGGCTGTAAGTTCCGGCACAGAGGGGTTGAGCAGGTTTGTGCAGAGCTGGGGTGGTGACAGTGATGGATGCCAGAGCCGGTTCTTCACAAGTCTCTCCCCTTTCTCTAGCTCCTGCCCTAGATAAATAAGAAATCTGTCACCAGGTCTTTCAAAGCAGGCTTTAGGGTTTCGAAGCCAGGGCAGGGCACTGGGGCTATGACAGCTCCCTTTAGTCTCCCATCTAGTCACCTCCCCCTGTCCCCAGCCTCATCTTAGTGCATACAGGCTTATGGGAGTGGGGGGTGTAGGACTTGGGAAGCTGACTCCCAAGCCTTCTGGGCAGGCCTTTTGTAGAAGGGTGGGCTCATAATCCCGGGCACCCGCCTCTGAAACCTCCTTCCAGTTTGCTGGTCTTCCAACTCTCCAGCCTTCCTTTCTTTTGCCCTCACCGTGCTGACCTGCCTCTGATCTTACTTGTCTATTAGTTTCAAAGGGGTCTCTCTGAAGAGTGAGTGCGGGGCTAGTGCACAGAAATCAAATGACTTGCGGTGCTCCTGTGCCTGCCCCCTTTGCATTCTTTTAGGTGGTCCCTCTTCTAGCTGCTATTCTACTCATCTTATCCATTTCACTGTCATGACTACAAAGAGTACCATAAACCCCATTTCCTCGCCACAAGTCAGCCCTTAACTCTCTGAGTCTGATTTCCTTCTGATACTTTTCTGTGCTTGGAAGAACACAAATTACCTCATAAGCAAGATCTTTAATGCTTTTCTCCAACTTCACCCCCTTTCACTTTTCTAGGATATCCCTGTTGCATGTCTTCTTTAAAGATGTTTATAAAGACAACACTAAAAAATTCCACTATGACAACATTAAAGGAAATTTTGAAAGGAAATATTTACTGTACTTTCAAACACTAGACAATTCTTTTTCTCTTTTTCATGTTCCATGCTTTTTCAGTTTGTATGATACCTACATATATGTTTTATATAAGTGTAATCATAGTGTGCACATATTTTTTTAATTCTGCAAAAAAAACCCGTTTTATTGTAAATACTCTGTGCTACACAGTTTTTTATATTTATCATTTCAATGGCTGCATAAAATTACATACATCAGTAGATTATATTTTATTCAGTGACTCCCTTATTCTTCGACATTAAGGCAACTTCCAATTTTTTTCTGTGCTTTGAACATTTTAATGCATATAGCTTTTTTCTTCTTTGTAATTCTGTTCCTAGGACAAGTTCCCAAGAGTGGGATTACCAGATCAAAGAACGTGAATGTTTTTATGGATCTTGATTTTCCAAAGGACTGCACAAATTTTCAGCACCACAGTGACACATGAACGTTCTAGTTCCTGTGCAGCTCTAGCATTGGACTTGATAACAAATCTTTTTGGATGGCTTAAACATTAATTTGTTAATTTCATTTCTTTGACTACTAACGGGATTGAATACTTTCCCATATTTACTGTTTGCGTTTCCTCTTGTGTGAATTGTCTGTTCATATGCTTCTTAATTGGCATCTTAGTGGGATTCATATATATGTAAATATATTTTTTATTTAACATACATATTAACCCTTTGTCATATTTGATAGAACTATTTCCTCCATTTATTGTAATATTTTTACCTTTTATTTCCTTATTTTATCCCCCTGCTTTAAAATTTCTCTTTTCCTACTTTTATCCCTTCTTACTTCCTCTCTCTCTCTCTTTTTAAGATTTTTATTGGGGAATTGGGGGGATGGGAACAGTGCTGGGGAATTGGGGGAAGGGGAACAGACAAGTTGCTGTCGCTTTGTTCTTTCTAGTTGTGGAGGATGTTGCTTCACTGGCCCAAGTTGGCACCATCATTGTGCTCTTCCCGGGCGAGGCAGATCCGTCGCCAGCTTCTGGACGGCTGCGCACTGCGGCTGCTGGCCGCTCATGCTGGCTGCTGGCTGCTCACACTGGCTGCTGGCTACACATAGTAGCCCATGGCAACCCACTGCCACAGGGGCTGCAGCCTACACCGTCGCCGGCGACTCACAGCAGCCCAGCTCCAGGTTGAGCTGTTGTTCAGCATCTTAGCTGTGGAGGGCAGTGTCACTGGCCCTCATATGTGGGATCCGAACCGGGGCCCTTTGGCATCCCAAGCCAGCTCTTAACCATCGCGCCACTCGGCCGGCCCACTTCCTCTCTCTTTGATGGCTTCTCTTTATCTTTTACTCCCTAAAGGAAGCAGACTTCCAACTTCTGTCATAGTTATAGCATTTGGGGATTATTTAGTCCCCTCCCCACATGACCCTTGAGTTTCTCTTGGAGAGAGCATATATGCACGTGGATACAATTCAGTTGACTCATAGCCCATGACAGTATCTCAGAAATCTAAGGCTTGGGCACTCCTTCACCTTACAGAGGACAAAACAGGCTCAGAGATATGACCTAGCAAATTAGTGGCAGAGCAGGAACTGGGCTTCCGGTCTCCTGACTCCCAGAGATCCTCTATTAAACCATGCCAACTCAATTCTAGGCCTGAACTTTCTCCCAAACTCTCACTGGACAGTTTCACTTGGATCTTCCGTTATCATACCTAACCCAAGATGTCAAAAACGAAACTCCTTGAACCAATTTCCCTACCTGTCTTGCTCATTTATGTTAATGGCATCTTCTTTCCTCAAGTCTCCTAGGCCTGAGAACTCTCAGGCAACTTTGACTCTTCTCCCTCTCTGTTTCACAAGATTCTGGCATTTTTGTCTTCATCGTGTCAATTACAATTAGCCTTCCTTTATGATCCCAGTGCTAACATTTTAATACTGACTTTTGTCACCTTATCCTTGACTGATTGTCCCTGCCTCCTAACTAGTCTTCTGTCTCTCCTCATAGGAATGCATCCTATACGGCACACATTGCCAAATTAATTGGCCCAAACATGGCTTTAACAGTTTCACTCTCTTACTCAAAACCCTTTCATGGATTGTCTACAAGACAAGTCGAAATTCTTTTTTTTTTTTTAAAGATTTTATTGGGGAATTGGGAAGGGGAACGGTGTTGGGGAATTGGGGAAGGGGACCAGCCAAGTTGTTGTCCTTCAGTCTTAGTTGTGGAGGGCGCAGCCAGCTCAGCTCCAAGTCCAGTCACCATGCGGCCACCTGTTAGCAGCTTCTGACCGCTCAGCTGGGGCGCAGCTCACTGGCCCATGTGGGAGTCGAACCGGCGACACTGTTGCTCAGAGCTCGCGCTCTTAACCAACTGAGCCACTCGGCCAGCCCCAAGTCAAAATTCTTTAGTCAGAAATTCAAGAGGGCCTTTTCCATCTAAGTTTCCATTCTTCTCCAATATGAATCTGTCTTCTCCAGCTAATTTGATCTCCTCATTCTTTTCCCAAATAAGACTTGCGCTTTGTCTCCTCTGCACCTTTATTCTGCCTATCCCCCACACTAGAATACCCTCCCTTTCTCTTCTCACTTTCTTTTTCCTACCCAGTTTCCAAAGTCATGCTTAAGTCTCAATTCGTCTTGGAGGTCTTCTCTGCTGACTTACCCACTGAACTTCCTGGTCACTCCTACAATAATTTATGTCTACATCAGTCATCTGGCACTTTTATTGTCTTTTGATATTACTTATACTATTATTTTGAATTGCTATTTAACTCTTCATGTATGTTTGTTTTGAGTTCCCACCTGTAAACCCCTTGCGTTGCTGTGATAGAAAGGAAAGAACATAGGACTGAAAATCAGAAGACCCAAATTTGAACCCTGGTTATAAAGTGGGCTCAAGTAAGTCACTTGGGCGAGTCACTCAGACTCTCTGAGCCACGATTTGATCATCTGTAAAATGAGGATCATCATCTCAGTGGTGTGTACTTCAGATTGTGGTGAGGCTCTGCAAATCTAGAGCAATAAGCAAATCTAAACAATTGTCCTTATATCATCCCATTCGCTCAATAAATGAGTAAGGCTAACCTGGAAGTGGAGAGGAGAAGAACGTGGCACATCTCAGCTTCCACTTTCCCCACATTTTTTACTACTTCATCCCATAATCCCTAAGTGGTTAGGGCAAATGCTTCACCTAGGACTCCATTCTCCTTCACTGATGTGATGAAAGTCAGCATTTTGGTGAAGGAGGTGATGAGGAGGAGTAGAAAAAACAAGCAATTTTAGTCAGATAACCAGACTTGGCTTTGAATCCTTGATCTGCTACTCACTAGCTGTGTGATCTCAGACAAGTTGCTTAATCTCTCTGAGCTTCAGTTTCCTCATTGGTAAGTTGGGGATAGTAATACCTATTTGGCAGGGCTATTGGGAAGTGTTGGTGGAGTAAAAAATGAAGAAACATCATTTATATTTCCTGTGTGGGAACCCCTTTTCAACAGTTCTCAACTTTAGTGTATCTGCATGAGGAACCAGGATTCTAGGTTTGGATTTGGGGCTGCTTGGAAGTGATAGTTAAGATCATGACAAAGAATGAACCCTTGAGTGGGAGATGCAGAAGGCTAAGAACTGATCACTGAGAGATGACAGTAGTGATGGATTAGGAGGAAACAGATTGGGACGTTGGCATTGTATCAAGGGAAAAGGGTTTGAAAAAGGATGTATAAAAATTATTTTTAAAACCCTTTGAACAAAAGAAAGATTAAGAAAGCAAGCAACAGGGCCAGCCTAGTGGCTCAGTTGGTTAAGAGTGTGAGCTCTGAGCAACAGGGTCATTGGTTTGATTCCCACATGGGCCAGTGAGCTGCGCCCGAGCTGAGCTGCCGCTGAGCTGCCAACACGTGGCAGGATGGCTCAGCTGGTGAGAGCATGTGCTCCTAACAACAAGGTTGCTGGTTTGACTCCCACATGGGATGGTGGCTACGCCCACCCGCAGCTAAGATTTCACACAGCACCTTGAGATTAGAGGCTGCGAGCTGCCAATGGGCAGCCAGATGATGACTGGACTTGGAGCTGAGCTAGTTGAGCCCTCCACAACTAAGATTGAATAACAACAACTTGGCTCTTCACTTTCCCCAATTCCCCAATAAAATCTTAAAAAAAAAAGAAAGTAAGCAAGTGTTAAATGCCTAAGAGAATTAAGGGAGGATGAGACACTCAGAAAGTTAGTGAAAAATACTTGATTTCCTGCCAACCTCGATCTGTGCATACAAAAGGTATTAGCCAATGACATGAACTAAAGAGGCCAATCTCAAATAGCTTTTGTCATCAAGATCTGTTTACATGTGTTTATATTCCTCTTTCCCTTTGAGTTCATAGGTGCCCCTACCTCTTTCCAAAGATTTAAGAATAACCCGCTGAATGGGTTACTTGCTGAAACCTACAGAGCTGAGATTCCCAGTATGAGCTGAGATGTGGCGTGTCACCAAAACGAAGTGCAAAAATACATGAGTACAATCAAACAGCAAGTCTGTGAGGTCACTTTTGTGTATATTTGATTGCCAGAGCTTACGTATTTAGGTCACAAAGTGGAAAGAAGACAAATTATCCCTCCTCAAGTCAAGGTGTAAATTGTTAATACATGGGAATTTTGAAGAAACCAGATATACTTGGAAAACTCAAGAGAAAAATCAACGAATGCACTCTTGGGACATCTTGCTGCTAATACTTGCTCAATTTGCGTACTTCTCATTGATATTTCACTTACTGCTGTTGTAAGCCTCATTCCCTTTGCTACACCAACAATCCTTTACCTCCAATGTGAATAAAATGTTTCTTTTTACCCACTCAGACTTACTGGATTGCTTTTTCAGAGGGTAACCATTGCTCTGGTTCTTTGAGGACTGAAGCTAGTTTGCGTTTACAAGTTTTTGTCTTTATTCATTTCTCTAATGTGGTTTCCTAAAGCATATGTTCCAGGATAGTAATAGGTGTTACTAAGGTCTTTAAAGAATTTGGTTAAACAATGTTAAGCAGATTTCTTTACTGCAGGATTTATCCAGAGCCTTTAACATCACAATGTTCACTATGAATTTCAAAGAGGAAGGGGGTCTATATGTGATATCTACCAAACTCACTGACCAAGGGAACGCTTTCCTTTCTTCCTCCCTCCCTTCCTCCCTCCCTTCCCCTCTCTCTCTCTCTCTCTCTCTCTCTCTCTCTCTCTCTCTCTCTCTCTCTCTTTCTTTCTTTTTCCTGAAGTGCATCTCAAGAACCTACTGTGTCAAGACACACTTTAGGAGACACTGCTCTAAGTGAGGGAAATCTAATATCTTCATCCCACTTGATCAGAGGGCAGGAGTTTTCTTATGTCTCCTGCTCTCCTGGATCTCTTGGTCTCCACCATGGGCAAATACAGACCAAGAAAAAAAAACTACTTTTCTTTTTGCAGGAAATTGCCTTGCTTTTCAAATCACAAGAAAGGCTCCTTTTCCTAATACAAAGCAAAAAAAAATTCCTGTGAAACTTTCTCTTTTGAGGTAGTGTATCAGTCAGGACTCCATTTGACTACACGTAAAGAAACCCTATTGTGGTAGCTCAGCAAAATAGATGTTTGGGTTTTTTTGTTTGTTTGTTAGTTTTTGTTTATTATTATTTTTAATTCTGAGGTAGGCAGTCCAAGGGTGGGTGCAACTGCTCAAGATAATCCTTACAGCTTCCTGCTTCACCATCTTTTAGTGTGTGGTTTTCATCCCTATGGCTACTCAATTTCTAAACACCTTGCCTGTGTTCTTTGCTGGAAGAAAGGAGTAAGTGCATAAGCCAAAGCGCTGAAAGATGTGACAAACGAATTTGTTTTTCTTTGTTAGAGAAATAATAGCCCCCCTAGAAACCCCAGAAGTAGACTTCTGCTTAAATTTCATTGGCCAGAGTGAGGTCATGTGGCCAACCTGGGCTATGTGTATGGGAAGTTGGGTTTATTGCTGCCTCAAACAAATTTGGGATTATCTGAGTAAGAAAGATGGGGATAGTGGGTAACCATAACATAAAGACCATCATAAAGAACCTTAGAGACTATATAGATATATTCACTTATAGTTGACATACATTATTATACAACATCAGCTTCAGGTGTACAGTGCAGTGATCAAGCCTCTACCCCATCCATGATGCGGTCTCCCTAACAAGACGTGACCATCTGACACCCTACAAAATATTTACAACATCATTAATTATATTCCCTGAACTGTCTTAGATATCCCTGCGGAAATATTGTAGTTACCTGTTTATGCTGTCTTATCCCTTCCCCTTTGCCCTCATCCCCACCCCCCTTCCCAACTAGCAACCATCAGTTGTGCCTCTATATCTCTGAGACTATTTCTGTTTACATTGCTCATTCATTCAGTTTTATCGTCATGGGACGTGGAGTATAGTGTGGGAGTGGAGTCAAGGGAATTGTAATAGATATGTATGATATTGGGGGGAAATGGGGCGGCGGATTGGGGGAGGGGGGTTGTCACTTCGAGGGGTAAAAAGTATAACTATGGCACTGTGTTGTATAGCTGAAACTAACTTAAAAAATGTTTATTTCACAAAAAAAGAGCCTTTGAGAATCACTATTCATACCCCAGTGTATGTCCTTCTAGATCCTTTTATTTTTAACTTTTAAAAAAAATTAGTTTCAGGTGTACAAAACAATGTAATAGTTAGACATTTATACCCCTTACTAGATCCTTTCTTATATACAGATACAAGGGCCATTGTAGATCCATTTGGGCCAAGTGCTGAATGGCCCACCATTGAAGTCAATATTCAACTGAAGCTCAGGACAAAGTTAAATACTATTATCCATTTTAGCATGAATCTCTGGGATATGAGGATAAACTGAAAGTTTATATAAAATTTACTGCAACTTAAAGTCTTCAGTAGTAATTTTTAAGAAATTTGGCATAACAGTGCAGGAACTATAACGTTGTTTCTATGCTTATTATTTTGCACATTTCACATATTTAATAAATGTTCACTTTCAGCTGAGCTCACTGGAAGAGCATGACTCTTGGCCTAAATGGAATTAGGTAACTAAAATTTAAATCAAGTCCCCAAAAGTTATTTAATATTGTTAATGCTAGTACATTAAACAGTTCTATAAAGATTAGAACTGAGATATAATTTAATCTTTGTGGTTAAAGTTTTGTGTTTTTTTTTTTTTAGCTGAGCCATCCTGCCACCTGTTGGCAGCTCGGCAGCAGCTCAGCTTGGGCCAGTAATTGAACCTGTGATCGTGTTGCTCAGAGCTCGCACTCTTGAGCGAGCCCTTAACCATCTGAGCCACTCGGCTGGCCCTGTGGTTAAAGTTTTCATAAACATTTGTTAGTTCAAAAAGCATTCTTTCTAAAGTAATCTAGATAATACATCCTCTCTCAATGTTCATATTAATTATCAATTTATTTCTATATTTTGTTAACTGCTTGAAAGGTCTTAATTGTTTTTGTGCACAAAATGAATAGTTTTTACAATTATCATTAATTATTATTACAATTATATACATAATTATATCTAATGAGCATAAAATCATGGTATTATGAACAGGGGAGTTATTTGGATTCATTATTAATATCTGAATATATACCTTCAAATATAGATAAGCATTCTAAATCTCATTTGGAGTTAAAAGCTTTTTTATATGTTGAAATTCTATGAAAATACAAATATATCCATCTATATCTATATCTGTACACAATTATATATATTGGCTAACAGACTCTATCTAAAGACCAGCAAGAGCATATGCATAGTTGAACAAATTGGGTTTATTACTCATTGCTGTGAAGAAATTATAATAGGATTTGGGTTTTGGTGGGTGGTTTGGGGGAAGATCTAAGGAGGTGAGTGTTTGCTCTAGATTGGATGCTGTCAAAAAGTGGGGGGCAATTCTGTGATTTGGCATCTCAGTAAATCTTATTTATAGGGAAGAGAGAGTAGAACAAGGATAAAGTTGTAATTGTGAAAGAAATAGCAGTCATTCATTTTGTTTGTGAGAGGGGATGCCAGGTATTTTGTGTGTGACAAAGTAACCTTATTTTGTTTGTACTTAGACATTATGAAACGGACTTGTTTTGTTTCACTTTATCATGGTGTCAGAGAACCTAGTCTGAGGTTGGTGTTCTGTGAGATGGTTTGTCCAAGTTCTGCTCTGTTTAATTTTTTCCTCAAACTTCTTTTTTTCAGTTTGTCTTTTATCTAGCTTTATGTTATCTTATTTAGTTTATTAGACTTTCATTGAATAGCATGCTTTTGACCCATACGCTCTGACGTTATCTCTTTAGTGCCTTTCTTCTATGAAATCCCCTATGAATCCCCTTCTTTCCTTCCTGGAAATATATATTAGGTAGCTGTCACATGCCAAGCACTGCTTTAAACATTGGGAGTGTTGTGAATAGTAAGATATAGTTTTCATTCTCAAGAACTTCTCAAGCTGGAAAGACTTGCCTAGAAGCAAGCTGAATGGGCTTTCCTGCGTAGAGAGAACATGTTTCAAAGGCAAAGAAATGTGAAAATGCTCAGAAAACAGTAGCCCAGTGTACTATTTTAGACCATGATAGGGAGTGACCAGAGATCAATAGGGGCCAGAGTGTGAAGGGCCTTTGTTGGCCTTCATGATGGACCAATCAGCTATGATCTGTATGGGGAGGCATTGAACTTCCTGGCTGATAGCCTGGGTCCAAAAAACTATGACTAGGTACAGCTCTTCCCTCTGAGGGCAACCTTTGGATACCACTCAAGTACTGTGCTCTCTTTCTGCCTCCATGATGACCTCACACGGACCCCTGGCTGTTTGGTCCACTAGGGTCAGCATCCTGGCCACTCTTTGGAAATGTTCCTTCCTGCCCTCCCATTTCCATGATTAAGTCCTACTGATGAATTTCCTTGTTGATCACCACATAAAAATCACCGTAACACCCAGAGTAGGGAGCAAAACCTTAAAGTATTAGAATAGTATCTCAAACATATTCGCAGGGGAGGAGGAGGAAGAGGGAGACCAGACTACAAACGTGGGGAAAGGGTGAGGATGGGGAGAAAAGATATGGGGCTATGAATTTTTGACAAGGAGCAAGTGGCTGATGGTAATAAGAAAGCAAGTCCTAAACAGTAATCCATCTGTTCTTTTACTTTTTCAGGTATAGCCTTGTTCCCATGTTGCCCTTCAGAGTCTTTTCTGGAAAAATTCTGCTCTCATTTCCCTTTTCTGGACAACCCAAAGAGGTGAGAACAATTCAAATCCAATTCCCCTTTTATTCAGTCACCTTCTGGTCATCCTCCACAAGGCCTCGATCCATCCAGTTAGCCCCATTGACTTCTACCAAGGCTTCTCAGAAGTTGATAGGTGCCCAAATCAAATCAACCACGTTCCTTATATCACTGGCAGCCTTCTCTGCCATGGTAAGGAGTCTGAACTTTATCTTGCATTTCCACAACCAGGATTTCCAAGACTATATTTAGAGGAACCCTAAATGTTCCATGAGATGGCAATAGGTGCTGCTTGAAACAAGGGTTCCATTGTCAGATAAGTTTGGGAAATGCTAAATACTCCCTCTTTGGAGTATTAGTTATAATGCCCATTAGTGTAGTAAAGACTCTGAAAAGATTTCAGTAAATATGTCTATATAACTTGGTTTGATCCAGTATCTCCCATAGTTATTTAAACACAGAACCATTTTTTTCCTGTGCAGTATTCATTAACATCTATGAAACATTAATGGTACCGAGAACATAATTTAGGATATGCTGGTAGAAGCATTGTAGGAGCAATAAAGGATTTTAAGCAGAGGACTAACATGTTAGCCTTAAGCTTTAGGGAGAGCATCCTGGTGGTAGTATGATGGAGTATTTAGAGAAGACTCTACTAGAGGGAGTAACACTAGTTTAGGAAATTGGTGAGGGCTTTGACTAGGTTGTGATAGTGGAGGAGAGAAGAGGTTGCATTAATATCAAGGTGTTAAAATTGATACACATGGTGGAAAAATGTGAGGCTGGGAGAGGGAAGATTGTTCACCTGGTACTGGGTAAGCTGAGGTTAAAGTGCTTGGTAGATATTGGCAAATTGGATAAATTGCTTTCAGGGGAAATGAGTTATGAGGGAAATCTGGGTTAGAAATAAATATTTCAGATCTGAAACACTGTAAAAATGAGAGAAGAGGATGGGACCCTACCAAAACCCAATATTTAAGGGTTAGAAAAAGGAGAAAAAAAGGCTAATTTAAACAGTGTTTTTCCCCCCAGCTTTATTGAGATGTTACTGATGTACAACACTGTGTAAGTTTAAGGTGGGCAGCATGTTATCTGATACTTATATACTGCAAAATGTTTACCACAATAAGGTTAATTAACACTTCCATCACCTCACATAGTTATCTTTTTTTTTGTGGTGAGAATATTTAAGATTTACGCTCTTAGCAATTTCCAAGTGTATAATACAGTATTGTTAATTATTATATAATCACCATGCTGTACACTAGATCCTCAGAAACGATTTGTTTTGTCACTGGAAGTTTGTACCCTTTTACCGACATTTCATTTCCCCCCACCCCCTAGCCTCTGGCAACCACCATTCTATACTCTGTTTTTATGATTTTGGCTTTTTTTTTATTCCACATATAAGTGAGATCATACAGCTTTTGTCTTTCTCAGTCTGACTTATATCACATCTCCTTTCTCCATTCATCTATCAATGGACACTTAAGTTGTTTCCATGTCTTGGCTATTGTGACTAGTGCTGCAGTAAACATAGGGGTGCATACATTTTTTCGAATTAGCATTTTGGATTTCTCTGGATAGATACCTAGGAGTGGAATTGCTGGGTCGTAAGGCAGTTCCATTTCCAGTTTTTTTAGATACCTCCATACTGTTTTCCATCGTGGCTGCACCAATCTGCAATCCCATCAACAGTGCATGAGGGTTCCCTTTTCTCCACATCCTCGCCAGCACTTGTTTGTTGATTTATTGATGATGGCCATTCTGACAGGAGTGAGGTGGTATCTCGTTGTGGTTTTTACTTACGTCTCCTTGATAATTAGTGATGTTGAGCATCTTTTCATGTACCTGTTGGCCATTTGTATGTCTTCTTTGGAAAAAAATGTCCATTCAGGTCCTCTGCCCCACTTTTATTTTTATTTATTTATTTATTTTAAAGATTTTATTGGGGAATTGGGAGAGGGGAACAGCGTTGGATAGTCAGGGAAGGGAAACAGACAAGTTGCTGTCCTTTTGTTCTTCAGTCTAGTTGTGGAGGAGACATCGCTTCACTGGCCCATGTTGGTATTATCATTGCGCTCTTCCCGGGTGAGGCAGTTGCTTGCTGGCCATTGGACGGCGGCTCACGGAGGCTCACAGCAGCTCACGGAAGCTCAGGCCAGCTGCCGGCCAGCCCCACTGCAGCCGACGCTGTCGCCTACGCTGTCACCGACCACTCACGGCAGCCCAGCTCCATGTAGAGCTGTTGTTCACCATCTTAGCTGTAGAGGGCGCAGCATCACTGGCCCTCATGTAGGATCCGAACGGGGGTCCTGCTGCTCAGAGCTGGCGTCCCAAGCCAACTCTTAACCAGTGTGCCACTCAGCCAGCCTCTCTGCCCCATTTTTAAATCAAATTATTATTATTATATTTTTGCTATTGAGTTGTATGAGTTTTTAAATGGTCTTTGAACATTTGGTTCTTTGCCGTGTTTTTAAGTAGGTCTTTTGTTGATTGCCTTGTATAAATGTCTAATTATTACATTGTTTTATATACCTGAAACTAATAAAAAAGAGACATTTGTGTTTTTATTTACTCTTTTAAAATTCTCATAATACAGCATTAAGAAAAACTTTTAAAAAAAACTTAGTAAGCATTTAAAATATAGATGTAAAGTGGATTTGCCATACTAGACTCTCAGGGAGGTAGCTAGTACCTTTGGATTATGGTGTTACAGGACCATCATGAGGAGAAGTGATCTCTGCCAATAGAAAAGGAATCCCGAGTAAGATGCCTTTGAACGATGTGAAAGACATGCTTGTTAGCTTAGTGGCGTGGACATAATGTGAGCCTTTGCATTTAGACACAGGAGATCACCACACAAAAAGTTGTACAGGAATGTTTATAGCAGCATTATTTATAATAGCCAAGAAGTGGAAACAACGCCAAAGTCCATTAACTGGTGAATCGATAAGAAAATATGGTATATACATACAATGAAATATTATTCAGCCGTTAAAAGGAATGAAGCCTTGATCCATGCTACAACAGGGATGGACCTGGAAAACGTTATTCTAGAGAGAAAAGCCAGTCATAGAAGAGCACATGTTGTACAATTACATTTATATGAAATATCCAGAATCGGCAATTCTGAAGAGACAGAAAGTAGATTAGTGGTTTCCAGGCCTGGGGAAGATGGGGAATAGGGAATGACAGCTAATGTTAACTAGGTTTCTTTTTGGGGGGGTCCTGAAAAATGTTCTAAAATTAGATAGTGGTAGTGGCAGCACAACTCTGTGAACATACTAAATACTACTGAATTTTACACTTTAAACGGGTTAAATCTATGGTATGCAAAATATGCCTCAGTTTTAAAAACGCATTAAGGCAACAACAACAAGAGTGAGAGTGGTGGCTCCTTAGGCTGCTGAGCTATCTGAGTCCTCCAGGACCTGGGCTCAGAGAGGACAGCCAGTAGGGAGCTGGGCAGGGTGCGTGCCTGTGTCTGGGCCTGGGGGCCCTCAGATGTCCCATCTGAGGAATGAGTGAGAGAAGCTCCTCAGGACCACAACTAGAAGGGCTCTGTAGCAAGTAAGGAATGCCTAATGCCTCCCCTAGCACACAGAGCCCCCCATGTCCCTTTCGGCCTTTTGGTGAGCAGCAAATGAGTCTCATCTCCAAGGCACTTGCTCTTGGGCACGCAGCCCATTCAGTTACAAGAAAAGCAGCTTTTGCGTTCCTGAAAAGCCATACTGGGCTTTGTGCTGGTCGAACAGTGTGCACAGGGCATCCATGTAGAGTGTGTGGTATTGGTCCACCATCTCCTGGCTTGGTTTTTCAATTTTGGGCAGTGCCAGAGGCTCCCCGACTGCCAGGACAGATGGGAAAAGAGAAAGGGCAAGTGTTAGAATCCCCTCTTCCTGTAACCTCCTTCTCTTTCCTGGGTCTGATCCTCTCCCATCCCACATCAGCTCCTGGCTCCCCGCCCCCCTGCTGCCCTCTCCTTTGGTGGGGGAATGGTGGGGAGGACTGAGGTGGCCTTGGTGCTGATAGCGGCACTCACCCACAGTGGTGATAGGCACCCGGTATGGCAGGAGTCCAGTAGAGCCTTCGCGGAAGCCTCGTCCATAGAGGACGCAAAAATAGAAACCGAGGAGGCGACGGAAGTAGCTCTGGAACTTGTACATGCAGCTGTCCTCATGGAACAGCACCTGATCATATGCCTCAGTTTCTCCAAAAGTGAAGGTAGGGACCAGATGAGCCCTGTAGGAAAACCCCGATTTATTTCCCAAACACAGGTTAGAGAAGGAACCACCCAGGAAGAAACTTTGTTCATGGCCAGGCTGCCATTTCTTATGAAATCCCTGTGGCATAAAATATTCCCTCTTACATTAAACAAGCCTCCTGCATTTAGTGTCTCTTGTCCTGAAATTGTCAAGGCCAGCTGGAGTGCTAGCTCTGGGCCAGAATCACAAGGGCAAGATATGGGGGTGCAGGGAAGAGAGAAGAGTTTGGGCAGAGATCCCCAGAGACCCATATCATGTAAAGAAAAGCTTCCAGGGGGTGTCAAGGAGGAGAATAGCTGACTGTTTCTACTGGCAGGAAGCACCGAGATGATGGTGATTTTACACAGATGTGTCTATATGATATGCCCCTCGCCCACAGGGACCACACGTAAGGTACTCTGTTCTTGGGTCTTGGGATTAGAGCCAAGTTGTTTCCTTCTCATGGGTCATGGCAATCCACCCTGACAGTGCCCTAGGTAGAGAATCAGACTCCTTAAGCCTTCCTTTGAGAGAAGAGTAAAGACAACACAATCTCTCTTATACAAATCTTTGTGAGTTACTAATAACAATCTCTCAGCATTCTGACACATGTCAGCTACATTTGCTCCAAGCTGATGAACAGGCCACTCAGGAAAGGTCCTTAGAAGAAATACTTCCCTCTTTTGTGAGTCTGCAATAAGACAATAGTCCCTGTGTCAAGTGAGCTGGCCTGCTAACCTGATGGGGCAGCTCACAGCTCCAGCCTTGGGCTCCTGCTCTTTATCTCATCTCTGTCTCTCATTCAGAGTGGTTCAAGTTTAGCCATTGCTTACTGTGTGCCAGGCACATGGTAGGTGTTTTATGTACATGAAATCATTTAAACCCTATAATAACCCTATGAAGTAGGTATAATTATTAATAGCCACATTATAAAGGTGAAAATATGAAGGCTCAGAATGGTTGAGTAACCTGGCCCAGAGTGCACGGCAAGTCATGGAGCCAGGATTTAAAACCAGGCCCCTGACTTCAATCCTAATGCATACTGGCCATACTGTACCTGCCTCTTGTACTTAGCATTAACAGGCAGATGGAGACATTGATGTAGATAGAGATAATGTACGAGTCATCTCTATACTAGGGCAGCTCTAACCAATTCCCCTGATAATGAATCTGAGTTTCTGGTGTGGCTTGCTGGGAACTGGTCCAGCTAGCTCAGAAAGAGTAGATGACTTAAACCTTTTGGAAAGTCTATGGCCATCTCCCCTACTCAATAGTAAGTTCCACGAGGGCAAGACTCATGTCTGATTCATCTTGGCATCACCTAGCAGGTCACGTGGCTCAGGGAAGGGGAGGAACACCTACCCATGCTGGAGGGCTGAGCGCACAAAGCCCTTGCGCTTCTGGAGGATGAGGGTGGTGGTGTTGGGCACACTTTGCAGGGCCTCTCCCACCCCTCCCACTACAATGCCCACGAGGTTGCCGGTTCCGTGGCTCAGCAGATAGTCGATGGCTGGCTGACTCACAGAGCACACACCTAAAGAGAATCAAGGGGCAGAGACAGGAACAAGTGATCAGGAGAGGAGAAAAGGCTGAGGCAACGCCCTCCTCTGCTCCACTCCTCAGTGGCTTGTTTGTTGTGCCCTCTGTTCCCATGGATCCCAGGAGGAGAGTCAGTGAGATGGGACAGAGTGTGGAAAAGGGAAGGCTGCGGGAAAACACATTTCACATGGAGGCGTGTCTCCACTCTGTGGGAGGCGCTGGGTCAAATCTATAGGAAGAAGGTTTTCAGTGGAGCAACCAGAAGGACTTTCTGAATTCCAACTATAATTCTACCCTTTTCTTTTTATTGATTGCCATTAATGGCAACAGGTATTATTTATTGAGCACATACTCTGCGGTAGGCACTGGCATGAATACTTGAGTTGTATTATCTCATGTAGTCATCACACCACACCTGAGGTTAGACTATTACCAGCAGCACCACTTTACTGGTGAGGGAACTGAGACCACAGAAGTCCAGTAGCTTGCCCAAGACCACACGTTAAGTGGCAGAGGCAGGATTCAAACCTGGGCAGTTTTGCCCAGAACATAGACTACTAACGACTATACTAGGATGACAGGGAGAGGGAGGTTGAGAGGTGGGTGAAAGGTAGGGGATGGGGCTTAAAAAGGTGCATCTCCAGAAGCTCCCATAAATGCGGCCAGAAGCACCTTTGGCCATGAGGTAGTCCCTAATCAAGGGGATCTTAAAGAACCAGGACAGCGTGGCCAGGTGGGGAGTGATGCCGGGGAAGATCTTCGAGAAGCCTGTGGCCTCAGTGCAGAAGTTGCAGAAGGCGCCAAAGGTCAAGAGGCCATGGGGGTGGACCCCCATGAGGTAGTTGTGCTCGGGTGGCAGGTCCTTAGTCTTCACGATCTGCAGCCATGGAGAGAAACAGCACGGGTGGTAAAAGAAGGTCACACGGGAAGCAAGGGGGAGGACACTTCAGGGAGCAGGGTGCTCTCCAAAGCCTGAGTGGGCCTCAGGGGGCTGGGATATCAGCCTCCTCGGCCCCTGGGAAACCAGGGCAGACTTGAGGCAGCTGAACTGTGGCTGCAGGTAGTCTCGGCCATTTATGGCAGTGCACTTTATGCACGCTATCATTTTTGGGAGTGCCATTCTGTGAAAAAGTTCAGCAACCTCTGCTCGCAAAATCGGGGCCGTGTATGTCATCTACTCTGCAGTGTGCCAAGAGGATCAGCATAGCAGTTGCTTTCTAGAACTTTTTCGTGGTATTTCTCCTCCCACCCCCTTCTAGTGCCCATCTAAGGAACTTTTATGGAACTGTGAAAGCCCTGCCTGGATATCACCATGTATGTCTGTGCAGCCTTTCCTTACCCCTCATCTGAGCTACTTGTATAACTTGTACCAAACTGTAAATATGTACATTACATGTGAGCTCTTGGATGACAGAGGATGGTATCCTTCTTGCTTCTGTGTACCCCAAACATGTGGCACAGAGTAGGCTTCCAATGTTTGTTAAAGCAAACTGAACTGTATTTGCACCTCTGCCTCCGTCATCTGGTGAGTCATGCCAAGGGCATCCAAAGGGTCCTAGCAGAGTAACGACTGCCCAGTAGCAATGTTGGATCCTGAAGTATGTTTAGCCTGCACTGACACTCTCTGGGATGCTCATTTTCCTTATGGAAAACTCCAGTCATTTGGCATAAATGCCTAATATTTGGGGTACTGTGAGGGACGCTAAAGAAGGGACACTTACCTTGATGGGGAAATAGTCCCTGATATAGGTCCAGACACCCCAGTTCCTTACCCAGGTGGAACGCCTACCACCTGAGACAAAAATATCAGTAAGAGCTAGTGTCAGCGTGTGTGAACCGCACCCCTTCCTCCCACCCAAGGCCTCCTTAGTAGCGCGGAGCGACCGTGGCTCTGCTAGAGAGGTAGAAAAGGAAGCAACCCCAAGGAGGTCCTGACTGGCCCAGCCCCTGTGGCTCTAAGAGCTTGGAGAGTCCTGTGGCATGGTGAGTGGGACTCCCTAGTTACAGGTTAAGATGGAACATTCTTAGGTCCTGTTCTTTCTAGGTCCATGAGTCTTACCTTGTTCTGGGGTCTTCCAGTCCAGGAAATACCAGGCAAAGTAAAGTGCTGGTAGTGGCCACAAGGATGTAAACAGCAGGTAAACGATCAATGGCTGTATGATCCAAACTGATGGGGAAGCAGGTCAGACCAAATTTGTGCTGCCAGCAGAACTTGACCTTGTCCAGCCTTATTACGAGCCCTCCAAACTGCCCAAGACTCTGGTCCTGGCCTTCTGCACATTGCAGGTCCTTCCCAACCACTCTCCATGTCTACTCATCCTTCCAACGTTTCCTCTATCAGCTGCCACACTCCAATCCTATTTCTCTGCTTATCTGTCATCCCTGTCCGCCTGTCTCCCTGCCTACCTACCATGCCTCAACTCCTGCTCCCTGTTTGTCACTAGCTTGTCCCTCTTGCCTCCCTCCCTATCCTTGTTAAACCACTAGCCCACCCTCCCTTGCCCATATACTACCCATAGCTCCCCACATCCCATGCACATAACACCTGCATCCCTCTACTATTTTCCATCCACCATTTTAGCCCTCTTGCCCTTTACCTTTACTTTCATTATCTCTGTCTCCCCTCATGCTACCAGCCCCACCCTCCCAGAAGGGAAAACTCCATGGTTCAAACACAGGCTATACTTCTCTAAGCCTCTGACGCTAATGCTTCCTCTGTCCCATTCCCCGTGTTCCCTTATGATCATGGACCCATCATGCCTATTGTCTGGGCCTCATTTCCCCTCTCTAGATAATGAGGGTTAGGAAGTGGCTGAAATTAGCTAGATCGACTCATATCCATCACGACTCTGTTCTACCCTCTGCCTGTCCTCACTATTCCCTGGGACTCTATCTCTTCCTTCTCCTGGGCACTCAAGGAACTTGAGATTCCTTGGCGTTTCTCTAGAGTACCATCCGAGATGATGAAAGGCCAGAGATGAAACTTTCCATGAGCTTAAAAATTGCCCCAGATCTGGCCCTGGCCTCTCACTCTGACTTCTTGCCGTGCACTCTTAGATCAGTACTCACATAAGGCAAGGTAGCTCAAGGGCCAATGCAGAAGCATCAGGCTCTGGAAGTGCTTAGGCTGCTTGAAACAATGCATGATGCCCAGGAGCCTGAGAGAGGCGAAGATCTCAGAACAGTGTTCCAACCAAAGATGCCAGCAGCCTCTGAAAGCTCACTCAATGGTGGCTTTTCAGCTGCTCTCTTCGCTCCTTGTCCTGCCCTACCACCCACTGCAGGAGGCAGGCTCTAGAGGACCAAGGACTGCCCCATCAGGTCTGAGCCCTTGGGCTCCGACCACTTGCCCTTTGACTCTCTTTCCTGGGATTATTGGGACATCAGGATGGAGAAAGGTGAGGACGGCCATCCAGTTCCAGCAACCCAAAGACTCAGAGAGGGGAAACATCCCTCACGGGCTACTCTGAGGCTATAGGGAGACAGCTGGGAGTGTGTGGTGTGGGGAGCACCTTGGATTGGGTCTCTGCTGAGACTGTTGAGCTGAGGCAGCCTGGTTTGGGGCTGTCTCCCTCTTTTAACTTCTATTATAAAAATTTCCAAACACACACAAAACTAGAGAATGTAACACATTTTTATGTTTGTGTTCATCTTTGAACTATTAATATTTTGCTGGACTTGTTTCCTGTATCTTCCCACTCTTTTTTTTTCTTGGAGTATTTTAATACCAATTCTAAGACATCACTTTACCCCTAAACACTTCACTATGCATCTATACAAAAATATAAATTTTTCTTCCATAATAATACTACTACTATCACTGTTAACAAATTCAACAATTTTCTAATAACATCTAATATCCAGTCTATATTCAAATGTTTTTTTTATAGTTGGTTAATTTGAATGAAGATGCAAACAAGGTCCACTGATTCTATTTCAATGTTGTCTCTTAAACCTGTCTCTTTCTCTCTCCCTCTTTAATTTTTTGATTTTAAAATTAAACCCAGATATAGAAAGCTGTGTAACAAATGTGTGGCTTAATGAATCATAAGGCACACCTTGCAGTCACCACTAGGCCAAGAAATAAAACTTTTCCACCCACCCCAGAAGCCTCTCCATGTGCTCCATTTCAATCACAACCCTTTTCCTTTTCCCAAAGGAACCATTATCCTGACATTTAGGGTAATGTTTTCCTTACCTTTCTGTGGTTTTACTACTCAAATGTACTTCCCTAATGACTATGGTTTAGTCTTGTCCATTAAAAAAATGGATATTTCTTAACTTTTCTTCTTTTGAAACTTTTTACTTCGGAATAATTTTAGATTTATGGGAGAGTTGCAAAGATAATACAGAGAGTTTCCTATGCTTGTCATGCAGCTTCCCCTTGTGTCCCCAAATCAGGCCAAAGTGGAAAGGGGGAGGAAGCAAAGGCCCCACGCCTCTCTCTGACTCCTAGCTCTTACTTGGTTGAAACTTTATGCCCATTGAAGCAAATTAAGTTGTGGAATTGTTTTGTTTTGGGTGTGGTTTTCTTTGTTTGCGTTTTGCTTTTCACACCTGAAGACTGTATGCTTCTAAAGGGGCGAGGACCACATCTTATTGTCAGTGCATTTGCCCCTAATGCCTGGAAAGTCCCAGGCCCTCAGTGAGTGAGTGTCTTAGTTTGGGGTCAGTGAGCAGGATGGTGTCATATGGGTAATGAGATCACGGGAGTCCTATGGAGTCATGTGTCCTATGGAGTCATGTGTTCTGGAGTCATGTGAGTGAGGGACAAGAAGCTACACAGAAATAGAGGGCAAGGGACACATTACAAAAGGGAAGAAGAATAAGGGGAAAGAAGGCAGGTGCTGACCTTTGAGTCAGTTTGGCAAAAGACAAAATTCTGCATACTTTGCCTCCCTTACACCTGGGGGCCCTTCACACTCTAGATGTTTCTGCTGATTGGCCCTCCAGTAAATATTAGTACTCAGGTGTTGCAGCATCTCCACCCCACTCAAGTGTTGACATCCCTGTGGCTGAGGCTGGAGGCCAGCGCCTGGCACTGCAGGGGAGATTAGCATTCTGTCTTTCCGTAATAGAATTTTCTGGACCTACATCAACTCCCTCTCCATTCTCTCTATCCTTGTAAACTGCCTTCTCTGGGACTTCTCCTGGGTGAACTTTCAATAATGTGTGCTTTTTCAGTTTTTTTCCTCTCTTTCCTCCTGCCCTCCTGAAAAAAGCGATAAGTTGTTGAGAAGACACTCACTACGGAGACATGATCCATACATGTATTTTTCTTTTCAGCAGCAGATCTGATCCCTTGTTTTTGTTTTTTAATACTTAAAGTGCCATGGACTTCCACTTGATAGTAGCTGTATTTTTACTATCCACTGATTGATGAATATATGATAAAGTAAAGGACTGTGGGTATACATCATGGCAGTATACATGATGACATTTGAAAAAGAACATATACAAGCACATTACTTATTCATTCTAGACATGCCATGTAGGAATTTACAGAACCCTTGTAATAAAATCACTGACCCCAGACTCTAGCAGTTTGCTGCCTCGAGATTGGAAACAATGGCTTGTTTGCTTTTTTCAAAATGTAAATTGATTTATTGTTTTTCCTGATTATAAAAATAATCCATGTAAATAAAAAATATCAGACTACTGAGAAAAGAATAAAAGGAGCAAAGGTCACTCATAATCTCACCACCCAGAAAAAAACCACACTTAACTGTCAATATCCTGGTATTGCGCATTCTTGACCTTTTTCTGCACAAATATAGATAGTGTCACTGAGAAGAGTTTGGGGTCTTGAGTTCAACATATATAGGCCTGTATCTCAGCTCAGCCACTTAGGTGAACTATGGCAAACTTACTTAACCTCTTAAAGCCTCGGTTTCCTCATCTGTAAAAGGATGAGTATAATATCTGCTTACATCACAGGGTTGTCAGGAGGATAAAATAATTAATGTAAAGCACTTACATTACTTAGTGCCTTGCTCATATATAGACTCATATTTGAAACTCAATAAATGTTAGTTATTATGTATAATTTATTAACCTAAATGGAATCACATTCTTTTTTTCTTTTTTTTTTTTTTTAAGCTGAGCCATCCTGCTACCTGTTGGCAACTCAGCAGCTGCTCAGCTCGGGCTGGACTCGAACCGCTGTTGCTCAGAGCTCGAATCACATTCTTTATACTGCCTTGTGACCTGCTTTTTCACCTAATAGTATATCGTGGACATTTTTCATGTCAATTTTCTTTTATAACATTATACACAGCATCTCATTGTATGGATGTGCCATGATTCATTTAACCAATCTCCTGTTACAGAGGAAGCACTAATTTTTAGACATGCCTCTTCCACTAGCTGGGCAGATTTCTGGGTCTTTTAATGGTAGACGAAAGGTCACTGATCAGAAACCTTCACTTACCCACAGCCCTCTCAATGGCACTGCTCAGTTCCTCCCTCCCAGCAGTTTTTAGGATTTACTGGTGCAGAAGGTCGGACATTTCCTCAAGCCTCCATTAGCCTGGGTAGGGTCCAGGGACCAGGTAGCCCAGTCAGCAGAATTGGCCTCTCTCGCCAAGGAGATAACTGGGTCTGAAGAGAGGGCTTGATGCTCTTATCCAAACAGGTCTGGAAATGCGTTTCATGAAGACTCCCTCTCCCGCCCCTAATTCTATTCTACTACACCTAGCAGGGCTGCTGCATAGATTGACCTCAGCTCAAGCTCAGGGAACGTTTAAATGCAGGCCACTTCCAAGACTGAGCTGAAGCATGGGGAAATGGGACTCCTTAGCTGTGGACCACTGAGATCAGCCTGTACCCTGGAAAACCTGGGGTAAGAAATCAGTTTTATCACCACGTTGGTTTCTCATCTTTCATATTGTTTTCTTTTTGAGAAAAGAATTAATCAGTTCTCACCTGAACTAAGGGTGAAAGTGATTGTGATTTCCTAGGCCTGGAACTTTCTTGGTATGTGGGTGGTCCTGGCCACCCAGAATTGTATCAGAGAAAATGGAGTTAAGGCCAAATGAAATGAGGAAACCTGGGAATTTGATAACTTGTTGTCAGCAAGTACTAATCATAACCTTGGCTGATGACACGCTCTCATCATTGTTTTATGGATGTCCTTTCCCCCCTATCTACCTTTATTGATCTACATTTTTCCAGTAGGGATTTTCCTCTTGAGCACTATACATGAGAAGTACTGTCCTTGTCCCTGGGTCATAATTTAGCAGCTAATTGTCTGGTCTTGGCCTTCATTTCCTTCTTAGAGGCCACCCTCAGCTTATCTCCCAATGGACACCGCTTGCCTCTGGCTATCTGCCTGTTCCTTCTAAGCCTGTTTTGCCTGCTAAACAATTGGATGAATTCATGCTGTATGGTGTGTACAAGAATAACCAAGCTGGGGGCGGCCGGGATCAAGGATTTGTTTAGTGTGAGAACTGTGGGTGTGAAAACCAGCATTTGCAAAGAAAGCACCTGTCATGTCACTGAATATGGCTAGGCAAATGCTCACAGGAAGCAGCTTCAGTCCCCCCAGTGTCATTGGACACTAAGGAGCTAAGAATCGATCAGTCTCAAGAGGAACGGTTTACTGGCTGCAAACTCTCTGGTGCCTATGCACCCTCAATGGGTTCTTTTTCACTGCCAAGTGCAGGCACAGGTAACAGCCAGTTATCTCATACATTATATCCCTGATATATTACTTTACTCCACTGGCCCATTGATGTTTCTGGAATATCTTACTTTCTTACCCTTTTCACCTTTGATGCCGGAGAGACTACAAGAGCCATAAAGAATCATAAAATTCTTCATGTTATACTCTGGGATAAAGGCTCCACCTTTATCTTAGAAAGAAGGTACAATACACTTGCCAAAGTTACTGAGCTGCTGGGAGGTACTTGAAGAGAGCTTCTCTGTCCACTGCAGGGCCGTGGGGAATTTCATCAGCGTGTATTGTCCTTAACTTGTTCTAAGGAATGAAACTCTTCAATTAAACAATTGTGACTATTTTGCATATTTATTTTCTCTATATATATGAATGTATATATGTATGTATATAAGAATGTATGTTTTCTTTTCCCGAACCATTTCAAATTTTAAAAACAGTAGCTGCACTGTCTAAACAAAAGGGAACCACAAACAGATTTGGCCCAAGGGCTGCTAATTTGTCACCACAAGAGAGGGACTGGTATGAAGGTCACTGACCAAGTGTGGGGTGCCAGGTGGAAGTCCTAGAAGTCCATGGAACAAAGGGTGGACGAGCAGAAATAGGCATGGTCTTGGAGCTCCTCCCCAGCCTTCTTGTTTCTAAAAAGAGTATATAATCCTTGTCAGAAAGGTTCACATTTTTCTTTTCTTTGTGTTATTGTGAAATATATCATACACATAAAAGAGTAAAAATAATACTAATGCAAACATATATATTTACAACCCAGCTAAAGAAATGGTATCTACTGGTACTTTTGAAGGTCTCTGCGTACCTCCCCCTCATCTCTTTCCCCACCATGAATAATCACTATACTGATGCTTCTCAGACATGATCATGCTTCCAGAATATTCTTATACATGTCTATCTTCCCCTTGCTTTTATTTGTAGTTTCATCACTGTTTACATACATGCATGTATGTCTTCCTAAACAGTAAAACATTGTTCAGTTTGCCTACTTTTGCGTACAACACACACACACACACACACACACACACACACACAACACAGTATGGTATTTCTCTGTGACTTGATTGTTTTCACTCAACACTAAGATTTTGAGGTTCGTCATTGTTGACATATGTACCTCTGCTTTTTGGATTCCATTGTATGAATATGGATGGATACCATGACTTATTCATCCATGCTCTTGTTGATGGAGTTTTGGGTTGTTTCCAGCTTGTTTTTGCTATTACAAGACATGCTTCTTGGACATTCTTATACATGTCCTCTGGTACTCATGTGTATTATAGATGTTTCTCTAGGATATATGCCTAGGAGTGAAACTGCTAGGTCATAGGTCCTGTCCAAATTCAGTTTTACTAGAACATGCTAGATTGTTTTCCAAAGTGATTGTATCATATGCTTTCACCAGGCACGAGTTCACATTGCTCCATATTCTAACACTTGGCTTTAACTGACTTTTTAATTTCTGCCAATCAGTTTAGTGTTGAATGTTATTTTATTGTGGCTTTAATTTGTATTTCCTGAATTATGAAACAGGTTGAGCTTTGGTTCACATATTTATGGGCCATATTTCTTCAGGAAAATACCTGCTTATTATGCCTTTTCCTGACTGTTCTACTGTTTTTCTCTTATTGATTTATAGGAGCTTTTGACATAGTCCATATACGAATCAATCCACTGTGATTTAGGTGCTATGAATGTCAATATACCAATTTTCAGTAAGGTGTAGAGGACATGGCCTCTAGGGCCTGACTACGTGGGTTCAAATCCCAGCTCCACCTTTTACTGCGTGATGTCAGGCCATTAACATCTCTGTTGCCTCACATTTTCTTTAGCTAAGACTCCTTGAAGTAAAGTACTAGTAGAAGGGCTTAAGTGAAATCTGTTTTATATCTTGTTCATTCATTAAACAGATATTTCTTGTGTGCCAGCTATGTCTTAGGCAGCGTTCTAAGTGTTGGAGTTGCAGCAGTGAACTAGACAAAGTCTGTGTCCTCATGATACTTATATTCTAAGGAAGGAAGAAAACAAAAAAACAAATAATGTATAAAATATAATGCCAAGTAGTGATACGTTTTGGTAAGTAAAATAAATCAGAGTAAGGGAGATGGGAAATGGGCCGCCATTTTAGGCAGGTTTGTCAGGGAAGGCATGTGGCTCTCTGGGGGAAGGACCGTTCCAGACAGAGGGAACAGCAAGTATAAGGTCCTGAGGCACGAACATAGACATTCAAGTAATGTATTCAAGGAACAGCAAGCAGGTCAGTGTGGCTGGAGTGGAGTTAGCAACAAGTAGAGAATATAGTCACAGAGGTGGTGGTGGTAAGGTTAGCCCTGGTAAGTCATTGAGGAAATAAGTTCTCTTGAGTCACCAATGACTGCCTGTTGGGTAGAAGTAAGGCCTAAGACTGGGTCCCTATTCTGGTCTCCTGGTTTCTGCTTTTTCTTCTCTTCTGTACTACTACCCACTTTATCTTTTGAAAATTTCTATTGTAACTTTCAGGGGCTCTCTATTGCTTATGAGATAATGGCCAAGTTACACAACCCCTGAAACCTTATCCATGCTATTCCTTCTTCCTGGAACACCTCTTCTGTGCTCAAGGTCACGTGACCAGTACAGTCAAGAAAAGAAGCCTGTTGTCTTGACTCACAGTCATAATAATCAGAACATGTTAGAACTGGAATGACTTGCATTAGTTAGGGTATAGGTCCAGAGCATGTGACAGAGATCTAAAAAAAAAATGTAGCTTAAATAAGATAAAGATCGATTTCTCTCCCTTTCAGACACTGCGAGGTGTCTGAGCTATTGTGCAGGTACTCAGTGAAGTTGTTAGGGGCCCAGACCTCTTCATCCCTAGGGTGTTGGGGTGGTTTACATGACCCAAGATGGCTCATCACCACATCTCCCTAGATAATTGTAGCAGCCTCTTAAAGATCTCCCTGCTTTGGTGTTTGCCCTTTTCAAATCTATTTTTAAAAAAAGATTTTATTGGGGAGTTGGGGGAGGGAACAGTGTTGGGGAATTAGGGAAGGGAAACATTGTGTTTTTCCAGGACTCATCAGCTCCAAGTCAAGTTGTTGTCCTTCAGTCTTAGTTGTGGAGGGCGCAAGCTCAGCTCCAAGTCCAGTCACCACTTTCAAACTAGTTGCGAGGGAGAGTACAACCCACCATCCCATGCGAGAGTCGAACTGGCAATTTTGTTGTTAAGAGAACATGCTTTAACTAACTGAGCCATCCATCTGCCCGTCGGCAACTCGCGGCTGCTCAGCTCAAGGTGCCGTGTTCAAGCTTAGTTGCAGGTGGGCATAGCCCACCATCCCATGTGGGAGTCAAACCGGCAACCTTATTGTTAAGAGCATCCACTCTCACCAGCTGAGCCATCCGGCTGCCCATTGGTAGCTCAGCGGCAGTTCAGCTCGGGCGCAGCTCACTGGCCCATGTGGGAATTGAACCGGCAACCCTGATGCTCAAAGCTCATGCTCTAACCAACTGAGCCACCCGGGCGGCCCCTCAAATCTATTTTTTACAAGCCCTCTAGAGGAAAGCTTCTAAACTATAAGTCAGATTTTCTCATTCTCCTGATCAAAACCAATGATGAAGAAGATTTGAAGATACAGATATGGAATGATTTCCAGGATATATTTAAGTAAAAACAGGAAGATACAGAATAGCATATACAGTAATGCAACTTTTTGTCAAGAAGGAGGGATACAAATGTAATGTGTACATAAAAATGCTTCTCATTGCAAAAGAAACTCTAGAAGGAAAAATACCCAAATTAACAAAAATGCTTACCTGTAGGGAGAGGGAAGGAACATGCTAGAAAGGGTATAGTTGGAATGAGACTTATCAGTATATTGCATTATGTGAACTAACAAGTGTGGTCAGAATTATAGAAATAGAAAAACATTGTACAACCTGTGATGAAATAATTGGGTCATGCAAGGAACATCACTGACTGCTAAAAGCATGAGTTGAAAGGTCAATGTGGACTGTCACAAGGAAAATATCAGATTATCACCACCCACACTTTGAATCAATCTTAGAAACACTAAAAGGGGGGTAGCCCCAATGTGAAGTACCTACCTATAGAGTATTCTTACCTCCAAAGTTGAACCTGGGTGTAAACAAGACTCTGGCTAACTTCCAGTTTATAGGACATAGGAAGAATAAAGGAAGAAGTTAAAAGACACTATAAGGAGGCTAACAGACAAATCCAGAACATGGGACTTTTTACAGGTTAATGGTCTAGTTTCTCTAAGAAGTCAATGGTATGAAAAAATGGTGGATGGGAGAGGGAGGACTTTTCTAGATTAAAATAATTTGTGGGATGTCATAAACCAACTGTAAAGAAAAACAATGAGGGCAATCTCACTATGGACTGAGTATGAGATGATGCTAAGGAATGATAGTCATTTTTTTTAGGTGTGACAATGGCCTTATTGTTATGTAAAAAATGGTCGTCGTTTTTATGCATGGGACACATAAAGGTAAGATTTGTTTTAAAACAATTCAGCTAAAAAAGGGAAAGTTGGAATAGACGAAGCAAGTGTCAGTATCTCGATAATTGTTGAAATAATTGATAAGTTTATGGACAACGTTCATTATACTATTCTCTCTAGTTTTGTGTTATAAACCTTTCAACAACTTCTCATCTCACTTAGCAGGAAATCCAAAACTATCACATTGGCTCGTAATGTCGTACTTGATCTAGCCCTTGACTCCCTCTTACCTCATCTCCCATTTGCTCCCTATTCATTCTATGCCAACCAGTTACCAGGCATTCTCGCCGTCCCCTGATCCTGTCAAGTAGATTCCATCTCAGGCTTTTTGTCCTTGCTGGTCCCTCTACTAGGACTGATCTACCCCCAGTGTTAACATGACTGGTATCTCACTTCATTGAGATCTCTGTTTAAATAGCGCCTTTCTTGGGAAAGCCTCGCTCACCACCCTAGCTGAAATAGGTCTCCCCATCACACACAGATCCCTTATTGGCTTTATTTTTTTTCATGGCACTTATCACTATCTGGTGGTGTGCTTGCTGGCTTGATTTTCTGCCTCTTCCAACTAGAATGTAAGTTCTGTGAGGGCAAGGGTTTTGTTTTATGCAGTGCTACAATCCCAGCATCTAGAACAGCGCCTGTCGCATAGTAAGAGCATTTGTGAAAATAGTGGAAGGCTAGTGTTGTGATAGCTTGAAAGCACTGAATGACGTGGGACAAGTCAGCCTGACACATTTGCTGAACTGCTAATCCTCTACAAACAGCATGTGCTGTGATGACCTGTATCTGTCATATGATGGGAGAGATCTTGGAGATAAGGAATAAGGCATCTCCCAGACTCTGCTTGTCTTCAGGGAGGACTTGTTTGCACAGATGCTTTTGGGCTGTCTCCTGGCTTACCTTCAGGCAGTTGGGTTTGTCAACAGGGTGGAGTCACCCTCCAGCTATCATCTCGACTACTGTTTTCTGACTCACCAGCTCCCTGCCCTACATCTCTAACATTAGTTTTCTTCTAGTTACTGGGGAAAAGAGGAAAACTGGTTGTTTAGAAAAAGCTCCACCAGGTCCTGAGATCTGGAGATCAAGCTCTAAAAACGTCTTAGTTTTTCTTCAGACATTCTGCCTTGAGGCTGTGGTGGTTTCTATTGTGGAGGCCCCAAAACGGTGGGTTGCCTATGATAATCCTGGATCTGGGGGCTCCTCCCTCACTCCCCAACAACTTCTCTTCATTGGACCTCTTGATACTCTTTTGTTAACGTTATACAGCCACAGGANTCATTTTGTGTATTTTCAATGGAAGAGAGTAGGTCTATTCAAATTCTTTGCCCATTTTTTAAAAAAGATTTTATTGGGGAATTGGGGGAGGGGAACAGTGTTGGGTAATCTGGGGAAGGGGAACAGACAAGTTGCTGTCCTTTTGTTCTTCAGTCTAGTTGTGGAGGACGTCGCTTCACTGGCCCATGTTGGTATTATCGTGTGCTCTTCCTGGAGGAGGCAGATCGGTCGCCGGCCTCTGGACGGCCGCTCACAGAGGCTCTTGGCAGCTCACACAAGGTGCCGGCTGCTCACGCTGGCTGCCAGCCACACACAGTAGCTTATGGCAGCCCATTGCAGCAGGGGCTGCAGCCTACGCCGTCACCGGTGACTCATCTTTGCCCATTATTTATTGCGATAACATTGGTTTATAACTTTATATGAGTTTCAGGTGTGCAACATTTTCGATTGGGTTGTCTTTTTGTCATTGAGTTATAAATGTTCTTCATACGTTCGGAATACTAGACTCCTATCAGATACATGGTTTACAAATTTCTCCTATTCTGTGGGTTGTCTTTTCACTTTCTTGATAGTGTCCTTTGAAGCACAAAAGCGTTTAATTTTAATGAAGTCCAATTTATCTATTTTTTTCTTTTGTTAGGTAGGTTTCACAACTTCATCCTTTTCCATGTGAAGTGCAGTTGCCCCCACATCATTTATTGAAAAGACTATTCTTTCCCTCTATTGAATTATCTTGGCACCCTTGGCAAAATGCAATTGACCATAAATGCATGGGTTTGTTGCTTGACTCTTAATTCTAATCTATTGATATAAAAAGGTTTTTAAATAATAAATTATTTTCCCTGAGGCCTAACCTGGGATCACTCTGAGTAGAATCCATGTCATTTTTGCCCACACTTATGAACTAGTTTAAGTGGGGTGCCATGGGACCTCACTGAGGAAAATGAAGCATAATAATAGGTCTCCAGGAAATGAGGAATGGGAGGTGTGGTGGTTGGTGCGTTAGAACGAGCTTTGGTTAGAATTAATAAGACCTGGGTTTGAATGCTAGTTCTATCCATCTATGTGGCTTTGGGCAAGTTATTCAACTTCTGTGGGTTTTAGCTACTGTGAGATGGAGATGATGGCAATCTCACAGGGCTGGTGTTAGCATTAAGAGGCAAAGGTTGTGAAAACGACAGCATAGTCCCTGCTACAGAGTAGGTACTTGACATAAAGTAGATTTACAGCAGGTGCATGGTCTTGGGGCTCCCTCCCTTCCAACCCAGGGTAGCTCTGTGGGATGAAGACATGTGAGCTGCTCGGTGAGAACCTGTGTCAATTCCCACAGTTCTGCTCCTGTCTCCTACACTATGCAGCAGTTATGGTTCCACTCCCTAACATTCTCTGTCAGGAGCAGTATAGAGGGAGGATGAAACAGAGGAAAATGGCTCTCCACAGACCAGATTTGTGGCTGGGTTTGAGGGAAGTATAGCAGTGGACCACAGAGTAAATAGAAAATAGTCATATCTAGTTTTATCTATCTAGAGCTTTATTTTTATGAAAGAAACAGCATAACTGCATGCAAAAGTTTTTGCCATTGGAGAACTGTGTCATCACTAAGGGAATCCCGTCTGCTTGGATCAGAAAACCATGGCTCCAGTCCCAGGTTTATCTTGTGGTGGCCCCCAAATTGTAAGGAAGGGCCTAGGAGGAAACAACCACCCCTGTTCTCAACAAGGCTTTTATGCTTAAACCTATATAGTGATGGCATCACTAAGGCTCAGAAGGAAGGAGCACGGTGTTATTTGTCTTCTCATTTCTCTTATCAGAGAATTGGCTGGATTCAGAGGGCAAAAAAGATCTGTGAACTCACAAGACGCTTCTTGTGAAACTGGGTTGTTGCCCAATGTTACCCTGCTCCTCTGGTTCATTCCCTCTTGAAGTACTTTGTGGCTTGCTTGGCCTCCTCACCCATCCCTGAGATCCTCCCCCTCCCCATAGTCTTCATGCCATGTGGCCTTACTTGGATCCCTCAGTGCTTTGGGGGGTTAATAAGGGAATCCAGCTCCTGTTATATGATTGTCAGCTCCTGTTATATGATTGTCAGCTCCTGGGTCTCAGGAAGGCCATACTGAACTTTGTACTGGTCAAACAGCTTGCGCAGGGCACTGATGTAGAGTGTGTGGTACTTGTCCACTATCTTCTTGTTTGGCTTCTGAATCCTGGGGACTGGCAGGGGCTCCCCAACTATGGGGAAGAAGAGACAAGCATTAGAGCTCCCTCCCAAATCAAGTTACCCATCCCTCAGAGGGAGCCACACAACTGAAACTCAGTATCTGGGTCCCCTCCCCTTCCTTTGATTTTTCCCTCTGCTCCAGCCCCATCCTGTCCCATGTTCTCCAAACACCTAATCTCACACATGCTCAAAAGAATAATGAGAGCAAGCACAGGAGACTGTTGAAGTAATGTAAATGAATAAGGATGCTCTCATGGCAGCTCTTGAACTCTGTCCCACCAGTGAATGGCCACAATTCTTATCTGTTCAGTTGTCTTCCCCACCCTGCCCTCAACCGCACCCACTGCAATCCCCATTACCCATCCCAGCTATATGCCAGGTCCCCTGGGAATTGATGTATGACTTGGGTGGGGGACATCAAGGAGCAGTGTGGTTCAGAGATACTGGAAAGCTCACCAACAGTGGTAATGGGCAGGTTGAAAGGCAGTAAGCCCCAGGATTCTTGAGTGAAGCCCCGGCCATGGAAGATGCAGAAATTTAGTCCTATGATTTTTTTTAATGTGCTCTGGAAGGACTTTTGGATGAACCTTATCCACGTGCCCTCAGGGAAGATCTCTTGATTGTAAACCTCATTCTCTCCAAAGGTATAGGAAGGGACAAGGTATGCTCTATAAAGGGAAGGACAGAAGTGTGAGTTCTCCTAGGAAACTCTCCCCAGTGAAACCCTCACCAAGTTGGGAAACCTCTACGGTCTCCCCATTACAGGACAATAATCCAAGCACCCAAGCACCTGCAGCCTACCCCACCCTCCTAACTGAACCCTTTGCGGGGAGCTGCTGCGCATTGTCCTGTGATGGGGAGAAAGTAATCAGGCAACCTAACTGCCTTTATGGTACCAGCATCCAGAGTGATCTTCTTAAATTGCATATCTGGACATGTCACTCCTCTTTAAAACTCTTTCAGAGCTCCTCAGCTTGTACCGCAGCGCTTAGCATGGCCTCTGCGCTCCAGCCCTGCCTAGCCGCCTAGCTTCCCCTCTCCCCACCCCTTCCTCGTACTGTTCTGCCATACTAACGGTGCAGAGTTCTCTCTTGTCTGTGTGTCTCTGTACATTGTGCTCGTCTGCCGGAAATGCCTCCTGTCTGTCTTCACGAGGCTCATCCTAGCTTGCCCTTCAGCTCTCAGCTCTGATTTCATCCCCTTGAGGAAACTTTCTTTGACCACCTCCAATTCCTCCCCCNTATATTCACTTATAGTTGACTATTTCAATAAATTTTGTAGATCTTTTCCCTATTATCTTTTAATTGGTTATTATCAGTATACAGAAAAAAATTCATCTTTGCATGTATTGTCTTGTATTTAGCCACTTCACTGAACTCTTATGAATTCTAACTATTTCTCATTTTATTCTCTTGAGTTTCTAAAGTAAACAATCATTGTTTGCAAGTAATTTGGACCCTGTAGGTTCCTGGACCAGGTTCAGGCATTAATCTCTCCTAAGGTAAACTCATATTCTATTATTGCAATATAATACAGGCATACTTCAGAGATATCCCAGGTTCAGTTCCAGACTACTGCAATAAAGTGAATATCGCAATAAAGTGAGCTGTAATCTTTTTGCTGATGGAGAGTCTTGCCTTCAATTTTAAAAACTGAAACATTGTTACTGAATCAAAGTCCCTGTGCCTGACACTTTGAAAGGCCAAAACTCAAAAGGTCAGCTTGGAATAAGGAAAGATTTTTTGATCGAGAAGTCACCAACCAAGAAGATGGAAGGCTTAATGTGTCTCGAATCCTCCTTGCTCGCTGGACCAGGCCAAGGGCTTTTAACCGGCTAGAGGGAACAGGTGTATGGAAGTGCTGGCAGGACGAATTTTAACTGGAGGACCTCGGAACTTGGCCATTTATGATAAAGGGGCATCAATATCAGAGCATCCTGGACAATGAATCCTTGGCTTCTGAAAGAGTTCGGTGTTCAAGTTCTGGTCATGTCCTGATCCTTTGGTTCTGTGTGTGTGGAGGGGTGGGAGTGGGGGCGGGGAGACCGAGACTTTGGTTCCAGGTGCAGCTGGAGGCCAAACTTCTCTCCTCTGCACATGCTTCTGCTGCATGACTTGTGGTTTCGGTCTGTTGTCTCTGAAAAGCAACTTAGCACCTCGTCAACACAGGATGGTACCATTTTGAATTGGCTCTGTAGTTACAACATCTGTGAAGCCCAATAAAACAAAGCACAATAAAATGAGGTATGCCTGTGTATTGGAATTTGTTCCAGAAAACTCATCTCACAGTGTAAAAATACCAAAATTGATAAAGAAAAGAAAATACAAATGCACGTTAAAAAAAACTCCTTTATTAGCTATGTGAAACAAAACACTAAATAGAAGTTCTGCATCATAAATGCTTCTTTTGGAGGATTATTGTCCCTTATGGGCTCGCCTAAGATGTCCATTGTGAATATGAAAAAACACTGAATTATACACTTTAAAAGAGTGCATTATATGGCCTGTGAATTATATCTCAATTTAAAATATAAAAGAAAATGTATAAATTCTTGATGTTTCTAATGTAGATGCCATATTTTTCTGCTAAATACTAATTGAGTAAGCATAAGTATTCTTTATCACTCTCAGCACTTTCCAAGTACATTTTAAAGTAGGGTCATCTTCCTGAAAAATTTTTGTTGTTGATGAGATATGTATTGACACATTGTGAATGTTTAGAGTGGGATAATTTCTATGGCAACTCTAACAATGACCCATTGCTCTTATATTTCAATAAAATCTTTATGGCTGAGTTCCTTTGAGAATCTAACAATTCAACCACCTCTGCTTCATACCTAGGCCTTGATTTGTATTTCTTGACATTGTAAATTTGTGGCAGCATTAGATTACAAAAAGTCCTGTTTCATTGATGTCAGACACCTGTTTGGAAATGGTAGCCTTCCTCTTCAGTGATTTCAGTTAACTTTGCCAGGAACTTCTTCCATGCTTCCCTGCCCGGCCCTGCAGATAGATACCCACCCTTCTAATTGTGATGTTACAACAAACAGTTCTCTTCTTGTAGCTGTTAAACCAGAAGTATGCTTTGTTCAGGATGAAATATTTTCCTTTGATACCTCACTGCCTATTTTATGTATTCT
>NW_017731469.1:958864-960108 GCF_001890085.2 Hipposideros armiger
TGGCATGTGTGCTGTCTGGTTTGGATCAGGTGCTATCAATCAAAACACTTGAAGGAGATGAGCCATCTGAGGTAAATACAGGAGTTCCATTTGCTCTGGATAACACTTTGTATGTAATAAAAAATGTATTATTTCATCATACTTTATACAAAAGTTAATTCAAAATGAATCATGACCTTAAATGTAAAACATAAAATGAGAAAAATTTTAGGAAAACACATGGGAGAAAATCTTGGGGACCTACGGCTTGGTGAAGCATTCTTAGACATGCCACCAAAAACAATATCCATGTAGTAGGCTAAATAGTGGCCCCCCAAAATGTCCACATCGTAATCCCTAGAACTTGTGAATTTGTACCTTATACATAAGGACTTTGCAGATACTATTAAGGACTTTGTAGATACAATTAAGTTAAGAGATAGGAAGATTATCCTGAATAATCTATGTGGGCCTAATGTAATCACAAGGGTACTTATAAGAGGGAGGCAAGAAGTTAAGAGTCAGAGAAGATGTGACAATAGATTCAGGGGTTGGAGTGATGCCTTTGCTGGAATGGGTTATGAACCAAGAAATGTGAACAGCCTCTAAAAGCAGGAAAATGCAAGGAATGTGCTCTCTCATTGATTTTAGCCCAGTGAGACCCTTTTTCAGACTTCTGATTTCCAGAATTGTAAGATAACAAATTAGTTGCTTTAAGCAACTAAGTCTGTGGCAATTTGTTATAGATGCAACAGTAAACTGATACATTCATAAAAGAAAAATGTGATAAATTGGACTTCACCAAAACTAAAAATATTTTCTCTGCAAAAGACCCTGTTGACAGGATGAAAAGACAAGTTACAGACTGGGAGAAATCATCTGCAAACCATGTATCCAACAAAGGACTAGCATCTAGACTACATAAAGAACCCACAACAGTAAAAAATCTAATCAATCCAATTAGAAAATGGACAAAAAGACATGAAGAGACATTTCACTGAAGAGGATATATAGAGAGCAAATGAGCACATGAAAAGATGTTCAATATCATTAGCCATTAGGAAAATTGTAGTATAAGTGCCTGATAATTTTGATTGAAATGTAAGTGTCTGACATTAAGCTTTTGATTTCAGAGACATTCATTTCAAACGTTTCCAGTTGCATAATCAGATAGGGTCAGGCCACTCCACCCATGCAGTTCCCCTTTCAGAAAGCCCTGGGTGACCTAGATAGCTGACCTTTTGAGTGATCTATCTTTCCCTTCC
>NW_017731469.1:964440-969620 GCF_001890085.2 Hipposideros armiger
TCTGCCGGAAATGCCTCCTGTCTGTCTTCACGAGGCTCATCCTAGCTTGCCCTTCAGCTCTCAGCTCTGATTTCATCCCCTTGAGGAAACTTTCTTTGACCACCTCCAATTCCTCCCCCCACAATGTGGGTTAGGTACCCCTCACCTAATGCTTATCTTTCTCCTACACTAACACTATCCTAACTCTAATACAGTCATCTCCTTACCAGGCCGACTCCCCAGTTGTTTGTCAAGCTGATCAAAGGTGGGAACTGTATCGTTTTGCTATGGATCCCTACGGCCTGGCGCAGAGCCTCATACATTGTAGGTCCCCTGAGTTCTTTCTCCCTTTTGGTCTGACTGGCAATTCCCACTAATCTTTCACATCACAATTCAGATGTCACCTATTTGGGCACCTACTTTGAGTAAAAGTCTATCAATTGGTGCTCTCATAGCACTTTGTATATATCTCCATTATAGCATGTCTTTCATTCAGCAAATATTTATTGAGTTCTTTCTCTGTGCCAGTAATATTTCAAGCCCTGGGGATATATCAGTGAACACAGTGGATTAAAAATAATCTCTGTTATCATGGAGTTTACCTTTTATTGAGGGAAGACAGACAATAAAAAAAACCCTGATATATAAGTAAATAAAAGTGATGATATATAAAAAGATAAGTGCAATGGGAACAATAGAGCAGGATGGTCAGGATAGATCTTATTGATAAGAGATATTTGAGCAAGACCTGGAAGAGGTAAGGGAATGAGCGAAGCAATTATTTGAAGGAACAGTGTTCCAGGCAGAGGGGACAGCTAGAGCAAAGTCCCTAAGGCAAGAGCTTGTTGGAGGGACAGCAAGGAGGCCAGTGTCGCTCTAACGGAGTGAGCAAGGGGGAGGGCAGTGGGCGATGAGGTCAGAGAGGTGGCTAATGACCAGAGTATTTAGTGTCTTGCAGGCCCCTGTAAAGACTTTGGCTTTTGCAGTGAAATGGGTCGTTGGAGCATTTGGTGTGGTGATGTGATCTGACTCGCGTTTCATAGGATCATCCAGGCTACAGCTGGGAATAGACCCTTGGATGTGGGGGAGGCCAGGATAGAAGCAGGGAGAGCCCTTAGGAGGCTAGTGTAGTAATCCAGGGGAGAGATGATGGTACTTTAAACCAGGGGGTGGTAGTTGAGATGGTCAGTGGTTGGCTTCTGCATACACTCTAATTATATGTATATATGACTGTTTTCCCCATTGGATTGAGTTTCTTAAAGGTGACGACCAGGTCTTCCTTATTTTTATATCCTCAATGCCTAGTACTATGCCTGACACACAGTAGGTGTTCAATAGCTGCTGAATGAATGCATTCTATTTCTCAAAGCATATTATATGGGCTTTGGGGAGCAGTGACCATGTTTTATTCATCTTTGCAATCTCCACAGCATCAACACGAGTGCCTTCCTTGCCCTGGGTAGGTTTTCTCGGCCTCTCAGTTAATGGGTTGATGGAGAATCAATCGCACTTCTCCAGACCCCCAGCCTACCAGGCTAATGGGCAGAAGTAAAGACCTTCTATTGTTCTCTCTCCAACTTCAAATAAGAAAAGTGCCCATCGAAATGTGTCTGAAGACCCAAACACCTTTAAGGTACAGTGTGAAGGAGTAGAGAGAATTTATAGGAGTGAAGAGAGAGCCCCCTCTAACACGTTTCCAAGCAAGGATAGCATTCAGGAGAGGTGCTACAGAGGACCTATGGCACCCTGACAATAGGGCACCAGAACCGAGGGACCCACCCTGTCTCCAGTGCCAACTTCACAAAACCTTTCCGTTGTTCAAGTAAGATAGTAGACGCTCCTGGACGGCACAAGAGGGCTTCGGCAGCTCCACCCACCACAACAATCACGGCATTGCCTGAGCCTTTCTGGGTCAGCAAATACTTCAAGGCCAACTCACTCACAGGGCACACACCTATGAAACCAAAGAGTCAAGTGGCATAATAAAGTTGGTGATTGTGGATGGGGTAAGGGGCTCCTCTGGGCTCTTCATGATGGAGGCAGTTCTGTTTCCTGACTGTTGTTGCTTACACATCCTGGGTTAGCCCTAGGCTGAGGCTGCTCTCGGGTCAGCTACTTGCCTTGGGAGCCTATGTTACTACAGTTGGGACAACACTGAGTTCCTCTGCCTAGTTCCTTTTAGCTCAATAGTACTTAAGCCCATCCTTTCTCTCTCTACCTATGAACCACAGCCTTCCTCCACTCTCCCCAGGCTGACAACACTGTGGAAACTCAGCAGAGCTCTCTCCCCAGGGATGATCAGGTCTAGCTAACACTAACCTGCCTCCTCCATAGAGTACCCTCACAAAGGGGAGCCTTTGGCTGGGGTTTCTGGAGAGTAGGCAGACCTAGGAGCCTACCCAAGTCCAATGGAAATGTAGATGAACCGTGGACTGAGGATGACGCCTTATTGTTCAACAACAGTCAAAGCCTTCCCTCCTTCCTGCTTCCCATCTTTGCCCTGCACTTGACCTCTGTTCTCTCCTGACGTGGCAGAAAATGCCTCCAGTACTCAGTCATGGCCACTGCTCTAGGTTCATGCCAACCTCAGAGGGGACTTGCGTGGTCCCACTTGGCCCCTCCAGATAAATATACCTTACCTTCTATTATTTGGCTTTGGTTGTTTCCTGGAGACCACAAGGATGGATAGTCATCCAGAAAGATGGACATTTGTCACAGTACCCAGGCTTGAAGCCTGACGTGGGGAAGTTGTCATGGATTCTGATGGATGTTTACCCTTTATCCCTTGATGTCTTATGCAAGTTTGAAGGGGTTCCCAAGAGATGAAGGCCACGGGCCAGAAGGGTACCAGCTAGTATGAAAGACTTTCAAATGTCTTTAAGATGCCCTGGGATGAGAGCTGCTGTATAGAGAATTGGCCCAAAGAAGCCTACTGACATCCCAGAAAGAGTCTGGCAAAGTTAATCTGAGCTGCCCCATTCACGCCTGATTTCCCCTATACTTGGGTTTGATATTTGGCTTTTGCCTTCTGCTTTACACTTTGGCTTTGATCTTGAACTCCAGCCCTCTGCTTCCTCCTCTGAACGTATTCCTGGGAACTTTTATGAATGCCCGTAACTTACCCTGCTGCCTAACCAAACGCTGCATCCCAGGTGGTGGACAGAACCTGATGTTTAGTCATATACTCCTGTTACTGGCCCAGTGTGTTCTGGACACATTTTCTACTTCATCCACTTCCAACGGGGAATGACAATTAGACTGACAGTCAGGACTTATTGGGGTTGGAGCCTTGAGGTAGGTCAGGGAATGGAATGATTTCTGATACTCACCCAGTGACATTACGTAGTCTCGCACAATTGGGAGCCAGAAAATCCCTTCCAAGGTCCCTACAGAAGGAGTGATGCCCGGGAAAATCTGAGCAAAGCCAGTGGCCTCAGTGGCAAAGTTGATGAAGACACCATAAGAGACAATGCCATGCGGGTGGTTGGCAATGATATAGTTGTTTTTGGGAGAGAGTTCATGAGTCTTCACCAGCTGTTAGATGGAGATGGAGTCAGAAGAGTGGACAGGAAGAAGGAAGAGAGGACATGTGAACTTAGACCCCAGCAGATAGACTGTGTTTCCCTTGGGGAGCCCCAAATTCCTGTTCATTGGGATGTCATCGTTGTCATAGGATTACCAGGGGTTATGATGCTCAGAGAGGATGACCGGAGTTTGTCACTGTAGGGAAAGGCTGCTATTCTTCCATCTCCTCACCTGCGCATCCATCTTGGGCCCCTAATCTGCATTATGCCTCTGGCCCTTGACCTTCACTATGGCCACCAAAGCCTTTGAAAACATGGAGCTGAGAGGTCAGGGAGAGACTGGGCACCAGGGACTGAGTGCCCCCAGAGGAAAGGGTAGTCACCTTTACTGGGAAGTAATTCCCGAAATACTTCCAGAGAGTCCAATTTCGTACCCAAGCTGAACGCCTACCACCTGTGAGTACAAAAGGAAAGGGAAGAAGGGTGGGTGAGATATTGTCACGTCTTCTACGTTTTGCAGAGGTGGAGGGTTTTCTACAGTCCTCAGGTCACAGGAACGCCCCCTTCTCACACTTCTGTATTTCCGGGGCACAGAGCTGTAGGTACTGTCTCTGAATCCAACCCCCCAGAGGACATAGGGAAGCCCCCCTCCTCTGAAGCCAGCCGTAAAGGTAAGAGGGAGACAGTGTGAGGCTGGGCATCTGTGCAGAAACCTCGACCTTCTAATTTCACACCTCTTGGGCTGCCTGGCAGGGACTGCTGTTCCTTGCTGAGCTTTCTTCCCCTCTCTCCCTCCCGTTTGCATCTCCCCTTCTCTCCCCCTTTCCACCACTTCCCTCCTTTCCTTTCCCTTTCCCTCCCCACCCCTTCTCCCTTTGCCTCTCCTACTCTCTCCCTCCACCTCCTCCTTGTGGGACCAACCAGGCATAGACAGGGACCACCCCTCTTCCCGTGCCTCTTACCTTGACTGTGGGTGTTCCAATCATAGGCGAGCCAGGTTAAGGCGAGCACAGACAAGGCCCAGAACTTAGTGTACACCAGAAAGTAGGGTATAAAGAAAACAGGAATAAGTCCTGAGGGGGCACAAAGGGTTCACGCACGTCAGTTCTCTGAAAGTTTAATACACCTCTCATAACCCCGGTCTCTGCTCTGTACAGAAGGAGCAGGTCAAGGCTGGCGCGAGACCCATCTCTCCCTCTTCCCCCACCCCACCTAGTTCTGCTGTGGTCCAGGCTGTCTGCTGAGCCCCTGAATCTCGGTCCCCTTGATGGCTGAGATCTTAACCGAGTAAACAGCAGAATCATGACATTCTCAGAGCAGACCCTGAGCCAGGGTCAAAGCCTGCACTATTGGCAAGTGGAAAGAACAGTACCTCGGGCCAGTGGCTGGCATCCCCATCTGGGACCTCAGAGGTTCATTCTAAAAGCTTGCCCTTCCTGCCTTTGTGGAACTGCTAAGTCAGCACATTCCAGTGGAGAGGGGCTGCCTGCAGTGTACAAGCTGTTTGATGCTGAGAGGAAAATACATATTAGAAACTGCTTGACTGCATTCAATTTTGTCCCATTCAAAATGTGTCAAAGGTTCATAAGGGGAAAAAATGATCTCCGTTAGCAAACAGAGGGCCACAGCGGGCCATGAAATGCAAATGTGATACATGTTACAGGGGTGGGAATTGAA
>NW_017731469.1:970615-971689 GCF_001890085.2 Hipposideros armiger
CAACTAGACTGAAGAACAAAACGACAGCAACTTGTCTGTTCCCCTTCCCCCAATTCCCCAGCACTGTTCCCATCCCCCCAATTCCCCAATTAAAAAAACCTTAAAAAAAAAAGAATAGGTAAACGTAACTGATGAGTGCTTAGTCAGCATGTATGTCATTTAAATGAGACGTTATTTAAAAAGCATAGTGCCTTATATCCCATCTCTTTCAGGTATGCACAAGTCCTAAAGGCAGTCTAACGAGAGCCATACCTCGATAAACACCATCCACCTTGTGGAATCTACTTGAACTGCAGGTCTGGCACCCCAGGAGACAGACAGTGTCCTTTGAGGGCAAGGTTGCCAGACCCAACCTGTTTGAATGTCATCAGTGTCACTCATGGAGACAGCAGTATGATTTACAGAACTAGGAGAAAAAGAGGCCAAACATGGAAGAGCTAAGTGTCATGGAACAAGGAGGTCCATGACAAAAAGCAAGGGGATCTGAGGCAAGAATGATGAAGAGTAACCATTTGTGTGTATGTATGTGTGACCCTCCCTTAGATATGGTGGCCTTGACACCAGGAGATGCTTCCAACATATTGTCCATGTTCAAGTGAGGAGTCTTGGAGTGGATTATCAAGGAGGAAGTTCACATAAGATAAGTTCCTAATTTAGTTTGTACTGAAGACGACCAAGTCATTCTACTAGATGTGTAGTGTGGTATCTCATCATAATGTTAATTCGCATTTCCCTAATAGCTAATGATACTTAACTGTTTTTCACATGCTTGTCTGCCATCTGTATGTCCTCTTTGGTGAAGTGTCTGTTCAAATATTTGGCCCATTTTTCAGTTGGCTTGTTTGTTTTTTCACTATTGAGTATTTAGAGTTCTTTGTATATTCTAGATACAAGTCCTTTGTTGGATATGTACCTTTAAACATTTTCTCCTGGTCTGTATTTATCTTTTCACACTTTCAATAGGGTCTTTCTTAGAGCAAAAGCTTTTTTTTTTTTTTTTTAAAGATTTTTATTGGGGAATTGGGGGGATGGGAACAATGCTGATACTCACCCAGTGACATTACGTAGTCTCGC
>NW_017731469.1:971955-1037029 GCF_001890085.2 Hipposideros armiger
TGTCACTGGCCCTCATATGTGGGATCCGAACCGGGGCCCTCTGGCATCCCAAGCGAGTTCTTAACCATCGCGCCACTCGGCCGGCCCTAGAGCAAAAGCTTTTAATTTTGATGTCCAATTTAACAATTTTTTTTCTTTTTTTACAGATTGTGCTTTTCATGTCAAATCTAAGAACTCTTTACCTGACCTCAGGTCATGAAAGGTTTCTCCTATGTTTTTTACTAAAAGTTTTACAGTTTTGTGTTATTTTATTTATTTATTTATTTATTTATTTATTTATTTATTTATTTATTTATTTATTTATTTATATACTAGATGTTTCCTGCATGGCTTGTCTCCTCAGTCATTGTCCACAGGACTCTGAGAAGGTGTAGGCATATGCAGCTGCAGACTCAAGGCCTGGCTTCATCTCCAGTGTCGTGGAAAGGGACTGTACATCACAGGACAGAGCCCTATGCTCCCCTATGCTTCTTGGACAGAACCCCCGGGAGACTGATCTCCCAAGAGTATCCACGTTGGAAGTGTGTTTTATATTTAGATCTGTGATCCATTTTGAGTTAATTTTTAACTAAAATGTGAGGTTTTATTGAAGGTTTATTTACTACATATTGATACTCAATTGTTCCAACATCATTTGTTGAAAAGATTATCCTTCCTCCTTTGAATGTTTGTCAAAAATCAATTGGCCATATTTGTGTGGATCTATTTCTGGACTCTCCATTCTGTTCCATTGGTCACCATGTCTATCCCCCCAGCCACACATTGCTGTCTTGATTACTGCAGTTTTATACTGCCTTAAAATCAGACAGTGTAATTCTTCTAACTTTATTCTTTTTCAAAATTGTTTTAGCTGTTGTAGTTCCTTTGTTGATCATATACATTTTAGAATCAGCTTGTTTATGTCAACAAAAACTCCTGAAGGGAGTTTTTAAATTAAACTTTTTATTTTCAAAAAACCCCAAAGCTTTAGATCAACAGAAAATTTGCAAGAATATTTAAATAAAATCCCATATAACATTCACATAGATCTACCAATTTTTAACATTTTATATTTGATTTATCTCTAAATATAAATATATAATCATATATGTATGTTTGTACTTGAGACTACTTTGCACAGATTACAATCCTTTGTCTCTAAATACTTCAGTGTATATTTTCTAAAAAACATTCTCTTCCCTTATAGCACCCACACTGCTATTATCAAATTTAGGAAATTTAATATTTATGCAAAACTGTTATCTAATATACTCTGGTGGAATTTTCATTTGAATTGCATTTCATTTATAGATCAATTTGGAGAGAATTGACATCTTTACTATGTTGAATTGTCCAGTCCATGAACACAGTATGTCTCTAAGTCTTTAATTTTGTTCATTAGCATCTTATAGTTTTAAGTCTACAGATATTGTAAAGGTTTTATTAGATCTATTCATACATATTCCATTTTTTGGAGGTATTGAAATGGTATTGCTTTTTAAACTTATATTTTCAATTGTTGTCTACTGGTATATAGAAGTGCAGTTGATTTTTACATGTGGTCTTGTATGTTGTGACTTTGCTAGCTTCATCTGTTAGTTTTTGGAGGTTTTTTGCTGTTAATAAATTCCTTGGGATTTTCTACACAGATAATCATGACATCTGTGAACTAGGACAGTTTTATATTTTATTTTTCAATCTGTATGCTTTTCTTTCTTTTTTTTCCTTCTTGCTTTATTGCCCTTGTTAGAATTTTTAGTATAATGTTGAATACAAATGGTGAGAGTGGACATCCTTGCTTTGCTCCTGATCTTAGGGAGAAAGCTTTCAGTCTTTCACTCTAGTATTGGGTTGTCGGAAAAGTCATGATGTATCTTTCTGTTTTTCATTGCAAAAATGCGTCATGACTTTTCCTACAACCCAATATAATGTTAGCTGTGGGTTCTTTTATAGATGCTCTTTATCAAGTTGAAGAAATTTCCTTCTCTTCCTAGTTTGCTGAGAGGTGAATGGTTTTAATGTGACTGATGTCGATGTTTGTCAAATGCTTTTTCGACATCAATTGATATGATCTTGTGGTTTTTTCTTCCTTGGATGGTTAATAGAGTGTTTACATTGATTAATTTTCAAATATTTGCACTTGCATTCCTGGGAAAAAGCCCACTTGGTTGTGGTATATTATGCTTTGTAATATATTGCTGGATTCAATTTGCTAGTATTTTGTTGAGGATTTTTGAATTTATCTTCATGAGGAGTATTGGTCCATAGTTTGTTTGGGATTTTTGTACTGTTTTTGTCTGACTTTGGTATCAAGGTTTGGTTTAATAAATGAGTTGGCAAGTATTCCTCCTTCTTTTATTTTCTGAAAAAGATTATGTAGAATCTGTGACATATATTCTCTAAAATATTTGGTAGAATTTACCATTGAAACCACCTAGGCCTGCAGATTTCTGTTTTAGATGGTTTTTAACCTTCCAAATTTAAAATTTATTTTAATGAAATTAATAGCTATAGGTTATCTGTTTTATCTAGGATGAGTTCTGGTTTTTTGTGGTTTTTGTGGAAGTCTCCAAATATAACTGTTAATTTGTCTGTTTTTCTTTTCATTTCTGTCAGTTTTTGCTTCATGTGTTTTGAAGTTCTATTGTTAGGTGCATACACAGGATGGTTATGTGTTCTTGGTGAATCGACCCTTTTATCATTATGTAATGTCCCTCTTTATCCCTGGTCCTACCTTTCTGAAAAAAATAAATTTAAAGCTGTACAGCCTCAAATTATTAATGATTACTAGCTTAATTTAAAGATGGTACCAATATGGATGTAAGTTTGTTCTTTCTTCAAATCATCTCTGATTCATCTCGCTTGCTCACTGTCCCCATATAGTAATAGCCAATATTTATTGCATGCTCATCATGTCAAACTGTTTTATGTGCATATTTTATTTAATCTTCATAAGGCCCCCATTAGGACAGTAATCATTGTCATTTTATGGATAAGTCATGTGTCTGCTCTTTGCCTGCTGTTCTCTTACAGCATGTTTCTCATGCTGCTGCCAGATACATTTTTAAAAGCATAGTCATAATGTTGTTTGCCTCCTTTGAAACCTTCAGTGTTTTCCCACTGCTGACAGAATAACATCTGAACATGTTAGCCTGGCATCTAAGGCCCTCCACGGACTACCCCCACACCTTCATAGCCTCATCTCTCAATATCTACACTCATACCCCTTATGCTCTAGCCCAGTATTTCTCAAAGTGTGGTCCCCATACCATTCTAGGACACTAGATAATCTGTTGTGGTATATGGATAGAAAGTTATTTTAAAGTGTAGTGAATTAAAGTGAATTCATGGCAGTGATATAAAGTTTCCTGTTAAAATACACTAATTTAGTTTACAGAAATGAGACAACTTGAAAAAAAATGTTGAGTAATAATAGCATAGATGATACTCAGCCATGGAAAGAACCAGAAGGTGGCATGTAAATGGCTGAAGTATGGGACACAGAAGCTCAAACACCTTAGTTTACTCAAATTCCTTTAACCCAACATGCAATTTCACATCTTTATGCCTTTGGTGATGCTGTTCCTTATCTTGAGTATTCTCTCCCCAACTTTCTGCTTATCAAAATTCTCTCAGCCTTCAAGGCTTAGCTCACATGATGCCAATGTGATGATATCTTTGCTGATTCTCTGGTCCGAATGAAGGGCTTCCTCCTCCACACACCCACAGAACATCACTTAGGCTTCTATTTGGCCCTATTGGATTTTGCTGCTGGTGTCATTAGTGTCTCACACATCTGGCCCTCACCTCACTACAGCCTTTAGCACAGTAACAAGCACAGGGAGGTGACTTATGATAACATTTGTCACATTAAATTGGAGCACAGGGAGAAGTTTCATTTGAAAACTCTCCAAGTGGCAGGTGAAAGCTAACAGAAAGAAAAACTACCAATGCCCTTATTCCAAACCAGGAAAGGTTTTCTGAGATTCCAGGGTATGCATGTGTGGATAACGCTATAGGCAACCATTTGTTTCCAGTGTCAAGCGAAAAGCCAGCATCCTAATCAGTTAGCTCAAAGCCTTCAGAAATCCAAGAACATGATTGGTTTGTCAAAGATGAATTTCTGTGGCTTTGTGGTACTTATTGAATTTAAATTGACTGTAAATATAAGAACCTGTAACAGGTAATTTAATAATTCAACAAACATTGAATGAGTACCCCTCATGTGAAATCTCTGTGCTAGAAGCTGTGGGGACAGGGTTGGGGACTGGAAGGAGGAGGATGAACAGAGTAAATATGGAAATGATGAAAATAATGCAAGAATGGTCATTGACCCCACGCATCTAGTACTTATTATTAAGAAGAACTCTGTTTAGCACTTAATGTACATTACCTCATTTAATATTCTCATGACCCTGCAAGGTAGATAATTTTATCATCTCCATTTTACATATGAGGAAACTGAGGCTCAGAGAATTCACTCCAAGCTTTGGGAGAAGAAAACATGGAACCTTTGTTGAAACTTTATTATGTGCTCAGAGCTATCTTAAGCACTTTGTGTGTGTTAACTCACATTAATACAAGTGGAAAATTAAATTTTTGCTTTCCAGAAATTCATAGTCTGGTGGAGAAGACTGATACCATAAATAATGGATACATCCCAGACAGTAAGAACTGTATCATCAGGTTTCAAATGTCATTCTACAAGAACCTAAGGAGAACACCATTCCTTACTAGTGGGGGACCTAGAAAGGCTTCTTGTAGAAAGTAAGATTTAAGTTGAGTTTTGGAAGAAGAGTAGGGTTTTGACAGCCAGATTAATTAAGGAAGAGCTTTCCAGGGACAAGGAAGAACTTGAACAATGGTCTGGAGATGGAGGAGTCCAAGGCCCATGAGTAAAACTACAACCTCCAAAAGCACAGGGAACCTGGGGAGCCATGGACTAGGAGATGGAAGGAAGCTGGGGAGATTAGGCCTGATGCTGAAGGTAATGGGACACCAGTGAAGGTTACTGAGCAGAGGGGTAGCATGATCGTATCTGTGTATCTTGAAGATTATTTGGGATAACTGCAGGAGCAGGAGAAACTGTAGGCAGATCAGCTAAGAGTGGCAGTGATTTAGATGAGAGGCAATGGGAACCTGGAATTGGTTGCCATTTCTCAAACCAATCTGGAAGATTATATAGGGTACACTTTTTAGGGTTTGGCAATTGATTCGATGTAGGGGGTGAGGGAGAGGGATTAGTGAATGATACTTTAACCCAAGCCAGTTCTTAACCATCGCGCCACTCGGCCGGCCCATGAATGATACTGTAAATGGACCTGTGGGAATGCTAGAAATGTATCAAAGTCGCTATGTGCCTAATTTTCTAGGACCTAGCCACTCATTCTTCCTGAAGGTACAATGAAGTCAGAGTCTAGGATGCCTGTCTCAGAAGTGGTTGTCACTCCTCTGCTGATCAAATGGCAAGGTTGGCAGTGTTTTATGAGGTGGGGTGGTTGGACTCCAAGTAATGCCAATTTCTATAACAGGAAGAACTAAAATGAACATGTATTGAGGATCTTTGATCTTTGGAATGGTCTTGAAAGGTACGTGCTGTGTTCTGTTTCTACAGTGGTGGAGGGTGAGTGACTTATTTGCTCAAGGTAACATAGAAAATGGTGGAGACTCACTTGCACAGAGTCACATAGCAAGTAAATGGCAGACCTTGTCTGTCTGACTTCTAAGACTATGTTCTATTTTCTATAGTACCAGAAAACTAGAAACATCAATAATGTGTTTGTATGAAAAATAACTTAAAAGAAAAAAGCTAGAGAAAGAAGACAGACAGACAGACAGACAGACAGACAGACAGACAGACACACACACACACACACACACACACACACACACACGATGTCCAGGAGAGAGAAAAAAGAACAAGAGGTGGATTTAAAGGTCTCTACTGAGGAAGAAGAAATCTGGAAGAATTGTCAAGTTAGTATCAAGCCTGATCTTAGGAGAAATACAGTAATGACAAGACACGGCTCTTGTTCTCATGGAGCTTATTGGGGACAAAGGATATATCACAGCTGCTACCCAACCTATTTTTACAAAATGCTCTGGACTTTCGGAGGTGATGTTTTCTTGGGTTGTTTGGAAAACGTTGCTGAGAAGCTATGACTTGAGCAATATCTCAAAGGAGGGCTTGTCCGTGGATTGTCCAGGAAGAGCGATCAGGGCATTTCAGTGGAGGAAAAAGTCCGAGCAGAGGTGAAAGACTGGGAGAATACCCTCCGCATTTGTTTTGTGACTAGTGTGCCTGTTATACAAGCTCCATATAGGAGAAGAGCAGGGGCATGAGTTGGTCAAGGGTTAGATCCAGAGAGTGGAGGAGGGCCTTGAATGCCCAGGCTAACACACGTGTGCTTCATGGAGTAGGCAATGGGAAACCAAAATTGAGGGTAGAGGGTGGGGAAAGAAAATATTGCAACAGTTTAGGTAGATGGTGATTCAAGCCCAGAAAAGAAGAGACAGATGGAGAACTATCCTATAAACCAGTGGTTCTCAACCTGTGGGTCGCGACCCCTTTGGGGGTCGAATGACCCTTTCACAGGGGTCGCCTAAGACCATCGGAAAACAAAAAGATATTTACATTACGATTCATAACAGTAGCAAAATTACAGTTATAGAGTAGCAACGAAATAATTTTGTGGTTGGGGGTCACCACAACATGAAGAACTGTATTAAGGGGTCGCGGCATTAGGAAGGTTGAGAACCACTGCTCTAAATGGAAGCTGGCCCCCAGAGGGGCTGTCAGGGCCATTGCCTAATAAGGGTCATGAATATTTGTATTCCACATCTCCCCCAAACAGGGTTTTCATTTATCGCCTCACTTCTTCCCTCCTTGTCCTTCTGCCTTTTTTCTATCCCGTTTCCCTATTTCCTGGCCCATCACCTCCAGTAATGCTCAGTAATCAGCCAGGATGTTGAATATCATTTGGGAAGAATGAGAAGCACCAAGAGAGACTCTGAGCAAGACAGAAGGAATGAAGGGAACAGCAAGAAAGTGAAGAAGGAAATTAGGAAGGAAGGAAGGAAAGACGGGGGGTGGGAGGAAGGAAGGGAGGGGGGAAGGAAGAAACACTTTTTTTCATATGCAACATTTACTGTGGACCAGGTTGCGAGGATGGGGGTACTGATGTTTATAAAGGGGTTATAGTACTTCTCCAAAGTAACACAGCTAATTGTTATCCAAATCTGACGAATTCTAGAGCCCATATCCTGTTCACCATGCCATACTGCTTCCCTTTTCTACCTTATCTGCCATTCAACTTGGGGTAATATTTTCTTTCTCTGAAACTCTAATATGACTTTGGCTCTTTTACTTACCAGCGTGTCTTACATTGTAATGACTTGTGTATGTGTCCAGCACTGACATGTAAAATGCATGAATCATTGGTTAGCTTTGTTACTAGATAGTAAAGAGCCTGTACTGAATTCATTGTAGTCTCAGCAAGGAAAGCCAGGGTCTTATAATTAAGATTTGCTCTATAACTATTGAACAGATTGAATATCTTAGGCACCTCTGTGGGCATCACAACTGTTAGATGCTATAGCTACGCCAGTAACCTCCAAGACCCAGCATTTGTGTTGTAATTTCTAGTATAATCACTAAAAGAATAGAAACAGAATGTATAACACCTAAGCTAGTAGAGGAAGACAAATGGAATGATAATGAAGCACACAATGTGATATACAGATGATGTATTACAGAATTGTACACCTGAAAACTGTGTAACTTTCTAACAATTGTTACGCCAAAAAGATTTAAAAAGCAAAAGAAAGAAAAGAAGACAAATGGCCAGCAAGCATATGAAAAGATGATCAATGCCACTGATCGTTACAAAAATGCAAGTTAAAATCACAAGGAGATAGCGTCTCATATCCATTAGGATGGCTACTATAAACAAAACAGAAAATAAAGAAGTGTTGGCGAGGATGTGGGGAAATTGAAACCCTTGTGCACTGTTGGTGGGAATGTAAAATGGTGTAGCTGCTATGGAAAACAGTATGGAGGGTCCTCAAAAAATTTTTAAATGGAATTACCATATGATCCAGCAATTCCACTCTGGGGTATATATCGAAAAGAATTAAAAGCAGGATCTCAAAGAGATATTTGAACACCCATTTGTCTGGATCCTTCTCCGAATAATATTTTTAAATTCACAAAAAAGAATATATAGACTTACAAAGGAAACTCATCATGTTAAAACACAGTTTTCAAAACATTACAAAAATGTGATATAGTAACATGAGCTTCTTGATTTATGCATTAAATAACCAGACCTAATGGTAGTTCTAATAATTGTAAGAATTTTGAAGTAGTCATGAGCATAAATGAAATGTCAAAATGCCTGCAACAACTGGCATACGATATGCAAATCTCTGTGATTTCTGTTACTGACAAATTCACAGGTACTGCTAACACTTCTGTGGTTTGTTGCTTACACTCATTTCCATTTGAAATCAGTGAAAATAAAGAGGTAATTTTTTCTATGTGAATTCAAAGTTGTCTACTCTGCCCCCCGAATTCGAGGTCCATAGGCCCCTGGTTAAGAACCTCTGCTCTAAGGGGTCATACAGCTTTCAATGGGTTAGAATAGGCTGCCTCCTACATGTCTCATTCTTCAGGGTGACATTTTTCCCGGCCCAGTTTGCAAGCTTGCCCCTGTAACTGGCTGTCCACGAAGCCCTGGTTTCTGGGTGGGAAAAGCTTGGAGCTCTCAGCCCATTTGTCCAGCACTGATGACTGCCATGCCCTGAGTCCACTGAACAACTGGTCTTTTCTCAAAATTCTGTCTAATGAGTTATTCAAGCAGCCGTCAGATTTTCTTGAATTCTCTCACCATTACCATATGCTGGAAAATCACCTTACACCTACCTAGTAACACAACTCTGGAAGCCACCATCGCCTCTGCCCTGGTCCCTGAATGTGACTCTGAACTAGAGGGGTAGTCCTGAGAAGGCTGGGGCAATCCTTAAACCAGAACATCCGTAGCCTCACTCTGGCCTTCACGCCCCTCAGCTGAGAGGGGAGAAACGGACTGACCTCCACAGTAGCCATCTCTTGGGTGAAGAGGAGCAGCCCTTCTGCGAGGGAGGGGACCAACCTAACCATCTCTTCAGAGCCCTCCGCATCTGGGGATTCCTGGCCTCTTTCTTGGCCTGTTCCCATGTGCTCCGCAGCTCCTGGGGTTCACTCACCTAAAATTATGTAGACTGGGATCCACTGAAAAACAGAGAGGATTTCGAGGATCTCCTGAAGATCTAGCTGGGAGAAGAAGGCCATGACTGGTGCAGTTCTGTCGTGGCAGGAAGCCCAAACAGAAGGCCAGCACCCTTAAAGCTCAGCAGCTTACAGGTGCTTTGCTCTGATCTCTTGCCACTGAGTCCCTTTAGCTGTGGAGCTTTTAGTGTTGACCTAACCTTTCCTCCAATCGTCCCTGTTTCTCTGCCCCGCCCCAACTTCCTACACACACATCAGGTTTCAGATCCTACTATCTAACCTCCCTAATACGTATCCTTTCTCCATGTGTGCTCAATTGCAATGAGGCAGAAATGGCCTTGGGGTGGTTTTAGCTCTGTGTATGTGGGGTTGGAGGGAGGGTTCCTTGATAAACTAGTGCAGGAAAAGAGAATGGCTTAGGCCTCAAATAGGACCTCTGAAAGCAACTTGCTACTTTTCACTGCTTAAGAAAGGGGACCTGGCGACCACATTTGTCTGTGCCCTACTGACTGCTCTTTGCATCTTCCTGTCTTCTGCTGAGAGCCACCTAGATGCCTAGGGCTTGTTTTTGCATGGATATCTAGTCTTCTCAAATCCCTCCTTGTGCCTCTATTCCCAGGAGCTCTGTATCAGCAGCCAGATACCGTATGATAGTGTGGGAAAAGCATTGCACAGAGAGCAGATCTGGGTTCCAGTCCTAGGTCCACCATATTCTTCCCATGACACCTGTGGAAATTGCCCCATCTCTCTAGATCTCAGTTTCACCATTCATTATTGGAAGGCAGTATAATGGTTAGGGGCATGGACTTACAGCCAGCTATCGGGAGTTCAAATCTTGGCTCTGCCACCTACTAGTTGGTGAACCTCTGTACCTCAATTTTCCCCATTTATAAAATGGCAATAATAATAGTACCTGTTTCATAGGGTTATGTTCTGAGGATCAACTGGGTGAATGAGTGTAAAGTGCTTGGCAGAAGGCTTGGCACACAACAGACATTATGTGTTTCCTGTTATTATCCGTTTAGTTCAATTAATGTCTACTGAACATCTATTAGGTTTCAGGGTAAGAGGCTTGCTTTTGCATACCAGCCTTTGCAAAATTAAAGGCTGTCCCCAGGTCCGAGACCTCTGGATCCATTTTTTTCTGTAATTATCTATTGAGTGACTGTTTGCCAGGCACTGTTATAGGTGCTGAGGATTCAGTGGGGAAGAAAATGGACATGATTCATGCCTTTGAACTTACAGTCTAGTGGAGGAGACAGACATTAAACAAACAAATCACAAAAAACGTCTATACACTTGAATTTGTGATTACGTGCCCTAAAGGAAAAGGCCAGTATTCTCAGCATAAGACCTTGACTATACAAGGTGCTCAGAAAATTCTTCTGAATATAATCAAAAGGGTTGCTAGGAAAATCAATTAAAAAAATGGTATCGAGTGTCCTACAAGTGAAAGGAAATAGAGATTCCTTAGCTTTCTCTAGGGAGATTGCAGAACCCTGTCTTGCTCTCTACTCTCCAACACTGGCTTGGGTCTCTTGATTAGACTGACTCTTCAGAGTTGAGCTTAGGGAACTTTTTCTGGTATGTTGCAGGGGTGTGGCTTTATTCTTCAATGTACCCTACATGGCCACTTGATTTGTCACCCCTTTCTCTGCTTCATGTTTCTTTTCTTTGCCCTAGCTAGCTGGGGTTCTCAAGCTGCTTCTTGGGGCTACTTGGCCACATACAGAGTGAGCTGTACTGGAGCAGGTCTGCTGGAATTTGCAGGGGAGGAGGGTGAGAGGTAACAGAGGCAGGCCTGGCTCTTCTAACAGAAAGCACAGATGTGAGGAGGGCTGACATATCCAGGATAGACAAGATCCACAATTTAAGAGCTCCAAGTCCCCTTACAGATCAGGTCTCTCCCTCCTTCACTTTCAGGTTGGTAAACAAACAGAAGAGGCCTAGAAAGGACTCAAGGTCGCATAGCGTGCCAGAGGCAGGGCCAAGTCAGAGTGATTTTCATTTCTGTCTCCCTAATGTCTGGCCCAGGGCCTGGTACAGAGTAGGGACTCAAATAAATGTTTGTGGAACAAATGAGGGAGGTCTGGTGTGCCGGTTCCTCAAGCAAGATGGACTGGCAGGGCTGGGCCAAGACCTTGATTGCCCACCCCTGTCCCCCCCACAAAGAGAGCATGCTGTCCAAGCGGCAGCTCTCTTGAGCCAAGTGGACAAGTGTAAGTACCAGGGAATGTAGACAGAGCAGGAAGAAGAGAAGTAGGCCAGCAGACAAACCCTGAACAGCCAGCACTCATGATTTCCCAGTTACAATTGAACCAACTAAGAAGCAAAAGCTTAGCTGCCTCAAAGTAAGCAGTGCCAAAGGAAAGGTAGCCAAAACGCATAAAAGGTCTGCCAATTTCATTTCCAAACATTTAAGGCTGACATAATTCTAACCGTTAAGAAATTCACAGTGTAGCGTGTGAGGTAGATGTAATCTCAGACACCTGTGTAGGGTATTATGGGGTGCGCAGGGGGGGGAAGCACCCACTAGCTTGAAGTCCGGGAAGGCTTTATGGCAGAGGGGATGCTGCAGTGAGGAGAAAGGGACTAGGCACAACAGGCATGGAGGAAAGACTGCAATTCGTTCACCAAACCAGAAGGAATAGGGGGTCTGGGACAAGCTGGAAAGCTAAAAGCTTCTAAAGAGCAACAGAAAAACAAAGAAAGGAGAAGAATGGAAGGGAAAGAAGATCAAGGTGACTCAGGAGCTCAGAAGGAGTGGTCAAACTGAGGGTAGCCCTGAGAAAGGAGCAGTTCCAGGATTCTTTTTCCTGGTTTCAAAGGTTCACCCTCAGCCTTCTGAATGACTCATTTCCAGAAAGCTTTGGATAGCTGAGGTTTTACAACAATGTGTTTTCTTCAGATGGTCCCTCTTCTTTCATGCTCTTATTTGGTTAGGTGCTGCAACTACAGCTCAATTAAAAGCATTTGTAGAAAGAATACCAAGATGGCACAGTAGGTAAATGTTGTGCTTACCTTCTCTCACAACCACATCAAAATTACAACTGAACTACAAAACAACCATCATTGAGAATCACATAAAATCAAGCTGAACCGAAGCCCTACAACTAAGGACGTACAGAAGAAGCCACCTCAACTTGTAGGAGGGGCAGAGACGCTGAACAGGATGGTCCCACACCTGTGTGTGACCATGAAAGATTGGGAGGGCTATTTTTTTTAAGCTGAGCCATCCTGCCACCTGTTGGCAGCTCAGCGGCTGTTCAGCTTGGGCAGGGAATCAAACCACTGTTGCTCAGAGCTCAAACTCTTGAGTGAGCTCTTAACCAACTGAGCAACTTGGCCGGCCTTGGGAGGGCTATTTTGACTATGAGAGTAACTCCATCCCCTAAAGGAGCGAGAGATCCCAGCCACACCCCAGCCCAGTGTTCCAGTGCTGGGGAGAGAAGTCCCCATAATTTCAGGTTGTGAAAGCCAGCGGAGATTGTGACTGAGTGAGACTGAGGGTGGCTGCACTCACAGGCACTCCTCTTAAATGGCCCACACATGGACTTACCCACCAACGGAGTCACTTGCTCTGAGCTCCAGCGCTGGGGCAGCAGCTGGAGATGGTGGCAAGGACATATTGGGGGCAGGGGGGTGACTGAGTTATCTGACTTGGGATGGAGTCTAGAGAGGCGGCTTTCTCCTGGACAGAGGAGCTGGTGGAGGGCATTGTTTCCTTGCCGAGCCCTCCCCCTTCCCAGCGTGGGAACATAGGCAGTCACGATATCTGAGGCTCCACCATTTGTTTGCAAGGCCCTGCCTCCCACCCCCAACTTTTGGGCACTCCCAAACCACTTCCAGTGGCTTTTTCATGCAAACTGCCTGCCTTAGCTCAAGCTGAAGACTTTCCTAGGGTCTCTCAAAGGTATACAGAATCCTGACAAGCTTCATGTGGCTTGAGCATGTCCAGTACCTCTGGCTGAGCAGCCCTAAGCCTGGCACTAGTGGCAGCTGGCCTAGGTCTGTGTCTTGGCCTCTCAAGGCATTTCCAAGCACTGCATGGGTGGCAGCCATCTTTGGATTTCTCTGTGGCTCCTGCCGGGTGGCCCTGGGTGGGGCACGGGCTGTGGCTGAACTTGACCTACAGCGGATCCCCTCCAAGGTGGTCCTGGGACTGGCACCCCCAGTATCCAGCTTCAAAAAGAGCTGGAGCATCAGCCAGCCACCTCCAAGGATGACACACCCAAGGGGCAGACTGGTAAGCACCAGAGCCCTGCTGAGGCAGCCCCTGCACAACAACTCTTCCACTGTAGTCAAGGCCAGTCCTCACAACCAGTGAGTCCAAGGGCCAGTCCCTCCCATTGATGTGCAATTATCAACAAAGGCTCAACTACAAGAGGAGGCACATACAACCCATACAAAGGACACACATGGAGTGCGTGGCTCAGGTGACCAGAAAGACTTCACTGAACCCCACAGCACACCTACTACATAAAGCCACTCTACTAATATCGGAAGATATAGTGGCACTACCTAATACATATAAACAAACACAGGGAGACAGCCAAAATGGGGAGACAAAGAAATGCGTCTCAAATAAAATAACAGAACAAAGCTCCAGAAAAAGAACTAAGCGAAATGGAGACAAGCAATCTACCAGGTGCAGACTTCCAACCACTGGTCATAAGGATGCTCAGTGATCTCAGGGAGAACTTCAGCAGAGAGATAGAAAGCACAAAAAAGGAAATAAAAAACAGGAAAAAGAACCAGTCAGCAATAAAGGATACAATAATGGAAATGAAGAATATATTACAGGGAATCAATAGATTAGATGAAGCAGAGGATTGAACCAGCGATGTACAAAGTAACGTAGCAGAAAACACCCAACGAGAACAGCAACAAGAAAAAGAATCCAAAAAAATTGAGGAGAATTTAAGGGGCCTCTGGGACAACATCAAGCATACCAACATTTGCATTATAGGGGTACCAGAAGGAGAAGAGAGACAGCAAGGCATTGAAAACCTATCTGAAGAAATAATGTCAGAAAACTTCCCTACCCTGATGAAGGAAATAGACATACAAGCCCAGGAAGTGCACAGAGAGTCCCAAACAAAATGAACCCAAAGAGGCATCATCATAATTAAAATGCCAAAGACACCAAGACAAATCATAATTAAATGCCAAAGGTTAAAGACAAAGAGAGAATCTTAAAAGCAGCAAGAGAAAATCAGTTATTTACCTACAAGGGAGCCCCCATAAGACTGTCAGCTGATTTCTCAACAGAAACTTTGCAGGCCACGAGGGATTGGCAGGAAATATCCCAAGTGATGAAAAGCAAAGACCTACAAACCAAGATTACTCTACCCAGGAAAGCTATCATTTAGAATCAAAGGACAGGTACAGAGCTACCCAGACAAGAAAAAGCTAAAGGAGTTCATCGCCACCAAACCAGCATTACAAGGAATCTTAGAGGGACTTCTTTAACATGGGAGGGTGGTTAGGGATGGGTGAAAAGGGGAAGGGATTAAGAAGTACAAATTGGTTGTTACATAGTAATCATGGGGGTGTAGGGTATGGCATAAGGAATATAGTCAATAATATTGTAAAAACTATATATGGTGCCAGATAAGTACTAGATCTATCAGGGTGATAGGTGGGAATGGGGTTGAGGGCAGGGTGAAAAAGGTGAAGGCATTATGAAATACAAATTGGTAGTTACAAAATAGTCATGGGGATGTAAAGTATAGAAAATATAATCAATAATATGGCAGTAACTATGTATAATGCCAGGTGGCACTAGTTAAGGTCCTAAATTATATAAATGTCTAACCTCTATGCTGTACACTTGAAACTAATATAAAATAATATTGAATGTCAACTCTAATTGAACATTTAAAAAAGGGGGAAAGATCAATAATATTGTGATAGCATGGTACAGTGTCAGAGGATTGCTGGACTTATGGTGATCACTTGTTCAGTATAGGGAATAAAATCAATAATGTGGTAATAACACTGTAAAGAGCTAGGTGGGTACTGTTGAATAGCTATGATGTACACCTGAAACTAATATAATATTGTATGTTAACTATATTTTAATAAAAAATCTTAAAATAAAAAAAGCATTTGTAGAGAATGTATTTAATGCCAGGAACCAGGCTAAAGTATGATAAAAGGTACATACATAGTTCCTTCATTCACCACATTTTTATTGAGGTCCTACTGTAAGGCTGGTATTGTTCTAGGTTGACAATTGTGTGTGTGTGTGGGGGGCAGGTAGACAGTGAAAGAAGTGCATACACCATCAACACAAGGACTGGGGCCATCAGAGAATTCCAAAGAAGACTGAGGACGGGTCTTGTAGCTGTGTGACCTTGGACAAGGCACTTTCCCTCTCTGAGTCTCGGTTTCATCTGGAAAAAGGGACTAATCATATTTAGTTGATGTGAGGATTAGTGGTGCTGTTTGAAAAGTTATTTGGGCAGTATTGGACACTTGTATTGAGCTGTGGGGAGGTGGTGTTTGCAGTGGGGTCCAACAGGCAGAGAAATAGGGAGCATGGGCTTTCCTATGGTGGCCCCGGGGGACACCAAAGTTTAAAGGTTTGCTTTGGCACAGGGACTAGTTTAGTTTGACGGGAATCTCAGTTTTGTGAAGGAATTGGAGGAGGGGCCTGTGAAGGTGGAGGGGAGGGAACAACTGGGTGGGTCTTTCAAAGTCTCCTGGAAGTCACTGGATCACTTCTCAGGGCAGGCTAGGGTGAACTGTCAATGCTAAAACCAGGGTGGTCTTGGGCAGGCCAGGACAGCTCGTCCCCTGGTTCCGGCCCTTGCCACTGTCTCCTGGACATCAGCAGGCTGTTCCCTGCTGGTTTCCCTTCCTTTGGTCTCCATGCTGCTAGAGGATCATGGTGATGTACAGCTCTTAGCATCTGCCCTGTTGCAAACCCTCCCCAGAGCCCGACATCAACAGCTGTGTCCACACTGCTTTTTGCCTTCCTTGAAAAATCTCATTTCCCCTCACTTTCATCCCACAGCAGATACAGCCTCCTTCCCCAGACGGGAAGTGCCCTTTCTAGTCTGCGCCTCTGCCCATTGTAGTCTCTTACCAGCCTGGGCTTCAAGGTTCAGACAATGTCATTCCCTGAGACTGTCTACCCTGCTTCCTCCTCTGGTAGAGCCCATATCAGGGAGTTAGTTTGGAGGTGTGGACTCCACCTCTACACTCAGCTTCCAGGCCAATGCTTGCTAAGCTTTTCGTACATATATTTTGAACAGTCAGAATATTCACATGATTCAAAATTCAAAAGGGATGATAGCGAACTCAGTGGAAAGCCTCCTTCCCACTCCAGGCCTCTTCCAACCCGGCACCCCTCCCCTCCAGGGATATTTTATGCTCGTACAAGGAAATGATGTAATTTTGTTGAGTGAATAAAGGAATGAACAGTAAAAACCTGGAAATAATCCAAATGTTCAAAATCTGGGGCTGGCTAAGTAAGCTATTATATAGCAACATTATAAACTAATCTGCAGTCATTAAAAGTTATTAAAATTATTATAAGGTGAACTCTGTAGTATATGATATGTTAAAAGCAGAATATAAAGCACACTCAAACGCTGAAGGCACTTTGTAAAAATGTGGCCTCTTCAGTGTTAAGATGAAAGGTCTGAGAGAGAAATGATGGCTGCTTTAAGGTGAAGGGATTCTGGGTTTTCTTTTATATCAAGTTGTTTGAATATGAAAAGAAGAGGCTGGGCCCTTATGAATATGCCTGATGAAGTGTGATTCATGATGGGACTCTCATTCAGGAATTCATTCCACAAACATTGAATGCTTGCTTTGTCAGGAGGAAAAAGGCAGAAACAATGCAGAGCTTCTGAGGATGAAGCACTAAGTAGGCGATGTGGACCTAAGAAGCTGTGATGGAACCCGAGGGTGGGGAATGTGATGGACTCATTTCAAGGCCGTTGAATTTGAGTTACGTGTGTTCATGAAGAGGAGCCATACGATTGGGGCGGGGGCTCGGCTCAGCAGCAAGGTCAGAGCTAGCGCTGGCAACAGCACACATGTGGTTAGGAAGCTGGGGGTGCAGCGGAGCTCCCCGAGGGAGAACGTGAAGATAGGCTACATGCAGCTGGTGAGAAGTCTTTCTGCAGCTCTCTCAATGTGTCTGAGCCAGGGCCAAGGGCACCAGGATAGCAGAGGGGGCATCTGTCGGTGAGTGTGGAAGAGTCTCAGAGTTCAGACAGAAACCTTCCTCCCAGCCCCGGGTCTCCACCCTCACACACTGATGGCCTGGTCTGGTCTTAGTTGTCTGGGTGGGCCTGGTGGACCAAGGTGGGCTCCAACTGGCTTAGAAAATATGTAGGAACAGCTAACTGAGGGGCTGGAGGAAAGGCTGTAACAGATGCACTTGTACAAAGACCTGCTGGGCCTGGGAGGGCAGAGCCCGTGAGAACGGTATGTGGGGCTTTCCCCTAGTCAGCAGGCCTGAGCTGGGCCCCTGAAGGGCCTGGGAGCCAAAGGGGATGGGATTGTTGCTCAAAACTTAGAGAAAGGGCAGAGGTTGTCCCCAGAGCAGCATGCCACCAGCTGGGAGGCCCGTCTTCCTGTGTCCCCCGTGCTCTGTGCTTCCCAGGGAGGCAGTGCTGAGGACTGGAAGGCAGCAGCTTCTGGAGTCAGGCCACCCAGGCCGGGCTCTCCCACTGAGGGCTGACAGCTGTTTGGGAAGGCACTTCTCTGAGCCTCAATTTCCTCATTTACAAACTGAGGCTTTAGCACCGTCTGCCTTGGGCTGTTTTTGTGAGGATTAGAAATAATGTAAAGCTCCTGGCAGATAGTAGGGGCTCAATATATGGCTGCCTAGTTCATTGCTGAGGGGTTCAGTGCCAGCTGGGACAAGAACGTGAACTCAAGGCTTTGCTCACATTCCTTCCACATGCGTTTGTGAAAGGGGGCCCAGTGGGCAGGCCTGTAAACATTGGCTCTGAGTTCCCACCACACATAGCAATTCTCTCCTTTGCTGGTCATCTCAGCACGCAAAGAAAAGCATTTCACAAACCTTCTTGCTGCTGGTGATATACAGAAGATAGGTTGAGAAAGCATCGGAGAGGCAGGGATCAACATCAAGTTGTGAAACCCCAAATAAGATAAAATGCATCCTGTACCCTGTGCCCCTAGCTCCCTACCAGCCTGCCACTCTTACTCCTCCCCCGCGGGCCCTGTTTGTAACCGTTCAAAGGGCTCCTACAGATTTCATTTCATTGATTCCTCATTCTGGCCCGTGACTAAGTAGGGCATGTATTGCCTGCACCTGGGAGCAGCTGGGATTTGAAACCACATGTGCTTGTTACTGAACACGAGTGAACTGTGCGAGGTGTAGCTGTGCCTTGGATGAATGGGTTGAAAGCAACCTGTGAGGAAAAGCTGTGCGGGCATTGGAGAGGTTTCTGGCAAGGACACAATGGTGACAACTGCACTTCACCGTGGGGTGTCCAACAGACATGAGTGGCAATGCGTCTCTTGTGCTGATGAGCAGACTGGAGGCCCAGGGGAAGCGGAGGAGGACTTCGGAGTTCTCATGACACAGAGGGGTGGATTGATTTGAAATGTTTCCCCTTTTTAAGGTTTTAAAATAAACTGTACATCTATGATATATTTATCGCTTCAAGTTTTTTAAATGGCAGAAGAGACGCAGGTGACCTGGGTGGCCCAGGGTCACCCAAGCTAGGGAGTGGCAGAGTCCCGAGAATTAAGACGCTAAGGGCTCTCCACTCTGCTTCTTGGACTTGAAATCAGCACCTTCAGTCCCCATGCCCTGTGTTTCTCACAGGGGTGTTGAGATGGAGAAGAGTAGAAAGGACAAATCACTGCCTTAAAAGAAATAGTGCTCAGTGCTCACCTTTTCCTTATCGAATTGGCCCACAGGTGAGAGCTACTGGGGGCAAATGGTTCGGCTACACTTCATTTCCTAGAGCCAGTTTCCTTCTCTGTAAAATTAAGGCGTCGTTTCCTGCCTGACAGGTTGTGAGAATGAAATAAGCAGCATACGTGGAAGCATTCTGTAAACTGTGAAGCAGTCTCATTATCTGTGGAAAGCTTTTCAGTCCTCACTTCCGGGAGCCCACCAAACCCAGCTCACTCTAGGACCTGGCAAGGCTGAGCACTGGTGGGAGTACAGAAGGTGGTTCTTTTTTGGTCTCTCAGGCAGCCAGGCAAAACGAACTGGGGAGGGAAACAGGAAGATGGGCTTGCTCACTGCCTCCCTCTTCTTATCCCCAGCTGAGGGGGAAATGGTGGGGGGAGCTGGCATAATCTTTTCTTTGGTGAGTCAACTGAGAAGGAATTTCTAGAGCTCCAATGATGTATAAGTGGTGGTTTGGGTTTGGATTTTTAAAGCTGCTGCCTCTTTTTTTTTTAAAGGTTTTATTGGGGAATTGAGGGAAGGGGAACAGACAAGCTGCTGTCCTTTTGTTCTTCAGTCTAGTTGTGGAGGTGGTCGCTTCACTGGCCCATGTTGGTATGATCATTGCGCTCTTCCCGGGTGAGGCACTTGCTCACCGGCCATTGGGCGGCCGCTCACGGCAGCCCAGCTCCAGGTTGAGCTGTTGTTCACCATTTTAGCTGTAGAGGGCAGTGTCACTGGCCCGCATGTGGGATCCGAACCGGGGCCCTGCTGCTCAGAGCTGGCGTCCCAAGCCAACTCCTAAGCAACGCACCACTCGGCTGGCCCACTGCTGCCTCTTTTAAAGCATCTTTAAGACACAACTAAAAGCATAAGCAATTGGAAGCATGCGGAAAATGATAGCACAGCTTCTTACTAGTCTGGACTTGAGAAATTCAGTCAGCTTCTTTGGGCCTGTTTCCTCATCTGTAAAATGGGGATGATGCCATCTATTTTGTAGGGTCATTGAGTGTTAGTAGTATGTGAAAAGGGCTGGATCCAGTGCCTGGCACACACAGAGGCCCAATACCTGTCCATTCCTTTTCCCTACCTAGTGGACAGGCTGCAGTCATTGAGCTCAAGAACAGAAAGCACTTGTTAATCAGTTGTTCGAATCTGTTATCATGGCTGCCATTATTCTCACATCAAACCCATGAGACAGCTCATTTACAGACATCCGGGAAACAGGGGAGCAGGTCAGAGAAGTTTTATTGTCTGAGGTCACACAGCTTGCAATTTTTAAAGCCAGGATTCAAACCCACCTTGTCTAGTTTGCTTCTTAGGTATCAGAATGCGTGTGTGTGTGTGTGTGTGTGTGCTTAATCAAGTTGGATCTTCTGTAAGTCCCATCTTTGAATAAGCTCAGACCACGGGGGTAGCCCCAACCTGGCCCATTTTGAGAAGGAACTCAGGGTGGAGCTTCCATGGCAGGAAGTAGACCATTGCCAGGGGCAGCCCAGCAGTAGCTGAGAGCTAAAAAACGAATGTTTGCTTCCCCAATTCTTGGGGAATTTAATCTGTGCTCTATCCGTTTCATGGGCTCACATTGTGAGGGGGAGATGAGTCCTTTATTAAGTAGTATGCAAATGTATTATTGGTAGTCTTCCTTCTGCCATCTCCCACTAAACACAACCTCCTCATCGCCTGACAAGCCACTTGCCACCCTGTAAACAAGAGGGAATGGAGTGTCCATTTTAATCCCCACTCCTAAACTAGACTGCAGAAGCCAGAACAGGAAAGCTGAGTCATCTTCCTCTTGAAAGAAAATCTAAGTGTACTAAAGGCACACAGAACAAAAAATGTCCTCTATACAGATCGTTTGTTTTAACACATGGCTGCTTTTTTAGGGTATCAACCCAAGAGCTATGGACATCTTCTCTCTGCTGCACAAAGTAGGTCCCTTTCAGTGTCATCTGTGCCATCTCATCCTCCACATCTGGTCATCGCATGACTGCAGGCACCCTACTAACTGGCAAAATGACCGCCATGGCCCATTTCCACTTCGGACTTAGGCACATATTATGCAGCATTGGCAAGGTGGGCCGCTGAAGAGCCCTGCTTCACCCTAGGTTACGGCACGTAGCTCCGAGAGTCAAGGACCTGGCCTCAGATGCATACACAAGGCTGGCGCCCCTAGCGCCTAATCGGTTTCTCATTTCTCCTGGCCGAGGCTAGGAAGACCAGGTAGCTAGGACTGCTCCATTCCATTCATTTACACCTGTGATTCCTGAAAACTGCCGTGTGGCAGGGAAAGTCCTGGCTTTTGTGCTTGCCCCTTGTAGAGTGGGGGCGGCTTGTTTCACAGTGCTGGGAAATTCACAGCCCAGGTCAAAGGGAGATAAGCAGGATCTGTGCATGAACCCAGGGACCCACAGCTGAGCTCCTTCCCCACAAAACAGCAGGGCATGCCCATCTCTCTGCACAGACTTGTGTAATAGAAGAGACTTTTATTATTGTTATTTTAAATTATTTGGACTTTTATTATTTTTAAGGAGAATTCACACAGCCACTGATTATACAGAGTCATTTCTTAGTACTCTTTTCTCTCCACTTCAGAAATCAGAATACAACATAATGAGGATGCCAAAACAAGCCTGCTGGCTCATTATCTAGGGTACAGATACACACTCAATGCTTGATACTTTACTGAACACAAAGCAAGACGAAGCATCAATACCTTCGTGGTAGAGCTTAAACAGCAGATGGCACAGCTTGCCCTCGTGGCAAGATGTACGCGTCCCCATCTTCCCGTCTTGCTGTGGGAAGACTAACCCATGTTCTGTCGGTTGCCATAGCCCCTGGGATGGGTGTCCTTCCAGTCGTCCCACTCCCGGGCTTGCTGGAGTGTTTGCTTTTCATTCTCTTCCTCCTTCTGTTCGTCATCTTCTTGCTGCCGACCTGCTCTTTTGACCTCTGCCAGAGCAGCAAAGAGAGAAAGCGGGGATGAGAAACTGGGGCAATGTCAGGGGCCTCAGCGCTGCTCTGAACACAATGGCCTAAAATTAACATGAGGAATGGAGCCAGCCTGCCTACCCCAGGCCAGCAAAGGGGGGAGAGGCCATGTTCAACAGCAGAACAAAGGATGCTCCGAGCAGTTTTCATAAGAAGGGAACATCAGAAAAGTTGCCCCCCGGAATGGATTCTACTTTGGGAAAGAAGTCTCGGAAAAATGGCGAAACAGCACCCCCTCATAAACAAAAACACACCAAAATACCAACAGACCAACTCCCCAGCAAACCAAAAATATCTGTGATATGCCAGGGAGGGGGGACTGAAGGTGACTTTCCCCCCTCCACCCATTTCCTGTTTCCATTATACAATTTTGCTTGTGTGTAAAATGGGGAATCCCAGGAAAGAGTACCTGTGTTCTTTTGCACATGCTTGGAACTGGGCCTCAGGCCCACATGGCACTTCTCATGCAGTGTGCACCCAAAAGAAATCGAACCAACGGCTACATCTCTCTTTTGTATTATTTTTCTTTTCTAAGGTGAAGGAGCATTACCTGGTGGCCCTAAGTTGGCCCATGGGAACGGTCTCATTACTATGAAGAAGAATGAAATACACGGGGACCTGATCCTTCTCACAGCTTAGGAATCTTACATTATTTTCATTCTTTCTTTCTTTTCTTTTTAAAAAACCCTTTTATTGTATAATAAAGAATACTGTAAATCATATATATATATATATATATATATGTAAAATTAAGTTTTTATGAGGGGGCTATACCTTTATAGCCTCCACCTGGGTCAACAAACAGACCTGTGCCCATCCCCAAAGCTTGTCCATGAGTGTCTTCCAAATCACAGGCCCCTCCCTGCCCCAAACGTAACCACTGTGCCACCTTTTACAGTAACTTCCTGGATTTATTATAGCTTTGTGACCCAAGTGTGCATCCCAAGACACCAGACTTGTCCATTTGTACATTCATGTTTTAGTCAATGATCTTCAGTACAGACTCGTGCAACCACCACCACAGTCCATTAAAAAGATCCCTCGTGCCCATGCACAGTTCATTCCCATTCCCTCTCTCCCCCAGCCCCTGGCAACCACTCTCTGCCTTCTGTCTCTATGGACTTGCCAATTCCGCACATGTCATATAGAGAATCATGTAACACGGCCTTTTGTGGCTGACTTCTTTCCCTTAGCAGAATGTGTCTGAGGTTAGTCTTGCCCATTTAAAATATTTTGCTATCTTTTTAATCTACAGGTGCCTCTTCCATCCCTTTCCTTACAAGTTTTCTCTTGAAGAAGCTGGGGTGTCTGACCTGTAGTTTCCCCAAATCTGGATTCAGCTGATTGCATGGATATGTTCTCTATTTTTGCAGATTGGCAAGTTCATGCAGATGCTTGATCTGATTCAGGGCTGATCCCTTCGGTGTGATTACAGGCGGTGCTCTGTTCCCTCATCGGGTGGAACATAATACCTGTGTCTCATGTGTTGTCATGTTGGCAGCTGTTGATGCTCGATGCTTGGATTCATTAATTTTCCCGGGGTTTCAAAAAGGTGATACTCTTAATTTTAACATTTCTCTTTTATTAACTAGAATGCTTTTATAAAGAGAGGCTTCTCCTCATCTACTTAGTTACCCAGGACAAAAGGTAAATGTTTAACTCTTTCATTTTATTTACCACTTTTCAAGATAGTAAATTGGTTCCTTAGCATCCTCTGAAGTTGAACAGTTTTTGTTTTTAAATATAATTATGAACTCATGGACTTAAACATATTTGATGGGTTTCAACCAATTACAACGATTTCTAAAAAAATACTTAAATAAACTTGTCAATTTTGGAATAGTTGTAGGTTTACAGAAAAATCGAGAAGATAGTCGAGTTCTTATACATTTGTACCCCATCTCCTCTACTGTTAACATCTTACATCACTATGATTTACATGTCACAACTGATGGACCGATGCTGATACATTATTAAGAACTAAAGTCCACACTTTCTTTTGATTTCCTTGGGTTTTACCTAACGTCCTTTTTGGTTCCAGGATCCCATCCAGGACACTACATTACATCTAGTCATCGTGTCTCCTCCTGGCTGTGACAATTTCTCAGACTTCCCTTGTTTTTGATGACCTAGACAGTTCTGAGGAGTGCTGGTCAGGTATTTGCAGAATGGGCCTCAATTCGGGCTGCCTGGTGTCTTTCTCATGATTAGACTGGGGTTCTGGGTTTGGAGAACACCACAGAGGTGAAGTGCCCATCTCATCACATCAAGGTTACACACCATCAACATGACTGATCACTACTGGTGTCAACCTGGACCACCTGACAAAGGGGTGTTTGTAGGGTTCCCAACAGTAAAGTTACGCCTCCCCACTCCCTGAGACAGGTGTATACACACAAATTATTTGGAATTTTTCCATAGCGAGGTTTTTCTCTTCTCTCCCACTTATTTATTTAATCATTTATTTCTATCACTATTGACTCATGGATATTTCTTTTATTCCTTGTGTTATATTCCAATTCTGTTATTTTCCTGCTCAAATTCTTCTGGGTTTGGCCAGTAAGAGTTCTTTCAGAGCTCTTGTGTCCCATTAACATATCCCAATTGTCTTTTTTTTTTTTGAGCGCTTGTTTTCTAGTACTGCAAGATGCTCCACTCATCTTACAGATTTCCTGCCCCAGACCTAGAACCAGCCATTTTCCCAAGGAGCCCTGCTTCCTTTAACTAAAAGTTGGTATTAGAAAGCAAGATCTGGGTGCTAGGTGTGCTTGTTGCTACTGGCAACTATCCTTTTCGAAGCCAAAATGGCTCTGGCCAGTGGCAACACCTTCAAATTGGTTTCTGAGTCCTTCTGATATGACCCTAGTAGTCTTTGAAAGCTTCTTCCCTATCTTTTATGACAAGATCTTCCAAGCTCATCTTGTGTTATTTCCTGCCTCAGACTTGGTGTCACTAAGGCATCCTGGTTTCTTTTAATGGTGATGGTATTTCAAGACCACAATCTGAATTACTAGGTATGCTCATTGCTAGTGGGCTGGTCATTGATTCTAAGCCTTTTCAATGAATAAAGCAAAGGTGTATGTGTGTACGTGTGTGTGTTTACTTTTAAATAAAATTTCCCATGAGATTATATTCAGAACTACAGCGTTGTTTTATTTGTAACTTATACTGTTTTGAATTATATCTGTAGTCTTCCACACTAAAAGTCTTAGTTGTCAAAGACAGGATGATAGAATTAGAATATCTCATTTAAGTACTCATTTATATTATCTCACATTACACACAATCTTGGAATAATGCTAATAAAATAGTCACCAATGCAATTACTGAGAAGTTTTTATTGCCTATACTTCCCCCATTTCTCCATTTAAAAAAAATGTACATTATCTGAGCAATGAGCAAAACGGCATTGCATACACTACTCTCTCCTTTTTAAGCCTCATTTAGTCTTAGTTCTACAAGTAACTATTTTTCAATGCTCCCCACCAGTCCTATGTTAACGTCTCTCTCATCATCATGATCGTCTGAAGCTCATTCTCTAGCAAATTCCTCAGGAAGGGATCATGGGTACAATAATTCCTCAGTTCCTGCATGTTGATAAATGTCTGTAGCCTTCATACTTAAAAGTCAGTTTTACCAGATATAATGTCCTTGGTTCACATTTTTTCCCCTTGAGTATCTCAAATATCTGTTGCTCCATTTTCTTCTGGGATAAAGTGTTGGTGTCAAAAAGTTTGAGGGTGGGCCGGCCGAGTGGCGCGATGGTTAAGAACTCGCTTGGGATGCCAGAGGGCCCCGGTTCGGATCCCACAAATGAGGGCCAGTGACACTGCCCCCAATTCCCCAGCACTGTTCCCATCCCCCCAATTCCCCAATAAAAAAAAATCTAAAAAAAAAAAAAAGTTTGAGGGTGATCTAAGTTTCTTTCCTTTATAAACCACATGCTGTTTTGCTGAAATGTCCAAGGCATTTTTCCCCTTTCTTTCAAGTCTAGTAATTTTATTAGAATATATCTTGTTATTGGTCATTTGGGGTCAGAATTCTCAGGTACACAGTGCTTTTTCAAATCAAATCTTTTTTTTTTTTTAGTTTCAGGAAAGTTTCCTTGATATTAGTTTTTAGCATTTATTCTTTTTCCTTGCTTTGGTTTTCTTCTCCAGGTAATCCTATTACCTATATGCTAGGTCTTCTTTGCTATCTTTAGTATTTGTCACTTTTTCTCTAATGCTGTTTATCTTTGTTTACTCTGATTTCAAACATTTTTCTTTTTACCTCAGGAAGGCATTTTCTGTTGTGTTCACTCCATTTTCCCACCTTAGCCTTCATTTCTGAAATGATTTTTATTTTCCCCAAGTTGTGACCACATTTCTGAGTTTTTCTAATCCTGCTTTACATTGTTCTTCTACATCTTATATAATTTTCTTAATGTCTTCCAACTCACTTTGAAACAGTGTATTTTAGATTTGTTTTTTGAGTGTATTTCTGGAATGCTTTTGATTCTTTCCTTGCCCCTTAAAATAATTTTGTGCAGACTTTGACCTTGATAATATTGTTCACTTTTTAACAATTTTATTGATATGTGTTTCACATACCATAAAATTCACCCATTTACAGTACACAGTTCAGTGGTTTTTATTAAATTCAGAGCTGTGCAACCATCACCACTATCTGTTGTTCATTCATGTGTGTAATATGTTTTCCCCGAACTTTTAGAAATAAGTTATGGTTCAGGGCGACTTTTCTAAGTTCACAGAGGCTCCATTTCTGCTGTTTTTATGTATGTTAAGAAATATGACTTGCTTGATTAGAGTTTTTGGTTCTGATCCTCTCTTCTACTTTTATTTGGACTTTCTCTTTCCTTCTTTATTGTGTCTGTTCTGTTCAATTTCTTTTTTTTGTTTTTGTTTTTTGGTTGTTTGTTTTAGCTGAGCCATCCTGCCGCCTGTTGGCAGCTCAGCTCGGGCCAGACTAGAACCCCTGTTGCTCAGAGTTCAAACCCTTGAGCGAGCTCTTAACCAACTGAGCCACTCAGCCGGCCCTGTTCTGTTCAATTTCAATTTTATTCTCAGCAATTTCTCGTCAGTGTGGGACCCTGACCTGGAAGAGAAATCTAGTGGGTCATTTTCAAGGGTTCATTGAGGAACAGACTGCTCCACCCCTTTCAGACCTTCGGACCATGGGTCCCTTGGACCTACTTTTTATTGGTGGGCAAAACTCCTCCCGTATCAACTGCTGTTCATAAATTCGACTGCCATGCTTTTTAGTGACTATCTGTTTGTTGTTATAGAATTCTCCTGTTTGTCAGATCTTTCATATGGCCTATCAACTGTTTCTGCTTTCTCCTACACAGATGCCAATCATTTGTTGATCTTGGGGCTATGGGTGATTTCCCTTACCTGTTTTCATTTTGAGGTTCTTGGGGATACACTGTCACCTAGTTTTATTGAAATATTGTCCGTGAGTTTTCTTTTGATTTTATTCAAGTATAACATACATGTAGAAAAAACCCCACACATGGTATAGCTCAGTAATTTTCACATCTGAACACATCCATGTAATCAGTACCCAGATCAAGATACAAAACATTACTAACTAACTCCTCAGAAGTCTCCCTCAGGTCCAATTCCATTCATGATCCCCCACTAAGGCTTTTAAACAGTAAATACAAGTTTCACTTGGGTTCGAACTTCATCTGAATGGAATCCTACAGTATATATTCTTTTGTATCTAGCTTTCTTCATTCATAATTATGTTTACAAAATTCAGCTATATTTGCCATTAATGGCTGAAGACCCATTGTTAGTCCAACCTTTTTGCTGAATAGGATTTCATTGTGTGACTATACCAAAATGTATTTATCTATTCTATTATGTATGGGCATTCAAGTAGTGTCCACTCTGGGGTATTACAAATAATGCTATTATGAACATTATTTTGCAAGCCATTATTGTGCAACCCTTCTGTGGACGTAAAGTCTCATACTCTTAGGTCTATACCTAGGAGTGAAACTGCCAGGTCATGGGGGCATACATTTGTTCACCGTTTGTATGTCCCCATCACACCCTGTCCCAGAGTCTCCATTTCCATTGTTTCCTCTCTTCTATGTACTCTGGCCTTATTTTGTTCTTGTTTCCCTCAACTTCGTAAGGTAGGACCTTAGGTAATTGATTTTATCTTTTTTTCTAATATAAGTACTGAAAGTTATACATTTCCTTCTCAGAACTACTTTAGTTGTACCCCACAAATTTTGATATTGTATTTTCATTACCAGTTAAAATTTTTTCCTATTTTCCTTGTAATTTCTTCTTTGACCCAAGAGTTATTAAGAAGTGTGTTGTTTCATTTAAAAATATGTGGAGGTTTCCAGGTAAGTTGTTACTGATTGCTAATTTAATTCCACTGTGGTCAGAGAGCATATTCAATGTGATTTCAATATTTGAAAATTTATGGAGACTTACTTGATGGTCCAGAAGATGGTCTATCTTGGTGAACGTACCATATGAATTTGAAAAAATGTTTACATTTTGCAGTTGTTGGATATATTGTTCTATAAATGTCAAATAAGTTAATGTGGCTGTTCATGTTGTCTGTATCTTGTGTCCTTACTGACGTTCTGTCCAGTAATTTTATCAATTATTGAAAGTGAAGTATTAAAATCTACAACTATGATTGTACATTTGTCCATTTCTTTATTCAATTATGTCAATTTTTCCTTCATGTAATTTGAAGCTTGTAATTAGGCACAAACGTGTGATTGCTACGTCTTCCTGATGAATTGCCCCTTCTATCGGTATGAAATGTCCTTTTTTATATCTAGTGACACCTCTTTTCTTGAAGTCTACTTTAGCCGATATTACTATAGTTTTCTTGTATTTACTGTTAGCACAGTATACCTTTAAAAAATTTTTACTATCAACCAATCTGTGCCTTTATAATTAAAATGCATCTCTTATAGACAGCTTACATTTGAGTCTGATAATCAATCTCTGATTTCTAATTTGAAAGTTTATTGCATTTACATTTACAATAATTATTAGTATGGCTGGATTTGGATCTACCATTCTGCTATTGGTTTTCTGTTCATGTGTTTTTTGTTCCTCTGTTTATTCTTGCCTTTTTCCCTTTTAATTTCTCTACTGACTTTATAGCTTTGTCTCTTTGCATTATTTTTTAAAATAGACTTTTTAAGAGAAGTTTTAGGTACACAGCAAAATTGTATGGAAAGTACAGAGTATTCCCATATACCTCCTGCCCAGACACAAGCACAATCTCTCTTGCTACCAACATGCTGACCAGAGTGTTACATTTGTTACAACTGATGAACCTATGTTGACACATCATCATCCAATGCCCACAGTTTACATGAGGCTCACTCTTGGTGTTGTACCTTCTGTGGGTTTGGACAAATGTATCATGACATGTATCCACCATTAGAGTATCATACAGAGTAGTTTCACTGCCCAAAAAATCCTCTGTGCTCCACGTCTTCATCCTTCCTTCTCCTCTAACCCATGACAACCACTAATCCTTTTACTGTCTCAATAGTTTTGCCTTTTCCAGCATATCATACAGTTGGAATCATATGATATGTAGCCTTTTCAGATTGGCTTCTTTGGCTGAGCCATATGCATTTATAATTCTTCCATGTCTTTTCATGGCTTGATATTTAATTTCATTTTAGTCCTGAATACTATTCCAATGTTGGGATGGACCACAGTTTATTTATCCATCACCCACTGAGGACAATTTGGTTGCCTCCAAGTTTTGGCAATTATGAATAAAGTGCTATGACCATGTGTCATCTTAGGATTGGCCTCCATTGACTGCTTTTCCTTGAGTATAAGTCACATTTTCCTGTTTGTTTGTTGTTTTCATATGTATAGTAGTTTATGATTGAATCCCAGACTCTGTGAATGCTATGCTGTACAGATTCTGAATTCTGTTTCATGCCTCTAAGTTAGAGTATTGATTTTTCATTTTAGCAGGCAGTTAATTTGTCTAGAACCAAAATTCCAAAATCTATTTCCTCTGCACTGGGAACCAGGTGAATTCTCCCAGTTGTTGTAGCCCTACCTAAGGTGCATGGAGTATATCTTGTACATGCAGAGCTTAGGAGTTAGCCGGATATTTGGGCAGGGTTTATATAGAAAATTGGTGCTGCTCCTCCATGGTTCTCTCCTTTTGGAGATACCTTCTCGCTTTTCAGTTCTCCCATTCCTCCACCAATAAGACTGCACGTTTCTATTCCAGTTTTACCTCCCCCCACATCACAGCAAGCACCTGCAGCATGCCCACTGGTGAAAAGCCATAGAGAACAGGCAAGCCTTTACTCTGTGCTATAGTGGAAACAGCACTAGAACTGAAAATTTAGGCCCCCGTAGTCTATATCTGCTGTTGGTTGCTCTCTAGTATCTTCAGGTAGTTGTTTTGTAATAGTCTGTCCAGCTGTAACTGTTATCTGTGGGATGGTTGACCTGATACAACCTGCTCTGCTATTACCAGAAGCAGAACTGCTACCTGTGGATTTTTGGTTTTGCTATCTAGTTACTCAGTCTGTTTATATGCCATGATATTTGAAGAGATTCAAAAACTACGCTGCCCCACTGCCGCCATCCTCCCAGAAGCACCTGCTATTTATTTGAATAATACAATAGATGAAATAAAATACTGCCTAGAATCTTTCTACCACTCAGAATCTTTGTCCAGATTCTTTCTGCTCCTAAGGGACAATACTTGGCCTCAATATAATTGCTAGGGAATAAGGGACCAGGAGTGTAACTACCTCCCTCCCGCCCCTCCATACCTGATGTTTGCTTGGCTATTCCCTGGTCTGGTAATGCTCCAAATTTCCGATGCTGTTCATACCAGTCATTCACCGTCATAGATGCCAGACTTGGATAACCAGCTCCAAATACTCTGCAAGAATCACACTGTGTTTAGAAAATTCAACATAAATAGCACGATGAAAAAGCCTCGTCTTTAGCGACAAACCTGTGTCTGTTCCATCCTCCCTCCTCTAACCAGCCATTTTCTGAGGAGTTGGGCAAACTCCTGTGAGGATATATAAAAAGGGGCATCCAGAAAGGGGCATTAAAGTCAAGAATGTTCATGAGAAGATAAATAGCCCAGGATCATCTCCCAATGAGCAATCCTGCAGGCCAATGTCCCACAGAGCAGTGATGACACTGTGACAGGGCTATTTATAAGTGGTGCATCTGAATGGTACACAGAGGAAGGGGCCTCTCCTGCTACCCTATGGAAAAACATCTCAAGAACTCAGGTAGGCAACTATATCCTTTTGAGAACTGTAGCTAAAAGCAATAATGGGAAATAATTTTATTTTTTATTTTTATTTATTTATTTATTTATTTAGCTGAGCCATCCTGCTACCTGTTGGCAGCTCAGCGACTGCTCAGCTCGGGCTGGACTCGAACCGCTGTTGCTCAGAGCTCAAACTCTTGAGCGAGCTCTTAACCAACTGAGCCACTCGGCCGGCCCTGGGAAAGAATTTTAAAGTGTACAATTCTCTATTAGATTCCTTTTCTCATTTCTGTTTTCTATGAATTAATTCACTGATTAATTACCTTTGTTGGTTTCCTTTCGAGTCTCTTTTTAAGCTCAAGTGTGTGAGGAAAATGTCTGCTAAAGACAGAGAGAACATACCAGAAGAGATACTAGCCCTTTGATGAATGAACAGCCCCCCCGGGTGAGGCCATGAGCTTTCAGCAATGTCCATTCTGTCTGCTATCATGCACTGCAAGTGAACCCCAACATCAAGGTGCCTGCAAAGGCACCCACTTTTTGAGCGCTACCTACTTGGCTTGGGCCGCATTCCGAGTGAGAATGAAGGGTTTCATTGGAGGCCTGTCCGCACGAGATGAGTGAGAAGCTGATGCCTACAAAGGAAATTCATTTCAGAAGTGCATTCGCCTTTTGCCCACCCACTATGCCGACTCTTAAGTCTTCAGGTGCTTGAAAAGCCTGGATTCAAAATTCACTCACTAATTCACTCCCTCCCTACATATCAATCTCTTGAGACGTATCAGCAGAACACTAATGGTGGAGGTCGCTTAGCTCTTCTGAGGAAGCCTGGGAGAAAGAGAAAGCTCTCAGGAATCACCTCACCATAAGGAAAACATTACTGGGCTTTAAAATACCCCCTCCAAAGGAGCCACCAAAGCCTTCTTCCATCTTCCATCTTAATCCCTCGGGCCTGGCCTTCAGTGCTAAAGCTGAATTAAGACCCTTCTTCTAAAACCCCTTTCAGTGTAATTATGCTATTAACTGTCAAGAACCCCCCAGGGCACTTACGAAGAATGGATGAGTGGTTTCCATATATATTGGGTTGTCAGAAAAGTCATGATGTATTTTTTCTATGTTTTTCGTTGCAAAAATGCGTCATGACTTTTCTGACAACCCAACAGGTGCACTGACATGCTTCAAGGACCTTAGCTGTCCAGGGGCACAAGGAAACACAGTCTGGTCAAAGGAAAAGTGTTCACTTGGTTCTAGCTGCATCGCTTCCAGAGCCAATCTCCACACCAAATAAGAGCATTACAGAAAAAGCAACAATAACAAAGGGGGCAGGAGGACCCAGAAGAGTCCAGCCTCACAAGGTTTGAAAACCACTCATCTACATAGGCTCCAGGGCCCTTAAGGCCTCAGAATACTTTGTTCATTCTCAGATCCTTCAACACTAGGAAATAGGTTGGTGTTACTCCTAGGCAGACGCTCCTGGGCTGATGAGCACAAATCGAATTAGGAGGAGGTTTCTCTGAGGACTTAAATCAATGCCTGTGGCCGGCTGCTAAATTCCACTCAATTCATGCTGTATCAGAACCATGAGGAAGCGGCAGCAGACACTGCTTTTCTGAGGTGGCATCTCCCAAACAGGGTTCCAATTGTGTTCCCCTGGGTTCTCTGCCTGCCGTGTCAGAGCGCGTCACTTCTGACTCCTCCCCTGACCTAAACATATTCACTATCTTTCATTTTATCATCTGCTTTCTACATCTTCCTCTCTCTTCCAGGTCCACTTCCGCATCCCTACATCCCACCCCAGTCCTCTGCCCCTTTGTTTACACACACAGCCAAGCATGGATTTTAAAGGCCCACCTCCCCATGCCCTCCTTCAGCACTCGTGATCTCCCCCAGCTCACGCCAATTTCAGCTTCAGCAAAGCCTCCCTGCCCCGTGGCATGTCACCCAATTACAAATGACCCCAAGTGGTACAGGTCAGCAGGCACTGGGGAACACTACAGGAAGCTAGAGGGAAAGCCACCCTATTGAACCTGTAGCCTTCTTCCACCGATCTTAATAAGTAAGACCCAGATTTTCTGGAGACTTAGAAGGGTTTTCATTCATCGCTCGCACAGAACAATCAAATCTCTGCCGGCAGCTTTCTGAGCTGCACAGGCAGTGCGGCAGCAGGCTCACCTCTTTGAAAGAGTCTCTTCCTCTCAGGATCGTTATTTCCTGGTCAATGCTCTCGATCTCTTCTAAGCTGATGCCAATCCACCTTCGAAGGTGAAGGAGGTAATATTCACGGACATGCTCATCCTCTGCCTCACCACTTTCCACAGCAGATTTCAGGGCAGACAGCCTCTGCTCCACCTCCTTCTTCTGCTTGTATCTGTCCCACAGAAAAGCATCACCGTGAACTTCAAAATAAAGAGATTTCCTTCAAGAAAGCCGCAATAAGGCTTTACCTTTGGAAGTGACCAGGCAATCAGCATGCCGATTTCCACTTTGACAAACACACAGACTCTGTACCCGAGAACCTGCCACCAGGGCAATTCTCTACAAGGCAAGAGTGCAAGGCAAGGACGGGACCGGCAGGGGCTGAGCAATATATTCTGAAGCCAGAAAAATACAGAAGTAACCTGATCCAAGCAACTGCTCCCGTTGTCTTTAGAGATGGGAGTGCCTTAGTCATTTTACTATTGAATATATCAACCTTTACTACGCTTGGTACTTAGTATCACACAATGTCCATTTGGTAATGACAGCTTCAAAGAATCCCAGAATCTCAGGGGCATTTGCCTGCCACTGATGCAGGAATTCCTTGTGAAACAGCCTGAAAAATGATCATCTCTTCTTTACTGCTGGGCAACACACCCCCAGCTCTCTGACTCATCCCACTATAATTTAAAGACTCATATCCACACTGCCTACCTTTTCCAGGATGCATTCTAGTATCTCATCTATCATTCATTCGATAAATATTTACTAAGTACCTATTGTACGACAGGCACTGTTGTCACTGCTGGAGACACAGCTGTGTACACAAGAAAGTCCTTGGTCTCCTGAAGCTTTCATTCTAGTGGGAGCAGACAGACAAAGACAAATAGAAAAGGAGTCAGGCACTGGTGAGTGCCACGAAGAAGCAAAAAACAAGGAAAAGTGCACAACTGATGGTGCAAAAGGCTGCTACTGTGTACAAGGTGATCAGGAGAGACATCTCTGAAGAGGTGACATCTGAGAAAAGACTTCAAGGGAATACAGAAGTAAGCCATGCCAATACCTAGAAGGGTGAGCCAAGGGGGAAAGCAAATACGAAGGTCCTGGGTGAGAGAGTGCCGGGCCTGCCATGTGTGAGAAATAGCAAGGAGGCCAGTGTGGCTGGCATGGAGTGCAGAATGATGGAAAATGAGGTCAGAGAGATGGCTGGGGCCATCATTTGTAGAAAGCCCTGTAGGGAAGAAGACCCAATGTATCAATATACTTTGAGTGAGATGGAAAAGCCACTGGAGGCTTTTGAACAGAATACATGACGTGAACAGTGTGACGTGACAACATTTTTTTATATGGGCCACGCTGGCTGTGGTGTCTGGACTGTAGATGATGGGGGCTGGGAAACAAGGGTGAAGCAGGGAAATCAATCAAGAGGCTACTACCACAATCCAGGTGAGAGACGGTGACTTGAAATAGGGAGGTGGTGAGATACAGATGTATTTAATACATAAGACAGACAGGCTTTGCTGATTGATTGAATGGAAGAGCTTGAAGGAAAGAGAGGCATCAAGGAAAAACTCCATGGTTTCCAAGAGAAGTGTCCTGAAATATCTATGTCTGGAAACCCACTCTTTGCAGGTATTCACCCAAATCTGAGGTCCACAGACAGTGATTTTTTTTTCGGGGCGGGGGGAATGATGGGGGTCTTTGAACTCCCTGAAATTTTATACAGAATTTTACATGTATGCATTTTTCTTTCCTCCACGGAGAGCTTTTGTAGCTTTTATGAAATTATCAGTGAGGTCCATGACTCAGGAAGTCAAGAACCACTGCTCTGGAAACATTCTTTAGCATAAAAACTTTTGGGCTCTTCTGCGCCATTTACCCAACAAGTGGGCACTTTATGTAATCTAACCACTAACTCACAGCATCCTAGGTAGCCTTGTGAGCAAAACACTACACAGGTCAATTCCTAGTTCACAACTAGAACTGGGAATTTCAGGACCTGAGTGTAAATCCTAGCCCGGCCACTTAACTAGCTATGTAACTTCGGGCATGTCAATTCTCAGAGCCTATTTCTTTATCTGTAAGATGGGGATAATATTATTTGCTTCATGGGATTGTTAAGAGGATCAAATGGAACAATACACATGAAAATGCTTTGCAAGCAGCAATGTAATTCAAATATTAATAGCTGATAAGAAAATTGAGACTAGGAGGGGCTGGAAGATGCTCCACCAATGAAGTAGACATTGGACTGGTCACCCTAGGTCTGTCTGACTCCAAAGTCCAGGCTCTTTCTGCTATTGGGTTGTTGAAAAAGTCATGACGTATTTTTTTCTGTTTTTCATTGCAAAAATGCGTCATGACTTTTCCGACAACCCAATGCATCATGTTGCTTCCATCTTCCCGATGACCACTCTATCTGTCCCTCCCAGAGACACCTCAAGTACCTTCTATGATTCAATTTCTGGGCTGGGCATCAAGAATCCAAAGATACAATTAGGGTACTAAAGATGCAATTACTCAACGTGTATGAACTTTAGAAATTCCAAGTCTAGAGAATCACATGATTACGATGCGTAACATAAACTAAGCGGTACAGTGGAGGTGTGTGTGTGTGTGTGGGGGTGACAGGTAGGGAGAGGCTTCAAAGAGGACAGACTTTTGCTCTCTCTGTGCCAGGCGTCTATAAGTACTTGTACGTGTACCCTGTTGAGTATCTTACCTTTAATTGTTCTTTCCTTCCTCTTCCTTCTCCCTTAACTTGTCTCCAAGGTTTTATCCTTGGCTTTTTTTTCTCTCTACACGTTTTTTCTTGACAAACGATCCATATCCACCAAAGCTCCTAAATTTTTAGCACTAGCTACAAAAGTCTCACAAGTTTTAGTTACACATGTCCATCTGCCTATGGACATGGCTATCCAGTTGTCACTTCAGCAATTAAACTCAGTAAACCTAAAATTTAGGCTCATTACTTCCTTAGCTTCTACTTCTCTATTTCTTTCAAAAGAACAGAGGTGCAGTTAATCAACCAGATTAATACTTCTTAAACATGGGAATTAGAGTAGAGAAGATACGCGAAGATACAGGTTTTGAGAGAGAGAGAGAGAGGATGTACCATTGAGGTGTTTTAGGGAGGAAGGTCTCAGTATGTAAAATCATGGGGTGGGGGAGGGCTTACAAAAAGTTAATCAGGATCTGAACAATTTCTTCTCTGATCACATCAATGCTTCCTGCAAAAGTAATATCTCTGATAGCTGTAACTTCATTTTTATCACTTCTTCCCAGCTGAAGTACTATTATAACACGTTAACCTGTCTTTCTGCCTTGTTCTTCCCTTTCAATATTCTATATACCTCGCACCCTTACGCAGACCTCCCACCATACTACTCCATGCTTTTGCCAAACCACGCCAGTTTCCATTCCCTCTACATCCATCAAAGTACCCTGCCTTGGGCCTCTGCTCATTTTATGCCACTTCCTATCAGTCTATCCCATTTCCTCAAAAAGCATCTGCTGTCACTCACCAGTCCCTAACCACACTTTCTTATTCTTTATTGCCCTCACCACTTAAAATTACATTATTATTTACCAGCTTACTGTTTGTCTCCTCACCAAAATAAAAGCTCCACGAATGCACAGCCTTTGTCTGGTTCTCCATTACCTAGAACATTCCTGGCACACAGGAAAGGCTCAGTAAGTATTTGTCAAGTGAATGAATCAATTTTCAGCTCTTTAGATCAGGCCTCTCCTGAGTTTCCGGCTACCAGATACATCTACTTGGCTGTCTCCCAGTCACCTTAAATGCAACATATCTCAATATCAAGTTCATCCTCTCCCCTACCCCTGACCTATTCTTCCTCCCCCATTCCCCATCTTACTGAGTTCCACAGCCATCCACCCAAGTCAGGAACATGGACATCTTCTTTGCTGCTTCCTTCTACCCCACATCCCACAGCTAGCTGATCACCAGGTTTTCTGCAGACTGAACCCTCCTAAATAAATGCATTCCCCTATCCCTTTCTGCCATTGCCATAGTGACGGCTCATCAGCTTTGTGACCTAACGGGATCTAATCTTCTTCCTCACATTGCTTCCTAACTGCCAGAGTATGCTAGTTAGCATGCAAATATGGCCATGCTACTCTCTAAAAACAGAAAAAATCCAGTGGATCCCAATCACCAACCAAAGTTTCAGCTCTTCGGCATGGCCTAACAGTAACATTTATAGAATATTTACTAGGTGCCAGATACTGTGCTGTGTTCTTTTTATGCTTCATCTTATTTATACTTCTTAACCCTGAGGTAGGAACCATTATTACTTAGATTTCACAGATGAAGAAACCTGAGGCCAGACAGGTTCAATAAGTTATGCAAAGTCCAATGGCTTAAGACTTGGAAACAACCGAAATGCCCATCGGTAGATGACTGGATTAAGAAACTGTGGTACATTTATACAATGGAGTATTACTCCGCTATAAAGAAGAATGAAATTGTACCATTTGGGACGATATGGATGGACTTAGAGACTATTATGTTAAGTGAAATAAGTCAGTCGGAGAAAGACAAATACCATATGATTTCACTTATATGTGGAATTTAAAAAACTGAATGAACAAGGAAAGTAAACAGAAAGTCTCAGAGATACAGAGGCACAACTGATGGCTGCTAGTTGGGAGGGGGTGGGGATGAGGGAGAAGGGGAAAGGGTTAGACAGTATAAATACGTAACTACAATGTTGCCACAGGGACATGAAAGACAGTTCAAGGGATATAATTAATAACATTGTAAATATTTTGTAGGGTGTCAGGTCGTCACATGTCTTGCTAGGGAGACCACATCATGGATGGGGAAGAGGCTTGATCACTGCACTGTACACCTGAAGCTGATGTTGTATAATACTGTATGTCAACTTTAAGTGAATATATATATATATATATATATATATATATATATATATATATATATATATGATCATGGGATGTGGAGTGTAGTGTGGGAGTGGAGGCAAGGGTATTGTAATAGATATGTATGATATTGGGGGGAAGTGGGGTGGCAGATTGGGGGGGTTGTTACTTCGAGGGGTAAAAAGTATAACTATTGCACTGTGTTGTACAGCTGAAACGAATTCTAAAAAATGTGTATTTCATAATAAAAAATAATTAAAAGAAAAAAAAAGTCCAATGGCTTATAAGTAAAGCTGGTTCCCAAACCCAGGTCTCTGACTCCACAACTTGTACTCAGCCACAAAGATAGGACAATAGCTGGCTGTGAGGACTTAGACACTGTGCTAAGTGCTTTTTATGCATGAGAAAGGACCTATTATTGGCCAGTTTTACAGCGGGGGGAATTAAGGCACCAAGAGATTAAGAAACTTATCCAAAGTCAGAGTGACTGAATGGTGGGGCTGGGATTCAAACTGCTTCCCATGTTCCGAGCAATGAGGTTGTTCCTTCACCTTCCTCACACCCAAGCTCTCCAGGGTCTGAATGCTGCAATTCTTCAGCATCATTCCTCCTCTGTCTCCACCACCCCTTGTGTTCTGACATCAGCCGATCACTTAGTTAGGCCCCACCCACACATCCCTACCCCAGCAGGGCTCATAAATAGCCCTGTAGCTGACTAACACTATGATGTCTGCTGGCTAATGCCCTCGCGCCCTCTTCCTCTAGAGCAGCGGTTCTCAACCTGTGCGTCGCGACCCCTTTGGGGGTCGAACGACCCTTTCACAGGGGTCGCCGGGTACTCGTATGTGGGCGTATCTGCATGTGGACCTGGAGACGGATAGAGAAGCGGTGTCTCGGTTCCTAAGACCATCAAAAATATGTGTTTTCCGATGGTCTTAGGCGACCCCTGTGAAAGGTTGAGAACCGCTGCTCTAGATGATATTCCTGTTCACCCTTAAACAACTGGTCACAGGGTCGCCTCTTCAAGGGAGCCTTCTCCTCTCTCCTGCTCCGTGTCTGGTTAGGTGGCCCTCCTGTCTGCTCTCACAGTACCTTGTACATCTTCCTAGCACCTCATTTATATCACTATTATGTCTATGCATCTTTTCTTTAGCGGATTCTATGCTCCTCCACAGCTGAGACCACCCAGACTCACATAAACGCCACACTCAGTCTGCACCCATGGTGGCCAGCATAGTTCCTAGACACTGAAAACTTACTGAAGGTTTTGGGTTGTTGTTGTTTTTAAGTAAACTGAGAATAAGCACCTTGTTCAAGGTGACATGATGAAGTTGCGCCAGGACTAAGATTAGTTCAGGATGTTACACATCTGATGCAGTCCTGTTAGAACAGAGCTTCTCAGTCGCTGGGCCGTCAGGTATCTGCCCACTGTGCCATGTGACTATCGCTATGCTGTGATGTGCGAGAGACGGGGAGACACTCTGCTAAACCACGTGGCTGCTGTTGGCAACCATGGGGTAGCAGAGCTGTGATGGTGAGGCACAATCGTCTCACCAAAGGCAGAGGCCTCTTGAAGAACTCAGGAGAGTTGGTCTCACCAGGGCCTATGCTCAATAAGAACCAAGAGTGACACATACCATCCCCCCCAACCAAACCACATGCACCCCTCCAACAGCACTGCCACTGGACAGACTTCCAATTATAGCTATTTACCCACCTCTCGATTTTAGCCTGTCTTTGAGATGCCATAGCGATGAGGTTAGGATAGGCCATGGAAGAAGCAGCACTGTTACTTTCAGCTGAGTTGTTCTTGGTTTTGGGCAACTGAAACTCTGCCAAGTGATAGTGTTGGCACTGAGTTAAGTAGTTTAAAAAGTGTTCTCGAGCGCACTGCAGATGATCCAGACGCTTGCTGGGGTTGACTTGTTTCAAGGTGAGCGCTCCTTGAAACGCTGGCAACATCAGGTACTTGAGGTCGGTGGAAGCAATCTCTTCCAAATCTTCATTTGGGCTGCACACAACAAAGAGGAGGCCGTGAAGCTTGGTCGGGCATTCACACGGCGGCCCTGGCTTCCTGGGGGAGGGGAGGGCTAGGCTGGGAGTGAGCAAAGGGAGGAGGCACCGGGAAGGGAGGTCGCTTTCCTTCCATGCAAGTGGCTGAGCGCTCACACCCAACGTCTCTGCAGCGCCACATTAGGGAGCAGGGTCGCGGGACATCGACTGCTCGGGAGAGAGGGGGAGAATGTAAACAATGCCCATGAGATGGCAGTGAGGGATAGGCAGGAAAGGATCCTCATCTCACAGGCCTCCTGCACTCAGGCTCTACGGCTCCGTGGCTACCCAGAGGGGACCATTTTTACCCTCCTTCTCAGCTGCCAGGCCTTCCCCATACCTGAACAAGTCGAGCTGCGATAACATTTTGGCAGCCGTCTTAAGGAGTTCTAGTCCCTTCGACACCTTGTCCTGGATCCTCCGGGAACCGGTGGGCTCAATCGCCACTTCCACTTCGTCCAGAAGCTGCTTGCTGGTTTCAAACAGCTCGGGGAGCCGCGGCGGCAGCAATTCGTCTTCCTCGGCCGCAGCCATCTCGGGGTAGGGAGGAGCTTTGAAGACCTCACTTCCGGTCTCAGGGGCCATCCCGTTAAAAAACTCTGCTAGAACCGACGACATCGGAAGGGGCGCTGCCCTGGGTCCGCCGCCTGTTGTTACCGAAGCGCCGAATTCGGGGCGTGACCGGCGGCGCTGGCAACCGTTTCTATAGACTCCCGTGACCGGCTGCCGGTCACAGGCGGGCGCCTCTGCGTAAACCAGTCCCCCGAGCAAAGCCTGGGCGCCGGCCGCGCGCTGGGGGCGCCGGGCTGAACGGGGAGCGAGCCCATTGCACGCGTCCCGGCCCGCCAGGCGCCCCCCGCCCAGGCCGAGGGCCCGCGGCCGGCAGGGCAGGGCGCGCCCCTCCCGGCTTCCGTCGGCCCGCAGCTGGAGCTGGAGCTCGGGATCCGCCCAGCCAATCCGCGCCCGCCCGCCTTCTTTCCGTCACGTCACCCTCCTGCGCGCACACGTAACACACACAACACGTGCACACACGCACAAAGCACACCGCGAGACACAAACACAACACACACGCACACACACACACTTTCAAAAGTTACTTCCTCTGCGAAACCTTCCTTGACCCCCTCTCCCGCACCAGTCACAGAAAAATTGCATTTACTGTGCATCTCTGTTAGAGCACCTACGACTTGTATTACCATTACTGATTTACACCTCTATCTCCCTGACCCGAATGAGTCTGATTAATGTTTGTACCCCTCTGGCCAGCCCAGTGCCTGGTACTTACTAAGTGCTCAGTGCCATTATATGAGTAGAAAAACAAGTGATCAGTTTGGAAAGTAGCCCCATTATGCAGATCTTGTGTCATTCAATATGTAGTCACTGGCCACGTGGGGCTATTGAGCACTCGACTGTGGCTATTTTGAATTGAGATGTGCTGTAAATGTGACACACACCGGATTCTGAAAACTTGCTACAAAAAAAGAACATAAAACGTCTCAATATTTTTTTACACTGATGACATTGAAATGCTAATACTTTGTATATACTGGGTTAAATATATTTTATTAAAATTAATTTCATTTGTGTCTTTTCACTTTTTTAAAATGTGCCTACTATAAAACTTAAAATTACGTATTGGGCTCACACTTGTGGCTCATCTTATATTTCTACTGGACAGCACTGATGTAAAAATATAATTCCAGGACTTTGAAAGATGGGACATCATTGCTTTGAACAAATCGATATAAATATATACTGATTACCTTATGGCACATCCCGAGTTGTTCTGGGAGATTTAAGTTAAGTAGAATGCATGCTGCCTGTCCTGAAAAATAAGCTTTTAAACGAAATATATTTTAAACTAACTATAGCTGAGAAGAAAAAAACTTTCATGTAAAAACAACTAGAGGGCAATATAGGACAGTATATCACTTGAGGATATGTCATGTTGCAAAGGGTGTTGGAAAACTGAGAAATCACAAGTCATTCTATGCTAGGAGCTCAGAAAGCGGCTTAGACATGACATGCAGCCATAGAATTTCAATGTTGGAAGGGAACCTCAACAATCAGAGGAAAACAATGACACAAGAAAAGTTAAGTGGCTTTTCCAACCAGTTATGACAAGCCAGTGTCTTTTTTCTAAGTTCAATTGATTGTACTCCACCAATCTTAAATTGAGCAGGATTTAAAACTATGGATAGCACCTTTTATGTGGGACAGAATGAAGCCCTTATCTAAAACTGTGCTTCTCAAGAGGGAGAGGAGAGGGGGCATAAGTGTAGGTTGAAAAAGCTTCCCGGATGATTCTCATAAACCTCCCAACACCCCACTTTAGAAGCTGAGGAAGAAGGCAGGCTCTGGCAAACTACCTAGTATTTTATTTGTCCGGCACCTCTAATGACTCTCGTGCACTTTCAGGGCCACCTTTGGCCAGGAATACAAGGGAGAAAGTACTTGTGGAGGAGACGTGGAAACTCAATAAGGGTGACATTAAAGAAAATCTGTTCCTGTGTTTTTGCTTGGATTAAGGCCGTGTAACTGTTGCCTAAGAGAAAAAAAATATGCAGAATTTGAATTTGGTCCTGAACTTTGTAAGCCATTTTTCTATGCCTTTCAAAATAACTGTCTTGTGGGAGTAGCCATTTACTTTCAGAGTGTATATTATATATTGAAATTGTCATTTTAAGTATTGCATCACATCTTATTTTGAGACGATACCAAGATTAAAATGTATTTAGAAAAAAGTAATAATAAAAACAAGCTGTTCATTGTGTCTTTGCATGTAAACACTTTATCACATTTAATCCCTGTTGTGTATGGAAGATTTTTTTAAAAGATTTAATTGGGGAATTGGGGAGGGGAACAGTGTTGAGGAATTGAGGAAGGGGAACATTGTGTTTTTCCAGGACTCATCAGCTCCAAGTCAAGTTGTTGTCCTTCAATCTTAGTTGTAGAGGGTACAAGCTCAGCTCCAAGTCCAGTCACCGCTCTCAATCTAGTTGCGGGGGGGAGGGGCAAGGAGCGGGGTGCATAGTCCACCATCCCATGTGGGAGTCAAACCGGCAACCTTGTTGTTAAGCGCACGCACTCTCACCAGCTGAGCCATCCAGCTGCCCATTGGCATGTCAAAGGCAGCTCAGCTCGGGCACAGCTCACTGGCCCATGTGGGAATCGAACTGGCAACCCTGCTGCTCAGAGCTCACATTCCAACCAACTGAGTCATCCGGCCAGCCCTGGAAGATTTTTATAAAATCCTAGTTTAGGGGAACCAGAAGGGCCCGTAGAAATCATGGAAGCATAGTGGTACTTAAACTTTTTGTCATAGCAGAACTCTTTTTCCAAACCAAGTTTTAGACAGCCCATACTTTCTACAAGGGCTCCTGTTTGAAGTGGATACACAGAAGCCTGCCAACTCAGCCCATCTTTTCTCAACCTGCTTAGTGGCACCCAAGACAACAAGGCACCGCTGATGGACTAAAGGGCTCTAAGTAACTGTATAAAAAGTACTAATCTAGCACAGTCCCCTCACTTAGCAGTTGAGGAAACAGACCCTGAGAAGTTACGTGAGTTGCCCAAGGTCACAGAGTTAAGATTAACTGGGCAACAGTATGTAGAGTGAGTGGGGATGGGCAGAAACTGGAGTCCAAGAGAATAGTAGAAAGCATTCTAAGTAATGTATGCATGACTGTAGAAATGAGATGACCTTGCAAGTATTTCCTGATGTGATTCCCTGATAAAAATGGTGGATGTTCTTTTGTCCCCTGTGGATCTCAACACACATTTGGATAACAAATGGAGCGATTCACAAAATAAATGTTAAACTAGACGTTTTCTTGCCTGTCTGAATTGAGGTGCTTGGCAATTTAGACCTTCTTCCGTCAGCCTTAGAGGGTCTATGCTGTTTTGTTCTCGAGTGAGTAATAGTCTACTGATATTTATGTAGATTCCATCAGTAGCACTAGTTGAGATCAAATTGTGTGCAGTGTCAAGCCAAGAGCAGGCTGTAACTTGCCAAAAATTATTTATGTAATAATTACTTAATCCTTAGTGTTCCAATGATCTTTACTAAGTATTGTTGATACTTGAATTTGCCTGACTAGTGTCAAAAAGTTCATTAGGCCATGAAAGGAAAAGCTCCAATACAATGAAGACTGCATTAAATGAAAGATTTCAACCCCTCTTCCTCTATCCAACTCGGAGGAATGTGGTACAGCACTTAAAAATACTCTGGAGAGGGCCGGCCGAGTGGCACATTGGTTAGGAGTTGGCTTGGGACGCCAGCTCTGAGCAGTAGGGCCCCTGGTTGGGATCCCACATGAGGGCCAGTGACGCTGCGCCCTCTACAGCTAAGATGCTGAACAACAGCTCAACCTGGAGCTGGGCTGCCGTGAGTCACCGGCGATGGCATAGGCTGCAGTGGGGCTGGCCGGCAGCGGGCATGACTACCATGAGCTGCTGTGAGCTGCCGTGAGTGGCCGTCCAATGGCTGGTGAGCGACTGCCTCATCCAGGAAGAGCTCAATGATAATACCAACATGGGCCAGTGATGCGATGTCCTCCACAACTACACTGAAGAACAAAAGGACAGCAACTTGTCTGTTCCCCTCCCCCGATTCCCCAATAAAAACTTTAAAAAACCCCAAATTCTGGAGAACTGGATTTCAGTCCTACCCCTGCTACTGAGCAGCTCTGTGACTTTTCAGAAGTCCCTTCCTTCCCTCTTTCCACATTCATTGTGTGCTTCCTAAATGCTAGGCATTGGGAATTTAAAAACACCACCAAAAAACAAGACACAGGGGTTGAGCCCTTAAGGGGCCCATAGTTCAATGGAAAAGACAGGTAAACACATAATCATATAAGACTTTGCTAAGAATGGAGGGAATAACTTTGGCACGAGGGGCATTCTGTTAAAGGTCTAACTGCATACCTGACTTATAGGATCCTTTCTGATCTGATAACTGACATCCATCCTTTTTCTCCTGTTCCTCCATGGATCGTAAGCTGTACCTCTAGCAAACTACCCTAGTTCTCCAAATCTATCATATTCTCTTAGACTTTCATGCATGGTTTGTGCCTTCTGCTTCAAATGTCCTTCTCTCCCTTGTCTGCCTGGCAAATTTCTATTAATTAGTTCTGGCCTGACTCAAGGCTCACTTCCTCCAGGAAGCATTTCCTGATCTTTTGCCTGCAGGTGAGGCACCCTCCTCTTCGCGCTTAGAGCCTTTATTCATCTCCCTATGTTAGTACTGGACTAGGGTTTTCTTCATCCACAGCTATGTCTCCCTAGACTGAGAGCTGCTTTAGGCCAGGGCATGTGTCCTATATGTCTGCTTATGTCAGCACAGCACCTGACACCTTTTAGGTAGGGATGTTACATAGTAATAACAATACCTAACCTTCTCTGAGTGCTCACTTCCTGCCAAGTAACTATGCTAAGTACTTTACACACATTTTCTCAATTACTCCTCACAGCTGCCATGAGAAATAGGTTGCTATACCCTTGTTTTGCAGATGGAAAAGTGTGGCTCAGTCACATTATGTACTGTGTTTCCCTGAAAGTAAGACCTAACTGGAAAATAAGCCCTAGCATGATTTTCAGGGTGCTCGTAATATAAGTCCTACCCCAAACATAAGCCCCAGTTAAGATCATCAGCCAGGCATGACTGTTTGAATAAATGTAGATTTTTGTGCACAAATAAATGAATTAATGTACATTGTTGGAGCAAATATTAATATAAGACCTGGTCTTATTTTCAGGGAAACACGGTATGCTCCCACCTTAGGGGCTCTCCTGGCTGTTTCCTTATCCCAGAACCCTCTTCCCACAGACATACATCCTCATGGCTACCTCCTTTACCTCCTCGAAGTCTTCTCAAATTTTGTCTTCTCAGTGAGGCTTTATTTAAAATGGCACATTTAAAATTGCAAAGCCTCTGCCTCTCCCCTTTCCCCACTTTTTCTCTATAGCATTCATCACCATTGAACACATAATGTCATCTACTTAATTTTCGTCTGTCTCCCACTACTAGAATATGAGCTCAATGATAGCAGGCATGTTTGTTTTGTTCACTGCTTTATTACCAGTGCCTAGACTGTGTGTGGGACAATACACCTTTATTGACTGAATGAAGAAATGAATGGATAGGTGGATGGATGAATGAGTGAATGAATGAATGCTAGAAGCCAGGGCCCAGCTCACTTGAGCAGCCTCTTGTGCCAAGGCGGGACCCTAGCCCCATCCACTTGCCTCTGTAAGGATGACCACCAGGTGGCAGTTGGAGCCAGAACTCTGGCCCCATTTGCTCCCCTCTGCCTTCTCCCTGCCACCTATCAGTCTTGCCCAGGAATGCTTGACCTCTGTCTAGCATGGCCAGGAGATTTTGTGTGAGCTGTTGAATTAGTCAGGGTCAGGATCTGAAATTTTGCTTTACTTTCTCCTTAGAAAAGTACAAGTTTCTTTCTTGTCCTGCCTTGCTGTGTCTCAGATAGAAGCCACAGATGCTGGCCATGGGGCTGCCCCCCAAGGTCACTGCATCCTCTAGGACCCTAGGGCACACAGACCTAAAGAAATTTCATCTCTACTCCTGCCCAGCTTCAGCAAACCTCTCCCAGAGTTACTACACGCCTTAAACTGGTAAAGACTAGATACTGAAGTGCCAGGGTTAAGCCTTTTGAGTCAGGCTTTGTTTGGATCTCCACTGTGCTGCCTATTAACCCTGTATCCTGGGTGATGTTGGTAATTGACCTCGATTCTGTAAGCTTTAGTTTTCTCAGCTGTAAAAAGAGGGTGATCATGGTACGAAACTCACAGGGTGGTGTGAAGATTCAATGGGAGTGCCTGGCACAGAATAAGGCTCAACTGAAGAAACTCGGGTCAGGAGTGAGGATACACAAGGCCAGTAATGACAAAAACTGCCCAGGGAGTATGGGGAGGGTGCTGCCCAGTGGACTAGAAGGCTGAAGCCAAGGAAAGATGGGAGATCAAGGAAGCCTTCGCAAAAGAGATCACATTTCAGTTGCAGCTTGTAGAATAGGTCAAATTCTACCAGAAAGTCCAGCTGGAAAGAGCATTCCAGGAAGAAACAATAGAATGTGGAACCGAGGGTCCTTCTGACTTGGATTAAATTTAGCTTTAAATCCTAGCTCTGGAAATCTTCTCTCTCTCTCTCTCTCTCTCTCTCTCTCTCTCTCTCTCTCTCTCTCTCTCCCCCCCCCCCCTCAGAGACCTGGCCTTCCCCTGGGTAATCAGCAGCCCCCGAGGCAGCAAAAGACAGTAGCCCAGATCTGACGAATGGTCACCAGGCCCGGACCTCTGGCAGCTAAAGCTAGTATCTCGACCTAAGTTATGTTTTGGTTCCTGAGCCCTGAGGTAGAACAACCCCCTAGCTACTTCCCCAGGAGACCAGACAGAGGGACGCTGGAGCAGACCTCAGAGCCGTCCTCAAGACCTGCAGAAATGAGTCATTACCCTTACCTCACCTCCAGCCAATCAGCTCTCAGCATGACCCTGAACCCCTAACCCACCTGTATTTTTTATTATCATTAGTTTCAGGTGTACAAAACGATGTAGTAGTTAGACATTTACAATTCCATTGACCCTATTCCCTATGCCGTACTCTACCTGTCTTGTGATTTTGCCCCATAGCATCTGGCGATGGCCATCGCCATCGGGGAGTTCAGGCTTTTGAGCATTGGCTTCCGGTTCTCCTGGGTGACGCCATTCATCAATAAAATAGCCACTGTTTCTCCTCCGCAATTTTCGGTCTTTCGTGTCTGGTTCTGCTGGCGCCAGGTGGACGAACTCTTTCTGTTCTGTAATAAATGTACAAATAAAGAGAGGTGTACAACAGTGTGGGTATATTCCAGTAACAGTAAGGAGTTAGGTATGACTGAAATGCATGCTTTTTGGGGGGAGTGACAAAATATAAAGACAGATAAGCAGGGGCAAGATGACAAAGGGCCTCATGTGCCAGGTAAAAGAAGCTGGACTTGATCTGGCTGGCAGCGGGGAGCTGTCAGAGTTTAAAGCAAGGAAGTGAATGGTTACTATTGCTCGCTTGCAGGTCTCGCTGCCTTTGAGGGCAGACTGGAGGCAGGTGAGAGATAAGCTGGGTGTAGATTAGAGAATTGGTAGGGATGGAGAGCAACAGAAGTAGTCCATGGGTCTTTTTTTCAGATGGAGAAATCAGCAACCAATTTTTTCTAAGAGCTTGCCTAAAAAGGAAGGGGAGCTAAGGCCAGGGAAGTAAGTCATGGTACAGTTTTTGTTTTCTGAATATGCGTAATACTTGAGGGTCTTCTATTTCCCATAAGGCCTGGCACTAATTAATTGAATGAGAGGAGGGAAGGTTACCCAGCACAATACCTGCCACATGGTAGGGCTTATCCCAAACTCAGCCTGGCCCCCAGGGGCTGAGAGGCAGGTCAAAATACTCAGAGCTTGGACTTCCCTTCCAGTGAAGGGGTTTCCTTATACTGGCCCCCAAGGAGTGAGGAAAAGTTATAGGCCCGTTAGGGGAGGTATCCCAGTTTGTTCATTTCCTGGCACCCCAAGATGTTAGAAAAGCCCAGTAGCTCTCCTCTATTTTCTTTTCACTTTCAAAGGCCTCTATCACCCTCTCCACCTTTCTTGCCTTCCCTGTCCCCCAGGGAGAATTGTTGGTTCTTGCTTTTCCCATCCTCTATTGGCACTTCCTGCCCGGGCATGGCTTGTTTAAAAGCACCCCAAATTCAGCCCAGGTTCATGGTTTGGAGAAAACCTGAAGGAGCCGAGCAGCAAGGCCCAACCAGAACTGAGCCTGCTCCCGGCCTTGCTGTCACTGCAACTCATGGGCAACAGAAATTCTGCCCCAAGGCTGCAACTCTGGCCTTCCTGGCCCAGACCGGGGTGAAAATATGTGAGCTTGTGGTGGATAAGGAAGAGAGAAATGAATAGTGATAGATGCATACTTGGTGTTAAGAGCTTGACAGATATCACTGAGCTGCAGCTCCACAACTACCCTGTGAAGGAGGTATTAGTATCGATATTTTACAATGAGGAAACAGGCTTAGGGAAATGACAGAATTTACCCAACACTACTAGGCTAGTTAGTGGTGAAGTCAGGAATGGAACCCATGTGTTTTTACCTCGAAACCCATGTTTATCCAGTAAGTTATGTTTTGGCAGGGAAGGCAGTGGGAAGGGGTTGCAGGGCTAGGAGAATCTCCCTGGTTGACCCTTTTCCCAGAGGAAAGGGCTAGACATAGGTTTCTCCTGCCCCATATCCAATTAAGTGTAACTAGAGACAGGCAGTGCCCACCTAGGGAATCCAGAAACGGGTTCATTGTTGCCTCTCCCTCCTTTCTTCACATCTACCTGGTGAGCTCCTGGGACACAGGGTGAGTGGGCAGACTCAGGTTTGCCATGCCCTTGGACAAGGCTTTGCCCCTGTGAGCCTTTTGTTATTCCAGTTTTAAAAGAAGTGTTGTCAGAGAGAAATGGTGCCTAGGGTCTCTTCTAGCTCTAGTATTTGAGGACTGTATTGTACTGTAGGATCGCCTGATTCATTCATGGATAGAAACAAATTTCCTGTTGCCATAGAGAACAAGAGGTTCTTCAAGTAGAAAAAGATACACTCAAGGAGGCAAGATAAATAATGGAAAGGGCATGGAGCTTGAGTCAGCCAGATCTGGGTTAAAACCCTGCACCCTGGACAGGTCACTTTGCTTCTCTGAGCTTCTTTCATCTATAAAGCAGGAGCCCACGTCCCCCTTCCCCCCATACACACACACTTCTTGGAGTGAGATGATGTATGTGACAGTGACACGAGAGGCACTCAAGACCTTTCTTTTTGAGTAAAAGGGGCCCATCTCTTCCTCCTTAACTCCACCCTATTCTCTCTGGCTCACAAGATCGACTTTTCTCTCCCCAATCCTGACAGCCAGGCTGAATGTTTCCTGCCAGGGCCTTGGCATCCACACTTTGCTGGCAGGGCCCCCATGGGTGTGAAACAACTCTACCTCTCTCACAACCTTCTAAAAACCCCAAGGGTGATGGTGCAACTGAGGCCAGACCGAGGCTTGGGCCTTCAGGGCAACCAGCTGGAGGCCCTGGCCTCAGAGGCCCTCCACCAGCTTCACTGACTCAGCTCCCTCATCCTGGCATCCAACCTCTGGACCATAACCATCTGGCTAAAGACAGAGTGCTCCAGTTCTTATGTCACCTTCAGGTCTGGACTTCTCAGCCAACTGCCTCGGCAGTGACATGACTGTTTACTAGGAGGCCAAATCTCTCAGAAAACCACATGGTTCGCCTGGCTTGGGGCACCTTCTTGGATCCCCTTTGTTGTGGGACATCAACCTGAACAGCAAGTACATTCTGGGAAGTGGCTGGCTTGCCCCTGCTGTAGGAGCTCACTTTGGCCAGGAATTCTCCATTACAGCTCTGCCTTCAGCCTCCTCAACTGCAACAGCTCCACTTGTGTCCCAATGGCCTATAGTTATCTGCAGCTGAGAAGCAAGATGGAGCATACCAGTTTCAGGTATTAGACCTGAGTCATAACTGGCTGAGTATCTTTCGCCCCCATCCAATACCATGTCCTCTATCTTAACCTCTTGAGAACTCCCTGGCCTTTCTAGAATCAAATCCCCTGTGCTCAGCCTAGGGGGTTCCCAGTTGTTACCAACACGTAACTAGGTGGAATCTGACTGGGGGGAGGCATGACATAACATCCAACCTGAATGACATTATCTTGGCCTATTCCACTTGACCTAAGTAGGCAGCATTATCAAGAGACTTCCTTCGTAGGCTTCCTGCCCTTCAGGACCTTGGCATGGCCTGCAACTGTCTCTGGAATGTGACTGCCCACAGCCCTATAGCATCACCAGTTCTGAGGCTAGTCCCTACTTCTCCACTGCCCTTCTGCCCTTGACAGCTCTGGATCTCCAGGGGAACATTGTTCAGTGTTTGCCCAGCTGGTTCTTTGAGATTATGCCCAGGCTGGAAACTATGAACTTGGGGACAAGTGGTTGCACCTGTGTTGGATGCATGGTGCCAAAGGGGAAAGAGACCCTCAAAAGCTCCCACCTCCAACACTTCAGGGAGGAGTCCTAGTGAAGCATCTGGGCTTTCAAAAAACAAGTGCAGGGTCTTCCATTCAAGAGTCTGCCCCTGCCACCCTTCGCTCCCTGGATCTCTTTGGCCACACGGGGCTGACTTTAATCACAGGGAGCGTCCAGGGCCTGCAGCTCTCTTCACAGAAGCTCTCTCTGTAAGGCATTGGGGTGAAGGGCTCCCAGACATGGCCTCTGTGCCTACATGAGCTAAGGACCTTGGCTTCTCTGACCTCAAGCTGAGCAGCCTTCCCAAGGGCCTTGGCAGCTCTCCTCTGGTCAGTCTGGACCAATAGCTTGGAGGCCCTGAAGGCTGTGACCCTCAGGCCCATGCCTGCTCACTTCACAAGCTTGGCTATTTCTAGCAATCTACTCCACTGCTGGATGCTTTGCTTAGGGCCAGTGTGAGTGGGCCAGACTTAAGAGAAAGGCCAGCGTGTGTATCCTGACAGTCAGAGGGGCTTCTGGGCCTGACTAATGGGTGACCATAGTTTACCCACTGTGAGACAAGGGGGCCTTTGGGCCACGTGGCTCTGGCTGGTGGTGACTGGCCTATTGGTCGTCTGCTGTGGTCTGATCACCCTACTAAGAAAGATCCATTGCATGGCTCTTGGTCTGCAGTTCCATAGCAACAATTTCAACCCAATGCCTGAATAGGGAGCTGGCGGAAAGATTGTGGGAGTGATTCTTTTGTAAGGCATGGCCCAAGTCCCCTTGGGAGGGGACAAGAGAAGAGAATTGGGAAATATGTGAAAGGAGATGAGCATGAGCAGGCCACAGGGGATTTCTGTGGACAGAGGTGGACACGTTTCTCTCTGGTCACTGAAGAGTGGATCCACAGAGGACTTTAGAAGAGTCCAATTGGGGTCCTTAAGCCAGTGTACAGTCAGGAAGTAGAGCTGTGCAGCCCACTAGAACTGCAAGAGACCTTTAGGCACATCGTCCCCACCCCCATTCAGCATGGTCATGCAGCCTCTGCTTAGACACCTTCCTTACTTTCCAGGAAGCCTGTTCTAGCCATGGACAGCTCTGAACCAAAGGCAGATATTTTCCTTGTATTGAGTCCAAATGTGCTTCTACTCTTGTGTTCTAGCTGTGCCCTCTGGCACCACAAACACGTCTGTTCTCTTGGACTCCGATAGAACTCTAAAGACAAGAGACCCATACTCATTTGAATCCTCTCTTCTCCAGGCTAGACAGCCCTAGCCCTTTCAATTAATCCTCATGGTACTAAACTGTCACCCAATGTAACCTCTCTGTGTCTCAGCTTCCTCACCAGTAAAATGGGGACTAAATCAGATAATACATACAAAAAGCTTACAATAGTATGTGGCATATTGTAAGCGCTCAGGCTCAGTGAATGTTGGTTATTATTATTAAATTTGTATTAATCTCTGTATGCTCAGTGCTTAGTTCAATGTCTGGCACACAGTAGGTACTTAATTCATGTTGGCTGTGAGACAGTGACATGGTCCCAGTCCCTGTTCCATTTTACTTACTCTCCCTTGGATGTAATATAGTTTGCTCCCGTTAATGCATGAGAATACTGTCCAGGACTGAATACTGTCCAGTCATTTCAGGTTCAAGTAAACCACAAGTGTAAAGTCTCAGAATCCTAGAATCTCACACTGCGGACAGACCTTTAAAGTCATGTATCTACTCAATCAGGACCACCTTGATACTCCAACTCCTCCATCTGATGCTAGAGGCCCAGCAGTTCCTATGGGGGCAGCCCTGTGATCCACAACAATACACAGCAGAAGAAGAGCAATGGGGGCTTGGTTTAGCATCCTGACTGAGATAGACATCTGTGCTTTGGGTAACTTCCTTTCCCTTCATTTCTAAGTGAAATTACCAATGTGAGGATGTGTGAGAGTGAAAAAATTAGGTGTTTCTGTATTTGGGCATATGGGGTGGGCAATAATGAGAGAGTGTGAAAGAAGAGAGACACACTCAGACACACACAGAGAGAAAGTGACACGCTCAGTCAGAGAGAGAAATGGAGCGAGAAAGAGCGAGAGGAGAAAGTGACACATTCAGAGAGAGAGAGTGGGGAGAGACACAAAATTACAGGGAGAGAGAGAGAGAGATGAGAGAGAGAGAGGAGAGAGACACATTCAGACAGAGGGAGGAGCAAGAGACAGACAGAAGGAGGGACACACACACACTGAGACAGAGAGACACACAGGAGACACAGAGAGAGAGACAGAGAGAGGACAGAGACACTCAGAAAGGAGAGAGTCACACTCAGACACAGAGTGAGAAGAGAGATTGTCAAACTCAGACAGAGAAGGGAGGAACACAGAAAGACAGAGAGAAAGAAGAGTCAGAGGAGAGGGAGAGGGAGGGAGGGAGGGAGGGAGGGAGAGAGAGAGAGAGAGAGAGAGAGAGAGAGAGAGTGAGTCCTGACATAGCAAGACCCAGCATGAAAGTCAGGCTGTCTGTGGAGCCTGGAATGCTTGCTCTCCTGAAAGATGGTCCTGAAGACTTTGGAACAACGCAGAGATCAGCAACCTAGATTTTTCCCGTGGGAAGAACTCCAAAGGCCGGTCAGTAGCAGACCCTATAAGTGGCCAGGTTCTGGTTTCTGTCCAATCAGCTGCCCCTGAAAGTGTTTCCCTCAGGTCTTGGTCAACAGGCTGAGCACCACAGGGAGCGCCCAGACAGTCCCTTTTGCAGCCACACCATGGCTGGAATATATATGCAGGCATCTCTGGTGATGCAGGCCTGCAAGGGGTGTGCCAGTCTTCCAGACCAGAGTGATACCAAGGCACTTCAACCCACTGCCCAGATAAAAATCAGCCTGAGTTCTGGCGGAGTTTGTATTTGCTGCCACATATTGTCCCAGCAACCACCTGCTTTGCCCCATGGCTCCCTGAGCTTTCATTTTCAAAGTACCCTTTTCAAGCACCTGGGGAGGAGTCGGGCTGGAGCAAACCCTGCACAGAAGGAATCCACGGCCAAGCCTATGCTCACAGAAGGGTACCAGAAAGAAAAAGCCAAAAAGCTGCCGAGGCATAAAACGCATGTGATTGACCAAGCAAATAGGTAACCAGGGCAGAATGAATAATGAACCAGCACATCTCCATTACATACAAGAACAGGGATAAATGCACGTGTGACAGCAGAGAGTGGCCGGCAGCACAGACAGAGCCAGCAAATTGGCCACTCTCCTAACTAATCAGAAAAGGCCCTTTGCATAAGGTGGGGTTTCAGACTGCTGAGTGTGTATGCCCTCTCTGTAATGTGATTAAAATTGGTTTAGAAATTTGTGCGATATTTCAAGTGAGTGCTGTGCTTAAAATATAATTGCATTTGGCCCGTATTTGACACTCCTGAAATTAGAGCAGCTTGCATGCAATAAGGAAATTTGTCTAGAATGGAATTTGATTTTGAAGCCAATGCGCAGAAGAGCAGTTGCAATCTGAGCCTCTGGTGGCTGGTGCCTTCAGGGCTGCCTCTCTGTGCACTTCTCATTCATGCGGGAACTCTCCTCCAACACTCAGCAGGAGGGAAGTTTCCTGACCTCCAGCTTCATGAACCACATTTCTCCTGGCAGTCAGTCTGGGCGGTTATGACTCCCCCATCTAGGCCTCCCCTACACATCTGTCAGCCTGAGACTGTCTGGCAGGATGGGGTAGTTAGGGGCTTTGTCACCCAGAACTTACACCTTGTTCTGAGACTGGAAACACCCAGATCCGGTGCTATGTTCATGCTAGCTTGCTTGCCTTTGTCAGGACCCACGAGAGCTGTGAGGACTGCTTGCTAATTGTCCCTCTCCACTGTGCTGGAGGCTGAATGGCCGCTGCAGATTCTGACACCACCTCAATAGGGATGCTGGTGATGAGGAAGAAGAGAAAACGAGGGGAAAAGAGGTCTGTCACATTTCAGGGTGGCCCAAGCCCTTCTCAGAAGGACTCTGTTTGGTTAGCCCTGGCCCTGCCACTGGGGGTTATAGAAGAACAGCCTGCCTTGTGTGACCCTAGAATCCTAAGGCTGAGACGGACCCAAGGGATCATCTAGTCAGTCAACAAAATAGTTTGAGCACATTCCCTGTGCCAGGTACTCTGGTAGGTGCTGGGGTTACAGAGCTGAACAAAGCAGGCCCATCCCTCCCTGAGGAACTTCCAGTCCAGTGGGGAAAAGGCTTCCCTGCAGAATTAATACTTAAGGTCAAGGTCAGTAGGAGGCAAAGTTAGCCAGGAGAAGGGTAGGTGATGGGGATTTGAGAGGGCTCAACACAGCAGGGGGCAAAGCCCAAAACACTTCATGGATTAATTAGCTTCGCACAGAAAAACTTCTCTTCAGGCCGGCTGTCTTGCAAATGACTGTTTTGGGTCACAAGAAGACCAGACTATGGCAAGCCTGGAGTAGAGGTATGACTCCTCAAATATGCCCATGGACCAAGAGGATTAGTGAGGTATTTGATGGACAGCGCACTGTCACATGGGCGGGTGGGCAGGCAGAGAACAGCTTTACTTAACCTTGTGGTCTTATTTTTGTTTCTTGAGCATGGAATCTAGAGGCCTCCGATTTGGCACCAGTACAAGGAATAGGGCTGCCCTCTGTATCTCAGCTCTCCTTAGTAAACATATTCCACCAAGCCAAGAGAAGGGAAGGCATGCTTTACTGAGCACGTGCTCTGCATCAAGTGCTTTCAAAATACCTCATTAAATCCTCACAGTACACTTCAGAAGTAGGCACCTCTTGTTTTTACAGATGGGGAAGAGAAGCACAGAGCAGTGAAGTAACTTGCTCAAGGTCACAGAGCTAGAAAGTGGGGGAGCTGGAATTCCAATCTGATGGGATTGATTCTCAAAGCAAGCTTTTCCTGCAAGCTCAACACAGCCTCTCTGCAATGGCTATTGTGTTTCTATTTAGGAGCAGACCCCACTAGGTCCTGTTAGTTCTCCATCTTGGGGCATAGATTCATGTCCAGCTGAGGCTGCTATCATCAGTCTCATCACACCTGTGAAGGGCCAGCTGGCAGAGACCTTGACTTCTCCAAGTTTCAATCAGCCAAAGGATCGATCCAGCACAGAGGTGCAATTTGAATGGCAGGGTGCTGAGAGATAGACTGGTATAGGTCTCATTGGATGCCCCTGGGAGTGACACTCCCTCCATGTGCGCAGAGCACGGCATGAACACTCCCTCCATGTGTGCAGAGCACGGCATGAAAGGGATAACGCCCTGGAGGCTTGGAAGCACCTTTCCATTCCCCTTAGGCGAGGCAGCTAGTTCTCTAGGTTCTTTCCTCTCCTTGGAATCCTTGGTGTTTCCCACTGCTGGCTCATTTGGCTCTGTGCCCACGTTGTGTCCAATGACAGGCTGCCCACTCTGGAAAGTTAGCATGATTCCTTTTGGAGAGGTAGCTGTGCTTGTATTATGACAGAGGATTAGGGGGTGTGAGCAAATGAAATCCAATGTCCTGTCTGTTCTGGAGAATGAATGGGGTTTTACTTTCCAGTGCCACTTCCCGAGTAGATCACAGGGGTGGATATGGGGTTTCCTATTGATGATCATAAACCTGGGCTTAAGTGTTTTTCCCCACTGCCATTTTTCTTACTGGATGAGCCTTCTGTGGAAGAACAATCCTTTCAGTGAGCATTGTGACTTCTAGCACCTGACCCTGAAATAAAGGACTCACACTCACGGAAGACGAACTTCCACCCAAGAACCGAGCCCAGCGACAGTGCTTTCCTGGCAGGTTAAATTCTTGTTTGGGGGAGAAAGTTTACTCAGGAAAATAAATGCCAAGTCTGCTTGAGGAATAGAGAAGACATCGAGGTGCTGCTGGGTGGCAGTGATGAGCTGGACTAAATAGCATGCTCTAACATTTCTTCCCTCTGGGAAAGTCCAGGAATGCCACAAGAATCAGCAAAGGCAAATGTTCACAGGGATGCTTTGATTTGGCTTAAGTGACAGCTTGAGAAATCATCCTTTCCCTTTCCACGGGAGTCTTTCCCCAAACCTAGGGACATGGTAGTGGGCTTGGCACTGGATTTGTAGAATTCAAACACCTCCTCATGGCAAAATGGCTGTTTCCCCATCATTAAATCTCCATACAATTACAACCATTCTCCTTTCCAATTTCCTGCTCTGCTGGAGGGAGAACTAATATGTAGGACTCTCCTGTGGCCCAGAGCCTGACTCTGGCCTTTGCCCAGTTCACCTTTTACCACTCCAACAGGGGGCTTTGCTTGTAGCCCATCAGCCAAAAATGACCACGGCAAACCTTCTATTTAATGTGTCAGTATGAGGAGGGACAGCTTGAAGTAGAGACACCCATTGCTAAATGTATTGAATGAAGAAAAGTGAGCCCTTTGTTTCAAAGGGATAAATTTGAGGAAAATGCCAAAGAGGCCTTCACTTTGTCAAAGAGGAAGAGGTCTAGGTCCCAGGGAGTCCGGAGATACCTTAAGAGCAACTGGTTTATCCTTTTGTTCCCCTCTCAGAAACTCTGGGACAGTTACCAAACTGAGATAAAAATGAGGGGCCTCACAAAGAATTAAATGTGCATGCACGCACACACGAAGTGGATGTAGGCTCCCAGAGCTCCCAGACTGGTGCCTGCTAGGTGCGTACCCTCTGCATTTGCTGTCATGCTGGGTCTCAATCCAAAGAGCTTGGGGTGCATTCACTGACATCTGGCTTCCCTCACCCATTTGTATTAATCCTCATGGGCATTTGAGTTTGCAACCCTTATTACAACTCTTCCATGAAACAATGAATGATAATCACAACGATAACTACAACCACAGCAACAACCCTGACATTTGTATAATCATTCAGATCCGTGGACCAGCAGCATCAGCGGCACACATCTCTCTCCCTCTCCTCCCTATGCCCTGAGACACAGCAATACTGAAATGATGCCAGTTAATAACTCTACAAGGTCCTCTAAGCATTCAAATGAAAGGAAGAGTCACACGTCTCTCACTTTAAATCAAAAGCTAAAAATGATTAAGCTCAGTGAGGAAGGCATGTCGAAAGCTGAGGCAGGCCAAAAGCTAGGCCTCTTGCACCAAGCAGTTAGCCAAGTTGTGAAAGCAAAGGAAACATTCTTGAAGGAAATTAAAATTGCTACTTCAGTAAATACATGAATGATAAGAAAGTGAAACAGCCTTATTGCTGACATGGAGAAAGTTTTACGGGTCTGTATGGAAGAGCAAACCAGCTACCACATTCCCTAAGCCAAAGCCTCATCCAGAGCAAGGCCCTGACTCTCTTCAATTCTATGAAGGCTGAGAGGTGAGGAAGCTGCAGATGAAAAGTTTGAAGCTGGCAGAGGTTGGTTCATGGGGTGTAAGGAAAGAAGCCTTCTCCATAACGTAAAAGTGCGAGGTGAAGCAGCAAGCGCTGATGCAGAAGCTGCAGCAGTTTATCCAGAAGATGTAGCTAAGTAATGGAGGTGGCTGCATTAAACAACAGATTCTCGCTGTGGGTGAAACAGCCTCATATTGGAAGAAGGTGCCATCTAGGACCTTCATAGCTAGACAGGAGAAGTCAGTGCCTGGCTTCAAAGCTTCAGAGGACAGGCTGACTCTCTGGTGAAGGATTAATGCGGCTGGTGACTTTAAGATGAAGCCAACGCTCGATTTCCATTCTGAAAATCCTAGGTCCCCTAAGAGTTATGCTAAATCTACTCCGTCTGTGCTCCGTAAATGGAACAACAGAGCCTGGATGACAGCACATCTGTTTACAATGTGGCGTACCAAACATTTTCAGTCTACAGTTGAGACCTACTGCTCAGAAAGAGAGACTCCTTTCAAAATATGACCGCTCATGGACAGTGCACCTGGTCACCCAGGAGCTCTGGGGGAGATGGACAATGAGATTAATGTTGTTTTCATGCCTGCTAACACAGCATCCATTCTGCAGCCCACGGGTCAAGGAGTAATTTCAACTTTCAAGTCTTATTATTTAAGAGATACATTTTGTAAGGTTATAGCTGCCACAGATAGTGATTCCTCTGATGGGTCTGGGCAAAGTCAATTGAAAAGGATTCAGCATTCTAGAGCCCATTAAGTATATTCACTATTCACGGGAATGGGTCAAAATATCAGCATTAACAAGACTTTGGAGGAAGTGGACTCCAGCCCTCATGATGACTTTGAGGGTTCACAACTTCAGTGGAGGAAGTAAGTGCAGGTGTGGTGGAAATAGCAAGAGAACCAGAATTAGAAGTGGAGCCTGAAGATGGGACTGAATTGCTGCAATTTCATGATAAAACTTTAATGGGTGAGGAGTTGCTTCTTATGGATGAGCAAAGAAAGTGGTTTCTCGAGATGGAAGCTACTCCTGGTGAAGCTGCTGTGAAGATTGTTGAAATGACAACAAAGGACTGAGAATATTACATACACTTAGTTGATAAAGCAGTGGCAGGTTTTGTGAGAGGAATGACTCCAGTTTTGAGAATTCTGCTGTGGATAAAATGCTATCAAACAGCATCACATGCTACAGAGATGTCATTCGTGAAAAGAAGAGTGAATCGTAAGACACTGCCACAGCCACCCCAACCTTCAGCAACCAGCACCCTGATCAGCCAGCAGCCAGCAGCATCGAGGCAGACCCTCCACCAGCAAAAGGATTACGACTTGCTGAAGGCTCAGATCATGGTCAGTAATTTTACAAATACAGTATTTTTAAATTAAGGTATGTGCATTGTTTTGTTAGACATAATACTATTGCACATTTAAGAGACAACAGTGTAGTGTAAACATAACTTTTATATGCACTGGGAAACCAAAAAATCTGCGTGACTTGCTATTGTGATATTCACTTTATTGCAGCGGTCTGGAACTGAACCTGCAGAATCTTTGAGGTGTGCCTGTATATGTAAAGTGCTTAGAGCAATTCTTGGCACATGGTAGGTGTTCACTATAATAATTGTTAGCCATATATATGGTAGTTATTATTATTCTTCACACTATCCATCAACCTAGTCTCAGTCCTCATCCGAAAACTCAGTGACCTTCACTTGTTTGACTTCTTCCTCTTTTTAGTTTTTAATATTATTTATTGAAGAATAATACACATACAGAACAGTGATTATTTCATAAGGGTACAAGTCAACGAGGTTTTCCAATGAATATACCTATATCACCTGTGCTCAGGTCAAGAAATACAGAGCACCATAACCCCCAGCTGCCTCACTCCCCCTGTTCTGGTAGTTATTGCCCCCTTTGTAAAAATTTATTTTTAACATTTATGGTTTTCATATAATACCTAAAAATTTAGACAGACAATTAATTTTATCATAGGTTTCCTATTTGCTTGTATGGTGTTGTTTTACAAATTACTTTGCAGCTTCATTTTTCTGATAAGTCCTTAAAATATGAAGCTATTTTAAGGAAAACATAGAGTTTTTTAACTTTTAATTTTAATTTTGCATTTTAATGATTTTCAGTATTTAAAGGAAAATTTTCACTTCTTTTTCTTTTATTTTAACTTTTAATGATGTTAGTTAGCTATTGGGTACAGAGTTAGCACACTACATCATGGAAACATTTAAATTTTTAACATCTAGCACAAGCCTCTTTGGGGACATTTTATTCATTGAAAAAAAAATCACAACTGATTCTTTTTTCATTACAAAAAAAAGGAAAGCATTTGCAATTTAAAATAATTTTTTTTCTTGTTGAAAGACAGGTATTTTCTTTGCAGTAAAATACTACAAAGTCATTTTAATGAGTATCTTACAGTAGCTAGGACTCTTTACACTGACTTGTTTTTATTAAACTACAATGTATAATAAAATATGTGCTTGTTGTCCATAATCTGGAGAAATGAAATTCACCTATAATTCCACGGGGAGAAAACTTCTGTTAACACAGTGGTGTCTATTCTTGTTCTGTTAATTCTATGCATATGGAGCTGTAGAGTTACTCCCCGCCATCCTATCTTCCTATTACCCTCCCTTTCTTAGCCTCTGGGGACTTCCCATCTATCTTCAAAGACCAGTGAGGGGAACACACCAAAGTAAAAAAATCTGACTCGGCTCAAAGTAACACACACACACACACACACACACACACAGCAAAACAAAAAGTTTTTGAATTTCAAAGCTTCTCCTAGTTTCTTGGTGTCATCTGGGTTTAGTGGTTCTGCTTTAGGACAAGGTATTGCAGTGGGCCTTAGGTCTCTGTGCCAGTAGAAGGAGAAGAGAGGAGGAGAACCCTGCTTTGTAAATGATGCAAGACTCAAAATACATCATGGGTCCAAAATCAGGAAAAAATTATATTGCTTTTACAATGCAGATGTAGACTTTATTATCTCTGAGAATCGTTGCTTTCCTGGAAAGGGGTGGGATGTGGATGTCAAAGAGAGAGGCTATGGACACTGGTGAAGCAAGTTTCCTACTGGACAACTACAGGCAGAAGTATCCAGAGTACATTACACCTGCAGAGAGAATGCCAGAGCCCTACCTGCACTGTCCTGCTGAAGTTCCTGTCTTATTAGCAACTGAATCACTGCCAGTTCGGTGACTGTATGGTTGAGAGTTACTGTGAGTGACTGTTGACACACGCTTGGCTTGACACTGTCTTTATTTTTTAATCTGCTATTTAAAATTTTAAACTATATTTATATTTTGAATAAGCAGTGCATTCACACCCTAGTCTCAGCCACTGAGTTTGTCTCCTTGGAATTTCTTAAGCATCCATTCTAAGATAGTCCACACTCGCTCATACTTACACACTCCCTTTAGTTTGGCTCAGAGGTACAAAAAAACTTCAGTGTACAAAGGCTGTATATACATGAAGCTGGGATATTCTAATTGATTGGCAATGTAAGGGATTTTAAGGGCCTATCTCAGTGAACCATTTCTTGAGTTACTCCAGCCATAAACCGGGAAATCACCTCTGATCCTGCCTTCATCTTTACTCTCCACATAAAACAAATGTTAATTCTACTCCCAGTGTCCATCACTTTGGTCTTCTTTTCTCTCTCTGTGCTGCCACAGCCCCAAGCCATGTCAGCCTCCATCATGGATTAAAAGAGAGCCTCTCAAATCATCTTCTTGCCTCCAACCTCTCTCCCTGCAATCCATTCTTTCCCTCAAATGCCATCAGATTCCTTATCCCCAAAGCATAGCTTTGATGTCTCATTCCTTCTGAAACACAAACTTTTAATGGATTCTACTGCCTGCCTCAAGCAACACTGTAACTCCACAGTACAGATTTTTCTTAAGGACTTTGAACTCACTCACCTTCAATTCCAGAAAGGCCTTATTAGCTTCTTCCAAGGCGCTAATTCAATTTGGTGATTTCCCACCATGGTTTAACCAGAGCTGTCGGTAACTGCAGCGCCAGCGCACCACTGCAACCACTCTAGATTGTTTCTCACAGGTTCAAACAGAGCAACAAAGCACATGCGCTCATCAAATCCTGGTTTTTCACTCTCATTGGATGGGCCCCAGAGTCATCTTGAACCAATCACTGTGGCCAGGAAGAAGTGGTGATTTAATTAGCAGGCCTGAAAAGAGGGAGAGGGGGCTGGCAGCGAAGCCCTTTCATGCCAAGAGGGTGACAGAGGGATAGCACCCCAAGAGGAAGTTGGGAGCTTTTTGTGGGAATGGAGGGAAACTGCTGGAGATGTGAAAAGCTGTTCACTAGTGGCACCTTGCCACTACCACCTGGAACTACCTTCCCTTCAGGGCTGCCTGCCTACCTCTAAGCAGACCTTTCAAGGCTACCTGTTCCTTCTTCCACCCTGCTCCAATCAGCCCCAAGCTGGCCCAGGGCATACCCACTTCATTGCCTCATTTTCTCAGTGGACCCCAGCACTTACTGATGGGCTTTGGCTCGGCAGTCACGGGATTTGTGTGTCTCATCTCCGAGGCTGTGAGGCTACTGTGGAGAGCACAAACGCAGTACTAATTAATTTGAGGCTCTGGGCTTGGCCTTCCTGGGCCCCTACCTAGCCAGCAGTGTCTGCTATTGAAGATACTCAATACATTTGGTTGAACTGAATAGGATACTTAAAAGAACAAGCTGATTTCAAGTCCCCTCAAACATTGCAGAAGCACTATTTACACACTTGAGAATGTGTTCCAGTCATTCTAGGCTATTCATTAGAGCAGGTCCCTTGAGCAACTCTCCAAGCTGGCTGAAGCAGCAGTTTTGCACTTAGGAACAGGAGCTGGACTCAACATTGCAGTTGTGCTGTCTCCACATCAGGCTACTCCTGCAGCTCAGCGATACTGGTGTGTTCCCAAAGGCCTGCGGACTGACCAGGTCTGGGGGAGGGATGAACATTTCTGTGGTTCTAGAAAAAGGACTCAGCTGAGTAGAAGGGGCCTAGCAAACCTCCATTGGTGCTCCCTCAGCTCCCAGACCACACTGTCCCATGCCCTGGGGCTTTTTGTGCTCGTCTTCTGGTTTATTCCCCACCTCCATGCAAAACAAATCACTTTAAAAAAAAGATTTTATTGGGGAATTGGGGGAGGTGGACAGTGTTGGGGAATTGGGGAAGGGGGCCAGCCAAGTTGTTGTTCTTCAATCTTCGTTATGGAGGGCACCAGTCGCCATCTGGCTTCCCATTGACAGCTTGTGGCTTCTAAGCTTAAAGTGCTGTGTTTAATTTTAGTTGCAGGTGAATGTAGCCACCATCCCATGCGGGGGTCGAACCAGCAGCCTTGTTGTTAAGAGCGCACGCTCTATCCACTGAGCCATGCAGGCGGCAACTCAGCTCAAGGTGCCGAGTTCAGTCTTAGTTGCAGGTGGGCGTAGCCACCATTCCATGTGGGAGTTGAACCGGCAGCCTTGTTGTTAAGAGCACGCACTCTATTCCCTGAGCCACCTGGGTGGCAGCTCAGCTCAAGGTGACAAGTTCAGTATTTAGTTTCGGGTGGCCATAGCTCACCATCAAACAGGCAGTCTTGTTAGGAGCACGTGCTCTCACAAGCTGAGCCATCCTGCCACCTGTTGGCAGCTCAGCGGCAGCTCGCTCGGGTGCAGCATCACTGGCCCATGTGGGAATCAAATGGGTGGCCCTGTTACTCAGAACTTGCACTCTTAAGCCAACTCTTAACCAACTGAGCCACTCAGCCAGCCAAAACAAATCCCTTTAAAAAAATTTTTTTTACCTTGAGCTCTGAGCAACAGGGTCGCTGGTTTGATTCCCACAAAACAAATCACTTTTGTTTTCTAATTGCTCAGGTGAGGTGGAAAGATTCTAAATTGCCATTAGATGCGTGAATGGCTTGAAAGCCTCTGGGAGTGGGTGGTTATCCAGCCTGGGCTTACATACCTCCAATTACAGAGAGCTCACCACCTTATGAGATAGTTCTTTATATCTATGAATACTTCTGATTATCAGAACATTCTTTCGTAGGCCAAACGAAAACTGCTTCTCCATTGCTTTTGCTTTGTGGTGTTGTGGGGTCACACATAATGCATTCAGAGACAGGTCCTAGATGTGTGTGTGTGTGTGTGTGTGTGTGTG
>NW_017731469.1:1037088-1043034 GCF_001890085.2 Hipposideros armiger
GAGAGAGAGAGAGAGAGAGAGAGAGAGAGAGAGAGAGAGAGAGAGACCAAAAGGCACAGAGGGAGCTAAAAGTGCCCATAGAAATCATCTAGGTCAGTAGTTCACGAGGTTTTTTGGCAAGATTAATTCAAAAGCAATAAACATTTTTAGGGAGCACATTTTTCCCATTCAAAGTGAAGTTGGGACTTGGTGGTTGAGTAAATGTGCATTTGCATAATTCTCTTGGAAAGACCCACTGAAATAAAAAGGAACCCAGGAGAGATGTCTTCTTTCTGAAACTAGGTAAAGACCACATCAGCATAGCACAACCTTGGTATATCCATATGCAAAATAATTTAATCTAAAGTCAAAGTGAAGATACCAGGAGAAAAATGCACAAGTTACCGTGCTCCTCCCACACCCACGTTAAAAGGCCTTTGTTTTCTATCTGTTGTTCCAAGGGCTAGGTTTCTTTTTCTTCTTTGTTATTCTCTTTGTAGTCTTCCATGTGGGATCATAGGCAATCTGTTTTTAGTTCTACTGGTGGTTATCTTTACAATGTTAAGCAACATGCTTAAGCCTGTATCTCAATTTTTTAATTTTAAAAGTGAAATGGTATCTTTGATTCACCCACTGAGAGACAAGAAAATTGTCACATTCACTCTTACCTCCAGATTTGTTTCTTTTCTGTTTTTTGTCCCTATGTATTTTAGATAAATTATCATTGTTTTTACAATGCACAGTTTTTCTTCCAAGGACGATACCTGACTGTCAAACAGTCTCACTTTTTCGGGTCCGAGTGCTTCAAGCAGGGACGGTTTCGGTGGTGAGGTACCCAAATGGAAAGAAGCCTTGCAGAGACTTTGAAATGAGTGCAGCAACACTTTACTCAGCAAAGGCAGAACAGCAGCAGCAAAGGCAGAGCTCAGAACCCAGCAGCAGCAGCTCAGAACCCAGAACCCAGTTAAGCAAAACTGGGGTTTTTATTACACAATAACAATAATGTCATGGTGCCAGCACACATGCGCACTAAAAGCAACTCACATAAACAAGTTTGTTTTCCTTGCAGTCCCACTTGAACCAGTGCTGCAGGTCTTCAAAGCCTGTCAACATTTCTTGACCCTGGGAGGCCCTGACAGCTGGGCCCCACACACTTCACAAAAGGCCCAGGACCAGTTTCACAAGTGAATGGTTTATTTCAAACTTTAAAGGAGCAGATAATTCCTATCCTATTTAAGTTATTCCAGAGCAAAAAAGAGAAAGGATACCCTCTCAATTTTTAAAAATTAAATTTACTATTTTTAGATAATGCATAAAATTTTCTACATAAAAATTCAACAGTATAATAGATAAACAAAATGTGGTGAACACACACAATGGAATATTATTCAGCTCTAAAAAGGAAGGAAATTCTGACATATGCTACACCATGGATGAACCTTGAAGACATTATGCTCCGTGAAATAAGCCGGTCACAAAAGGACAAATATTGTATGATTCCACTTATATGAGGCACCCAGAGTAGTCAAGTTGAGAGAAAGAAAGTAGAATGGTGGTTGCCAGGGGCTAGGGGGAAGGGGAATGGGGTTATTGTTTAATTGATATGGAGTTTCACTTTGGGGAGATAAGAAACTTCTGGACACGAGTGGTTCGGATGGTTGCACAGCAATGTGACTGTACTTAATGCTACTGAACTGTATACTTCAATATATATAGGCTGGGGTGCCAAAAAATGTATACAAGTGGACACTGGTCAACATTGCTCAAGCAGTAGCTCGCCATAATCAGAAGTGTCTGGATGCTGATGGGAACCACTTTACGCACCTCTTGTAATTGCAGAAGTCAAATGTGACTTGTATTCACTTTTTGTTATCGATATATATTGAATATTACAATTTTAATAGTTTTTTTCCTTTCTTAAAATGTGCATACGTTTTTGGATATATATATATATATATAAATTAATAAATCAGTTCAACCTCATAGAAGTATATAGTCAAAAAATACAGCTCACCATCTTCCTCCTTCTACCCGCCCATTTCTACCCCTTCTCCCTAGAGGAAACAATTCATATGGATGATCCAAAATGTATTCAACTAGTTCTTACAAAGGATATTTAGGTTGTATTTAGATTTTTGCTTGGACAAAAATGCTGTAATGAACATCTTTGAAATACAATGTTGTGTAGTATGTATATCTGTAGTATAAATGGTGTTGGGTTAACTGGTTAATTGCCTTAATTGGAAAATAAATTTATGTCCTTATGCTTAAGTAACTTTCAGGTGGATATGTTAAATATAGTTAAACAGAAAGTGAAAGCATAAGAAACCTGAAAGAAAGTATACACGGATATTGATCCAACCTTGGGATGGGAAGACCCTAAGCATGATAACTAGACAGAAACCATAAAGAAAAATATTAATATAAGAAAGAAAAAAAAGAAGATTAATAGAGAGATACCATTACAATTTTAAACTTCAGCATATACAAAAAGTCAGAAACAACAAAAAGGCTAATAATGTATGGGAAAAACTAATTTTTAAAATATCTGAATGACAAGTAGAAAAACCTATTAAAAATCCATAAGAAAAAAACAATCTTAGCCACGGGGAATGAAGCAAAATTCAGGGGGAACTCATACATTTCCCATCTAACAAATTAGCAAAGATGATAATTGTCATTGTTGGCAACTTAATAGGAAAATAACACTCTCAGACCCTGAGAGTGTAAACTGGGCGATCTTTCTGGAGGGCAGCATACCAGTACGTATTATAAAGCCTCTCCTTTTGACATAGGTTGCTTCTAGAAATCTTATGAAAAGGAAATAATCAGAAATACAGGCAAAGATTCAGCTACATGGATATTACAGTGGCATATTGATGGTAGTGAGAAATTGAAAGTTATCTAAATGTCTAATAGTAGAATGGGATAAATAAATTATGGCAGATTCACAGGCTAGAATGTGGGCATTAAAATAACCATATTGAGTACTGTTTAAGGACACAAGGACATGCTTATAATGTATTGTTAAGTAAAAAAAAACGGCTTGACTAGAATACCAATTTTGTTTTGCAAAGCATGTGTTTGTATGTGCTTTTGTACAGAAAGCCAGGAAGGAAGATACTGACTGGCCTGACGGGGCCCTGCTTGGAGGCCACCTTGCCCCAGGAGGGCACTCTGGGTGAGCTCCAGTGGCTTCTGCTTTCACGCTGCAGCCCAGAAAGCTGTGGCAGCAAAAGCTGGGGCAGGCATCCCTGGGAGCAGCTCTGTTTCCACCGCAGAAGCTGTGGAAAGAGGACAAGTGGTCCCAAAAGTCACTGTAGACAAAAATCAAGGGATGGTTGTGGCCATAGCTGATAATGTTGTGATCTTGGACTCCTAGGTAATGAAACTTGAAACTAACAATAGCTAACATTTATTAGGCACTTTATATGTATTTTCATTTAATGCATTTAACATGCCAAGAGATATCTCTAAGACAGATATTAATTGTCCATGTTATTGGTGAGGAAGCTGAGGCCCAGAAAGATTAGGTGACTTATCCAAGTCACAAAGCTAAGTGGATGGAGGAGCTGAGCTTCAAACCCAGATGGTTGTACCTTATTTTTGGCTGCTATGGCAAAAGTGAGAAGGACATGATAATGAGCAAATGAAAAACAGTAAGTAAATGAATGAAAGTGGCTTCTGGAATTGGGTCCTTTTGGGAACAGTGCCCCATAGCTTTTGCACATGAAATTGCCCAAAACAGTCACTGTCCCCAGGGACTGTGGTCACTGGTACAGTATGGAACACGCTGCATATACCTCAGGTCCTGCCAGATCCCACAGTGAAGGTTTGTGCCCCTGGACCGGGGAAGAATCTGGCCTGGGTTAAATCTTCCCTCTCCTTGCAGCTGAAGGCAGACTCAGGGGAGGCAGCTGGGACAGGCCCAGTGAAATCTTAAGGGTTCCCAAGACTGGAAGAGTTATTTCTCTTGCATTCAGGGACAAGCCTGTAAAATGGGACTCTGGTGTCTTTGTTTGGTACCTTCTGCCAACGAATTTCTTGGGTAGCACCAGCCACTGCCCCCACTATCCAGGCAGTGCCCTCTTTCCCAGCCAGGGTCTATGCCCCCTTCCTCTGTCAGTGCACCCTTCCGTACCCTGCAACTGCCCCATCACCATCAAACACCCATCCTTTATGTGTAGATAACCCCCCAGAATCTTTTCCTTGGCCAATGCCTCCTCCCTAGCCCTTCCCCTTCAAAAGCCAGGAATCCTTTTTTCATCCTATACCAGTTTAGAACCCATGCCAGGCAGGCCTATGGTCCTTGTCACCAACCTATTCCCCCTTCCTCACACACATCCACTTCCCTAATCCTGTTCCTTAATCCATACCTGCTTAGAGCCAGACCCCCCTTTCCAGGTAGTCCCCATTCCCCATGAAACCATTTCATGTTTTTCATAGACTGAAACATTAACTCAGGACAGCCTCAAGATAAAGTTCCTCCCTAAATCTTTCCCTGAGAAACAGGCTACCACCAAGATCGCAGGCCCATTCCTCCTCCCAAATCCTCATCTGTCCCCCGACTCCTACTCTGCAACCCTCCAGGATTCCTTTGCTGGGATACAAACTCTGTATGAACTAAATCAGCAACATAAAAATAGAGAACCAGGTATTTTTTAAACTGCTTTTATTTTTTAAACAAATAATGATTAAAAAAATTTTTTTTGGAATGCATCTATTTGATATTTTACTTTAGAACATTTAGTGTGTATCAAGAATTTTTTAAAACAAGTTTAAGTAACATCACTGAAACACAGGATCTGAAGATTAAAATTTTAAATTGTTTACTGTAAACCATTTCACTTTTATACTCTTTTGGAAAATTCATCAAGTCTCACATATCGAAAAAATTATATTGCTCACTTTTTTGTCTCATGCCAATTGAAGATATAACAAAATGGATCAAGTACTTTAATACATTTTAAAATCTTTTAAAAATACTTTTCTATCGCTAAGAATTCATAAGAATTAAGGAAAATTACTAAGTTCAGATCCTTCACACTTCATACCAGTTGTGGATATAAGGAAGTGCATCAACTACTTGAATAAACTCATACCCTTTTTTGTTTCTGAAAATAAAAGAAGCTTACTTAAGTTCAGATCTCACCCCTTACAGCAAGTTAAGCTCCTTATGGGTTTGTCTCCTTGCTTCTGACCAGTTGTAGATATAATGAAATAGATCAACTATTTGAATAAAGTCATAAATTGAGATCTTTCACATCTTAGAGTAAATCTTATTTAGCTATCAGTGTATATTTATATATAAATCTATATTTAACTTGTAAATTTAACAAAAACTATTATTTAGAATTTAGCAAACATCAAAACAATTAAAATGAATTCAAAATCACACATTTTTACAAAAAAAATACTGAGGGAGGTCTTATTCATAACTTGGGACTTTTCCTGAGTAGGTGAGTTTAGGTCAAAAGCAGCCCATGATACATTTTTGTCAAAGAATTAAGCCAAAGGCAATGGCAAAGCTTTTTGAGCACATAAATGCCAAAATTATCTGAGTACTCCAATACATCCATGCAACAATCTGAGGATTTCAAGCTAAATTGATTTCTCCCAAATTAATAATGCATCAAACCAAGCTTCCACTTTTAGCCCCAAACTATAGTAACATAACTAATTCTTATTGGCGAGGGAAGCCAAGACTCTTAAGGACAAGAAGTGGTTGGAACTTATCAAACTGACGCCTCTCAGGGGGTACAACACAGGCATTTCCCTGTACCCCTTTGGGTAAAGAACACAATGAAGGAAGGGAGAGGAGGAAGAATGGCGAGAAAGGAAAGCAGGGCGGGGGAGAGAATGGGGGTGCAATTTTGAGTAAAAGGAAGAAAGAGAGGCCTGAAAAAAAAACAAAGAAAAAAACAGAGACTACTGAGTAGACACAGCAGTGGCTTTCTGCGCCAGTGG
>NW_017731469.1:1043157-1073805 GCF_001890085.2 Hipposideros armiger
TCTTTGATTTCTGATGGTATTGTCTTAATTAGTACTATTAATTCTGGTGAAAATAAGACTTATAAATTTCTTTGCATACATTAAAAAAGATAAAGCCATTTGAAAACTACAAAATATTAAATCTTGATAAACTCCACTGTAAGTCAAAATAAGTTCACAACTTGTATGTCAGACTGTGTGCATGTAAACATCATAATGATTCATCATTATATGCCATAATTTTATAGGGCCATTCTTATACCTAGTTGTAACTAAGTTATATATGACATCAAATTTGTAAAATAGTAAATGTAGTCCAAATATTTTGCCACAGTAGTTCATACCAGCTTGTTTTCTTTTTCCATAAATTGAATAATTGTGTTTGAGTTCTGTAGAGCACTCAGTTCACAAAAGGTGGAACACTGAAACAACATTTAATGTGTTCCTAAATATACACCTAGTTTCTGTCTTAATATGACTAAATCTCCTCTTTAAGACTAGCAATAAATTTAAGATGAAAACACAAAAACTGGTTTTTTAATAATGGGTGACTGTTGATAAAGATTTTATAGCAAAGTAAATCAAGGGAGATACACACACACACACACATATATATATATTCACATATATATATGACTAATAAATAATGAGATATAAAAGAGATAAAAACAGTCCATATATAATCTAATCTTCTGGGTTGGCTTACTATTTTTTTCAGTAAGGAATACTCATTTTAGTCTTTTGATATTTTTTTCCATCTGCTTTATTGTTGAGTGGGTGGTTGCTAAAAAGTAGCAGAAAGCTTAAGATTTTAATTCAAAACAAAACTACATTCAAACAAATGGTATAGTTTCTAGTTTATATGACTAGGATACTACAGTTAAAATAATCAGATTATTTCTAGGTATCAATTGGGACATTTACAAATTATTTGCCAATGACAGAGTCAGAGCTTTAGTTGGATTCTTTGTCATTATCACCTGAAGAAAGTAAGCCGTACTTTAAAAATGAAGTCATGTTTCTTTTCTTTCAACCTTCTTAATTTCCCCCTACTTTATGCTATTATTTGGGATGTTGCCTTAAGGCTACATCACTGCTAAAGAACACTGGGAGAGACTTGGCTAGAAGACTGTCAGTCCTGTTCCTAATTGGCTATAGAAATCACTAAATCAGGCCCTCCTCACCTGAGGGTTTAATACATTCCTTTTGCGGAATATGTAGTCCCCTGTGCTCAGAAAGTTGGATAGCAGGCTTGGTAATCAGTATTAAGTATTTTCATTATAAACAAAAGTACCTTAAGGTCTCTTAAAATTTGAAACAGAGAACGATGTATATTTTGCAATATACGTATGCAAAAATGCTCATAGATCAAAATTTAAAAGCATGTTTCTGATTAAAATGCCTCCATTCAAAAACATGTGTAATTTGAAAACATAAACATTGATGGATAATATATTGTGTGGTGCTGATAATCTATCTAACAAAGACGTCAAAGCAGTCATAAATATGTTCAAAGAACTAAATGAAGCCATAATTAAAGAAGAAAAGGGAGGTATAATGTATCATCAAAGAAATAATATAAAGAGAGAAATTATTGTAAAAGTAACAATTCTGGAGTTGAAAAGTACATTAAGTGAAATCAAAAATTTATAGAGAGGCTTAAAAGTAGATTTGAGGGCGACAACAGCAGCATCTGCCGCAACAGCAGCGGCGGCGGCAATGGCGGCAGCAGCAGCAACAGCAAAGCAGTGGCCGCAGAAACAACAACAACGGCAGCAAACCGCAATAGCGGCGGCAACAACACAATCTGCGGCATCAGCAATGACAGCAGCAACATCTGCCGCAACAGCGATGGCGGCGGCGGCAATAGAAACAGCAGCGGCAATGGCAGCGGCCTAGCTGAGGCTCATGGGGGAGCCCCCGACGGCCCCGGCCTCTAACTCCTGCGGCTTCACCGAGTTGTAGTGCTCTCCGAGGTCGCAGGCGTAGTGCATGTAGACGAGGGTGATCGGCTTCTGGGTGTACTCCTCCCCGATGATTAAGATGGGCGCATCGGCCTGGATCGCCTCGATGGGGGTCTGCAGGACATGCGACAGGGCCCTCAGCTCCACCTGGCCTCCCCACAACGTGCTGTACTCGACACTGTCGCAGTACTGCAAGAAATCATCGTAGGTGTAGGGAACGCCGGTTTCAGATTCGGTGAAGAAGGGCAAGAACTCGTCGACGTGACTCCGCATGTAGTTGGCAGCGCAGGCCTGCAGGCTCTCCACGGTGTCGCCGACTGTCAGCTGGTCTTGGATGGTGCAATACATGCAGTGGCCATCGGCCGGGATTTCCTTCACCTCCAGATTCCTGGACTCCAGGATGACGGCCAGCCTCTTCTCCTCGTCACGTTGATACTGGGTCAGTTTCTCGACCTGGGCCTCAGTAAGCTTATCCAGGCGCGCTCTTTCGAGCACCACCCTCATTTCCGGCCTTTTCTTGGCCCTCAGGAAGCGCGGATGCTGGTTCTCCAGATCCATGTTTCCCAGATCTTTAGTGACGGAACCGAGGTTGCTGTTCTCAGTCAACATACTTCGCAAATCGTCCAGCTCCTGCTTCTGCTTCTGCTTCAATTCGGTCTCAAGGCGGGCCATGTCAAGAAGCAACTGCTTTCTTTTCTTCCTGTTGCCCTCAGGGAACTCGCTCTTCATGGCCATGATGCAGGCCTGCAGCTCCTTCTTTTCGCGTTGGTGGCGTCGTAATATCTGCTGATATTCATTCTGCGCCTCTTCCATGGTGTTTAACAGCAGGCGACAACCAAAGTACAGTGGCAGTGAAAGGACCAGCTACAGTTCACACTACCTCAGACCCCCAACTAGGCCGCAGGTCTTCAACCTCCTCTAGCCGCTGCTGCTCCGCACACTCAGCCGCTGGGTGTCCCCGTTTTATTCATCGCCCTCTCAGCCATTGGCTACTGTCTCTCCATGACCACGCCCCCAACACATCTCACACTAGGATTGGCTGTTGGGAGACCCTATAGCAATGGGGTGCTTCAGCGGGTTCAAAGTTCGAAGAGTAAAATTCCGCCTTTGCACGGTACGTACAGCGATTCCGCCTCTGCACGGTACGTGCAGCTATTGGACTTGTAGGATTTTTCATAGACTCACTCCCTACTTCATTTCCAATCCTGAACACAATTCAGACACTGGTCATGCTTGAGAATTGCATGATAAATATTATACGACCATCTGAATGTGCTCTGACACTGGACCTCCCATTACTACTAATGTTCAGGAGGCAATGTGGCTGTTTCCAGCTTTTGAGGTCCTTTGACTGGTGAACCCTTAATTTTGTATATCAGAACAAGGACATTTCCTTGCGTTCCTGGGGACATGGGTCCTTTCGGTTTAGGTCCCGAATCTACCAGGTAACAGCCCCTCTCCCTAGAACCATTCACCACAACTGCACAGACCTCTTGGTCTGTGCAAACAGAATGCACCTTCCCTAAACTCCTCTTCTGGGTTCCCTGCTTCCAAAATGGGCTCACTAGGTTGCTCAGGAAGCACAACAGCTGGCATTCATCAACTCACTTCTTTTTGATTATTCTAAATCTCTAAAATTTCTAAAAAATTCAGTTCAATTATAAGAAGCCCTAAGCTCTTTCAAATATGCTGTCATCGAATCCCACCCTGTTCAACTGTATATTGAATTCCCAAATGGGAAGGCCGTTGAGACAACCTCCCCCTTGTTACAAATGAGGAAAGTGGACATTTGTTCAAGTTGTTGCATATATCAACATTTCATCCCTTTTTATTGTTAAGTAATATTCTAGGATGTGGATGTACTGTAGTTTATTTAACTCTTCACCCATTAAAGGACATCTGGATTGTTTACAGTTTGGGGTTATTCTTTATAAATAATATACAGGTTTTTGTGTGAACACATCTTCATTTCTTTGCGGCAAATACTCAGGAGTGCAAATACTGGGTCATATTATAAGTGTATGTTTAGTTATTTAAGAAACTGTTTTCCAGAGTAGCTGTGCCATTGTACATTCCCATCATCAGTGTGGGAGGGACCCAGTTTCTCTGCATCCTCACCAGCATTTGGTATTTGTTATGGTCATAATTTTTATTTATTTATTTATATATATATATATATATATATATATATATATATATATGTGGAGGCTGTTCTGATACATGTATAGTGACATCTCACTGTGGTTTTCATTTATATTTCCCTATTGGCTAAACATGTTCATATTTCATGTTCTTATCATCTGTGCCATATCCTCTTGGGTAAAATGTTTATGTCGTTTGCTTCTCTTATAATTGGACTGTTTTTTACTGTTGTTTTGAGAGCTTTTTAAAATATATGTTCTAGATACTGGTTCTTTGGGGGATATGTGGTTGGTAAATATTTTCTCCCATACTGTAACTTGCCTTTTCATTTCTTTACCTGGTGTTTCTCAGAGAAAAAGTTTTAAATTTTGATGAAATCCAGTTTATCCATTTTTCCTTCTGTGGGTTGTTTTTGGTGTCAAAACTCTTTGTCTAACCCTAGATCTCAAAGATTTTTGTCCTACTTTTTTACTAAAAAGTATATAGCTTTAGGCTTTCAGTTTAAATCTGATATCTAGTTTGTGTTTATTTTTGTGTAAGATGCAAGGTTTAGATCGAGGATTAGTCTTTAGCCTATGGTTGTCCGATTGCTTCAGTATCATTTGTTGGAAAGGCGATGCTTCCACTATTGAATTGGTTTTGCACTTTTGTCAAAAATCAGTTGGGTATATTGTGTGGGCCTGTTTTGGGGGTCTCTATTCTGTTCCATGGGTTTATATGTCTAGCCCTCCACCAGTGCCATACAGTCTTGACTATTGTAGCTATGTAATAAATCTTGAAATTAGGTAGACCTTTTCCTTCAGTATTATTCTTTTTTAAATTGTTGCAGCTATTCTAATGCCCTTACATTTCCATATAAATTTTAGAGTAATCTTGTCCATATCTACAAAAAAATCTTGCTGGGGTTTTCATAGGAATTGGGTTAAAGCCATATATCAATTCAGGGAGGTTGGCCTCTTTACTTTTGAGCAGTGGTGAAAGTCGTGACTCGCTGCTAGGTCCCCTTTGACATCACCTCAGGGAGAGAGAAGGTGTACCTCATTACTGCCAGGTGGGGGTGGAATTCTAAGCTCCCAACATTGTCTCTGCTGGTATAGTATGTGGGTGGGTTTTGTTACCTGCCAGTGGGGATGAAAGTCTCTTCTCTGTACTTGGCTTTCTCTGACACCACACCATCAGGGAGGATTTGGGGTGTTGCTACAACCTCACAAGGGCGGAAGCCTAAGACCCCCTGCCCTTTAGCCTTTGCTAGTGTAGGTGGGGACAGGGTCCATAGTTTGTTCTCTGGTTTTGGCTGGAATTGGAGCAGGCTTTGGTCAGGGCTCTTTTACTCTGTGCTTGTTGGCATGTCTGGGTTGTTCTTTTTCAGTTCCAAGTCTGATATATATGAGGCAACAAGAAAATGTATATTATTCCTCCCATCCTGAGGACCTAGGTGGTCTGCCTTCTTCTCTCTTTCAGAATCATCTTAGCTTTGTTTTATACATCATGTCCCGGGTTTTTAGTTGTAATAGCAAGACGAATAGGGCAAAGTATATCTATTCCACCTTCCCTCATCTTATTTTAAATAAACAGATATACTTCATACCCTCCCTTACTGTCAATTGTATCTTTCAAAGAAATTAAATATCGTTGCTTAAAAACAAACCAATGCAATAATTTTAGAAAATCATTATGCTGAGCCTGAGAGAGACGTCTTTTGGACTTTGATAGCATGATAGTTATGGTTACATAGAGTGTGCTTGTTTGCTGCAATCCAGATTGCTTTTCCAGAGTCAGCAGAAAGGATGACAGGTCCCTTTGAATGTCAAGCCCCACCGTGTACATTTTTTTCTTGTAGCCTGAGGTGCAGAAAAACCAGCTTTGCAAATGTTGAGCTTTACTGTCTGTAGTTTGTGTTGAGGAAACCATAGTTATTACAGTATAGAATGTGCTTTTTCCAGCTCTGCACTGAAGTCTACCACCCTCTCTACCTCCACCACACTCCACCCTCACCCCCTTTCCCCAACACACACTGTCCCATCTGGAGATTGTGATCTAACCTCCAGGTCATGGGCCCTGCCTGCACTGTCCAGCTGGATGGATCCAGCAATGAATGGGCTGCCTGCTTTTCAGGAAGCTCCCTGAGAGAATCACTTCTCATAGCTCAGCTTTTGATAAGAATTGGATGGCCGGGAGTTCAATGTTACTTTTTCCAATATGATGCAGCGGGAATGGCGATAGGCTGTCTTGCTGATTTAACAGCATGTACTTTGCCAGTCAATGAGGAGGGAGGGGCAAGAGAATGAATGCTTATCTTGTGATGATCGAATGTTGGTCAAGCCCCCAGCTCAGTGTCTGGCACCAAGGAAGACAGTAAAAAAATGGCAGGTGCTTCTTCTACCATACTCGAGTCTCCCATCTCCCAGCTCCTGCTCCCATACCATCCTCCCACATATCCCCTTTCTACTTCACCACCCTCCTGCCTCCTCCCCTTTAGAGGCCACCAGAAACAGCAGTTTCCATGGTAATCAGCATCCTCATTAGTTTAGAGTTTAATGGTCCCTAAGTGTCTGTCTGGACTGGGCTCCTAGCTCACATCAGAGGGAGCTTTCCAGTGAGCTCAAGGGCTGTTGAGAAATTGTCAAACACAAGCAATTATATTCAAGTCATCCTAATTAGACTCAATAGCAAACAATGATATTTTGGTGTAATGAGAGAGGATGTGAGGAAATCATCTCATCCTGTCCAGGACTCATAGCGCCTGGGCATCTGTAGAATCACTCTTCTCCTAGCATTCGCTAGTGGGGGATTACATCAGTGGGCTGTAGGTGTTGGAATGTGAATAAGGGCGTATGGGAGATGGGGCAACAGGGAGCCAACCTCACCGAAGGTTTCTGAGTACATGACTGGGGACTTGCTCTTTCCTCATCCTCCCACCTGTCCCTTAAGGCTCCAAGGTCACAAGAGTTTCCTACTCTGTTCATACTTCCTTTCTGTACTGACCCCAACCTTGTTCCTGCCTTGCATTTAGTCCTGACCTGCTTTTCTCATTCATTCATTCATTCAGCCCCCATTTGTCAGTCCTGCTACATGCCAGGCACTCTTCTAAGCTCTGGGGATATAGCAGTGAATAAAATAAAATAAAGCAAAGGTCCCTAACTTCTAGGAGCTTACAGCCAAGTGGGGGAAGACAAAAAAAACACAAAAAACATGTAACTGCAGAATGACATGCAAAATTAAAGCTGAGCTTTAGAGCAGATGTTTACTGTCACTCATGACTATGGTCCAAGCCCTGCTTTTCCGTTTGTTCCTCCTCATCGGTGGTCTCTATACTCAGAGTAGCTTCTCCTGTCTCCTTCCACATCTGCCGAGGAACCACATGAGTACACATGAGGAAGTGGTAGACTCATTGCTCTTTCCAGTGGCATGAGGTTAGAGGTGGAAGTGAGTCTTTTGGGAGAAATGGCCAGGTGAGGTCCCCAAATCCTGGGGGCCCCTTGGAAACAGGAAAGGCACCCATTGCTCAGTAGGGCAGAGGAGAGCAGCCATTTTGAGTCCTTTGAGGTATTTGGGGCTCACTCTGGCACCTTCCAGCTGAGTCAGTCTCGGCCTCTCCTTCCTCCATCACTAACCTCCTGTTTTGGTTTCTTGGTTAGGCCTCCACCACCTGATCATTCGGTTTGGCAGATGAGACAAAGGGAAAACTGGCACTTGAGCCAAAATGCCTGAAAGCCCTGTCCAGCAAGCAGAGGAGATGGATAGGATGGGGTGAGTGTGAGGTGTGTAGGAAAAATCCCCCAGCACAGTGAGGACACCCTTTGAGAGAATTTGACTAAATCATTAAGTACAGGGGACAGGGGCTAGCCTGATCTCTGGAATAGCTGAGAAACTGAGGGTGACATATAGACTGCCTGAGCTATGGAGTGGGGTATGCTTTCTGGATGTGACAGAAAAGGTCTGGTTTTGGCTGCCACACTGTGCCAACTGCTGACTATGTGATCCTGGGTCTTAGGGTTGCCAAATTTAGCACATAAAGGCAGAGGACTCCATTAAATTTTAATTTCAGGTGAACAATAAATAAAGTTTTAGTATAAGTATATCCCATGCAATATTTGGGACACACTTATACTAAAATGTTATTGGTTGTTTATGTGAAATTCAAATTTAACTGGCATTTCTGTGTTTCACCTGGTAACCTTACCTGGGTGAGGTAAAAACTGCCATGTAAGGGAAGGACTAGCTTTTAACACGTCTCTGAGAGCCCAGGTCAGCAGAACACTTTTTAGAAATAGCAGCGAGCTTTCCTAGCCATCACAAGGCCTGCTTGTCCTGCAGGCCCCTCTCACAAATGGTGGCCCAAACTAAGCTTATAATTTGCTGCCCCCTCCCCCCGCACAAGAAGTGCTCCTCCTCCAATTTCCCCATCCTCACTATCTACTCAGGGACTGAGTCAGAATCTTAGCTGTGTGGCTCCTCTCCCCACCCTGCAACTCCACATCAGATAGCCAGGCCAGACTATTTAATATATGCCAGAGACTTCTCTATTGTTGTCTGTTTCCTGGGCCTGATGTAGGACCAGTGGGGAGTTGGCCTGGGTCTGAGAGCAGGAAGAAGGATTTCACTGTCAGAGGGCTCAATGAAGGCTATGAGGAGCCCTCCCTGAGTAGCTTGGAATTAGAAATCTCAGAGAACCTTTCCAGTTCTCAGTCTCTAAGCCTCAGAATCTACAGAGATTTTGAGAGGATGGGGTGGGGACATGATGGAGGGCGATAGGATTGAGGACTGGAAGCCCCCAAACAGCCTTGACCATTTCTCTGTCTGGTGTTAGGGTGGTGGGATGCATGCAGATGTATCAGCTGGACACATGGCCTTCTCTGTGCAGATGGGGAGTCAGAGCTTCTAGAATATTCCAAATGCTCAAACTGTCATTGATTCTGCTCTTGACCTTCTGACACCCTTTCTCCAAGATAACACTGTTTGCAGTGAAGCCCAACCCAGGGCAGGCCCAGTTGAACTCTGGGCTTTCTTTCCTCAGTGCCCTGCCCTCCCCTCCTCACCCCCCTTCTTAATTATAGTAGCAGTAGCAACCTACACGTGGACAATATTTCACAGTTCGTGAAGTGATTGGCCACCTGTTACTTGTCTGCATTCTCACAAGTTGAGAAATCTACATATGAGGAAACCAAGCCCCAGAAATTTGCCTAGTAGTAGGCGCACAAGTCAGGCCTCCACCCACTCAGGCATTTTTATAACAAATGTCAGCGTGTGCCTACTGTGTGGCCTGTGTTGGGGGATGGGCATATGCAAACAGTATGACCTAGTATCACTCAGTTCCTGACAGCTCCCAGATCAGGGTGTGGGGCTGAGAAGTCAGGATTGGTGAACAAATGCACGAAGAGGCAGGAATAACAAAACACAAGTCCTCAGGGCCAGCTGGATATGAATGAGGACCCTTCAGTGGTCGCTCCGTGAAGGGGGTGCCCACGCAGCCCCTGCGCATTCTTTTGCTCCAGTAGCAGCTCTTCCTCTCTTTACAGGCTGGCCACAGTCTCCACTTGCTGCCTTTGCGCTGGCCCCTGGAGGTGTCCTTGGGCCCCATGCACTTGGCCCACAGCCCACCATGGCAGCTTCTCCTTGGCAGGGAACTGCATATCCTTTTCCTGCTAGGCTCCCCATGGGCCTTGCAGAAGCTTGCCCTCCCCCACCCCCGCCCTTCCATCACATACAATCTTTTGTGGAATTCCAATTGGAAGCAGTGCTCTGTTTTCAGTGGGAGCAGGCAAGTCCAGAGTCTTGTGCTTGGCCCCCACTGTGGTTGACCTTGGAACATGTCTCTGAGAGCCCAGGGTCGTCAGAACACACTTTAGAAAAAGCAGTGTGGGCCGGCCGAGTGGCTCATTGGTTAAGAGCTGGCTTGGGACGCCAGAGGGCCCCGGTTCAGATCCCACATATGAGGGCCAGTGACACTGCCCTCCACAGCTAAGATGCTGAACAACAGCTCAACCTGGAGCTGGGCTGCCGTGAGTCGCCGGTGACGGCGTAGGCTGCGGCCCCTGTGGCAGTGGGTTGCCATGGCCTACCGTGTGTAGCCAGCAGCCAGTGTGAGTGGCCAGCAGCCGCCTTGAGCGGCCGTCCAGAAGCCGGCGACTGATCTGCCTCGCCCGGGAAGAGTGCGATGATGGTGCCAACTTGGGCCAGTGAAGCAACGTCCTCCACAACTAGACTGAAGAGCAAAAGGACAGCAACTTGTCTGTTCCCCTTCCCCCAATTCCCCAGCACTGTTCCCATCCCCCAATTCCCCAATAAAATCTTAAAAAAAAGAAAAAAAAAGAAAAAGCAGCGAGCTTTCCTAGCCACCACAAGGCCTGCTTTTCTTGCAGGCCCCTCTCACAAATGGTGGCCCAAACTAAGCTTATAATTTGCTCCATCCCCCTGCAAGAAGTGCTCCTCCTCCCATTTTCCACATCCTCATGATCTTCCCAGAGACTGAGTGAGAATCTTGGCTGTGGCTCCTCTTCCCAACCCCCAACTCCACACCTGATAGCCAGGCTGGACTATTTCGTATCTGCCAACGCCTTCTCTATTTTTGCCATTCACCTTGTTCAGTGTTATGGAGCTGTGTTCCCCAATAGGGGATAGTCTCAAGAAGTTTCCTGAACAGCAGCCTGGATAAGGAGTGAGCTATCAAGTCAGTCTAATGGGGAGAAAAGGCTAGGCCTGTAGGCCTTTCTGTGCTGGAGAAAGTCCCATAAGCCCATCCACTTACTTTGCATGGAGGTGGAGCTGGTCTTGCAAGTAGGTATTACAGGAGAAAAGGGTGAGCGTGTGTGTCAGTCAGGGGGCAGGCGGGCCCCTGGGCCCTCACAGTCACCCTGTGCCAGAAAGTAGTCCTGATATGGCATTTGGCACAAGTCACTATTGCTGTTCAAAAGCTGATCTCACGTCCTCAGCACCCACACGATTTAGCCCAAACTCATTGTCCCTGTGTCCAGACTCTTGGAGATTGGCTCTGCCGCCATTTTCAGCCTCACTTCCCACCAGCTCCTCACAGAACCACCATTCCATCCAAGCAGGTGAGCTGCACCCCACACTCTCCACATATTTCCTGCGGACCTGGATGGGACCAGGCTGAGTGCAAGGAAGATACCCAGGCCAAAGTGAGGTCCATGGTGGGTGTCCACCAATGGGACTCCCCTGTAGAGGCATGTGAACTTCAGAGAAGAAAGTGCCCACGTGGAACCCCTGCTTCAGAGGTGACATCCAGAATCTAACCACTTTCCACCATCCTTACTACCACCACTCTGGCCTGAGTCACCATCATCTCTCACATGGATTATTGTGCTAGCCCCTCAAAAGTCTCCTCCTTATTCCCTGGCCTTTTAAAACCACAAGGCAACCCCAAGTTCTCATCCGCTCCAAACTGTACAATGGCTCACTGTTTGAGTTCAAGTAAAAGGCTGAGGCCACACACCGTCTGGCCCCACCAAGCTCTCTGACCTCGCCTTCTCAGTTCCTCTCACTCACTTGGCTCAAGTCTCCTGTTCACAACCTTCCAGGTTCAGCCCACCTTAGGGCCTGTGAACTGGCTGTGCCCTCTGCCTGGACCATCCACAGTCCAGACAGCCACATGGCTCACTTCCTCAACTCCTTCAAGCTTTTGGTCAGTTGCCACCTTTCACAGCCTGGCCTTCCCTGAGTTCTCCTTTTAAAATGACAAAGCCTGCTCTTCCCACCCAATCCCTCCCCACCTCCACCACTCCGGGTCCATCTTACTCTGTCCCAATGATTTTTCTCTTTCTAGAACACTAATCACTTTATAACACACTATATAATCTGTTTATTAATTAATTTTTATCATCCATCTTCCCCTACCAGAATGTTAATATCACAAAAGCATGAATTTTAAAGTTTGTTGTGCTCACTAATGCCACACAGCTGCCTGAAACAGTCCCTCTCATGTACTACACCCTCACTGATTATGTGCTGCATTGAGAAACGCTCCCTACCTTTCAGTCATTTGATTGGCCCATAGGACACACCTGGCTGGACTGGGATGCTTTCACACTCACACATCCCCCTTAGCACACCGACACATACCTGAAGATGCCATCTACTGATGTGGATCTCTAAGCACGTATCGACAACTAGATACACGTGTACCTTTGTACCTATAGATGCACATGCAAAGGCCACATGTGCAGAGGTACAAGCACGGAGAAATCACATTTCAAAAGATTTTTGTAAAATCCTGTTATACAAAATTTCAAATCTACAGAAGAGCTGAAAGAATTGTACAGTGAACACCCCACAACTAGATTGTATAGATATTTCGTTATATTGATTTAGCGCATGTACCATCAACATACCCTTCAATCCATCCATCAACACATCCTCTATGCATTTCAGTTAATTGCAGCCATTGGTAATCTGTACCCCTAAACACTTAAGCATTAACGAATACAATATTTGTTTACTTTTTAGGTAAAATTTACATACAGAGAAATGCACATATCTTAAGTGTGTATTTGCTAAGTTTGACAAATGCGTTTTTGACCTGTGTAACTCAAAGCTCTGTCAAGATAGAGGACATCATTGCCACCCTGAAAATTTCCACCGTTCCTTTCCTAGTCAATCCCCTAGCAGAGGCAACTAGTACTCTGGGTTTTTTCACTATAGATTCGTTTTACCTGTTCTAGAATTTCATGTACACAGAATAATTCGATATGTACCCACATTTGTTTATTTATTTAATAGAAATATATTCAGTGCCTACTATACACTTGTTTCTGATATATCTGTTCACAGAAACTAGTGAGTTCTCCTGGATTGACCAACAGGCCAAAGGTATTTCTATGCTGGCCTGTGACCTCTCTCCTGCCCCAATCACTCTGTCACCAAGAGACCATGGACAGCTGGGCCTCGGGAACAGGACTGCCGGCCCTGTGTGCCCTGTGTTCCCTGGACTCCTCCCTGACTCTCCCCCATCCACATTGGCTCTGAAGGCTTCTCATCAGCCCCACCCCCACTCCCACTCACCTCCCACATTTGAGCTTCATCCACACTTGTCTATGCAGGTGTGCAACGGGGTGTCACAGTCTTAGCCTAGGCCATGCCCAAGTGGGTAAAAGTGCAGGTGGGTAGGCAGCTGAAAGGCACTGGACAAGCAGAGGTGACATGGAGTCCTGTGATCCTGTGTAGGGGTGAGAATGGGGGCTTGAAGACTAGGCAGGGGGTGGAGAAGAAAGAAGGAAGCCAGGAAACAACACAGGCCCCTGAGCCGAACAGCACTTACCTGGAGCCTCTGGGCCCTGCCTGGGCAGCATGTTCTTACACCCCGCAAAGGACGTCAAGGTCACCCCGGAGGTCTCTGCTATTCCCAAATAGGCCTTCAGCATCTTGGTTATCAGTGAGTCTTCAGCCTTTGACAGGGCAACCAGCTGTCTGGGTTTGCTTGGGACTGAACAGGACCTCTGACGCTAAAACCTGGACTACTCCCAGCAAATCAAGACGGCTGGTCACCCTGGTCTCTAGCTTGACATACCTGGGCATGTTGCTCATCGGATCTGTGAGTGTACATGTGGGTATGTGTGTGTGCCTACACAGTGGTGTGTGTGCACATGTGTGTGAGAGAACCTTGCTGCAGATGTGTTCGGTGAACCCTCATGGGTCTATACTGGGGCATGGAGGGCAGTTCCACAGAGGCTAGCCAAGAAAAAGGGCTTAACGGCAATGTCAGGGGCTTGAGTAGAGCTTTGGTGGGAGACAGTTGTCCTGGTGACAGAGGGAGGCTCTGCAAACCTCTGGTCCACAAGGCATCACCCACCTATGCATCCATGTGTCCCACTGTCTCCGCCACAAACACTGCGTGAAGGTCAGTTAGATGCTGGCTGGAGGCAGGGGCATGGACTAAATGACATTGTATGATATCTGGGAAGAAAGAATGCTGGGACTTGCCACTAAACAGGGAGGATGGGCTAGGAACAAACAGTGGAGGCCTTAGAGGCCTGATGGGGTGGGCATCAGGACCCCTAGTGCTGAGAAGAACAGTGTTAATCCAGGAATGATAGGCAGTCAGAGCCAGAAGAGAGCAGGAGAAAGTAATCCATATGCATTAGGTACTTTGTACCAGGTATTTTCACACCTATTATTTCCTTTTAGCTTCATGCCAACCTTCTGAGCTACAGACCATTATTATGCATAATAATACATCCTCGTGACTACACACTCCTGATGATAGCTAACACTCACATAATATTAGTGAACATGTAGCACACTTTATTCCCCCATGCCAGGTGCTGTTCTAAGCACGATATGTGTCTAATAATCTTCATTGTGCAGATGAGGAAGCTGAAGTTCATGTATTTACTATAAGGGGTCTGGCCGAGATCACACAGCTGGGAAGTGGAGGAGCCTGCTTCTAGTCTATGGGTTCCTTTCCCTACCTCTTGCATGTCCTCTCATTGCGGATTGGGAGGGCGGGTATGGACATGGCCCTGGAGAACATGCTAGGCCAGAGAGGAAGGAGGAAGCCAGGCTTTCTGCATACATAAGAATTCCTGATGAAACGTGAGAAACTGCCAGCTCAGAATGGCCTCTTACTGAGGACAAGGGCCCTGCTGGGTTTCTTCGCTCCCCGTCCATGTGGCAGGGGCCTCGAGGGCACGGTCTTCAGTGAGGGCCGAGTCCCTTACTGTCTGCTTGGAGTGGCAGCTATCCTCACTCTCATCCTTCCAGCTACTGGGGCTCAGAAAAGTCTGAGGTGAGTCTGCCGGACGTGGACTGTTCCAGCACCTGCTTTTCCAAATGGGCGATGGCTGTGCCATTTGCGGCTACTGTTCTCAGGAAGAGCAGCTTCACTCTCCGGGCTGGGGCTTCTTCCCCTCGGTTAACAAGGCCGCTTTCTTCTTTGGCCTGGGCTCCAGGCTCCTCCGAAACCAGTCAGCAACCTTATGGCACCTGCTCTGATCCAGAAGCTTTAGGGTGTTGGGCTCTGTCCTATTGTCTTTCTTGAATTCTTGTCCTAGTCCCACACACTTGGCTCATTACCACCTCCAGCCCTCAATGTCACTGTGTTCTCACAGAGCAGAGTCCCCAAGGCTAGGAGCTGACACTGCATTGGAGGAGCATGGCCATTTATGGAAGGCCACCCTGGGCCAGGCCCCCATGCAGGGAGGGGCATGGAGACTTTAGACTGGGGTCCCTCCTCAATCCATCCCTAGTCTCGCTCCCCAGAGCTGTTAATGGTTTTCTGTGTATATAGCCAGATTTTATAGATACACACACACACACACACACACACACACCTATAATCAAGAGGCAGTAAAATATGGGCGTTAACAACACAGCCTCTGGAGCCAGGCTGCCTGCGTTGAAATGCCAGGTCTACTGCTTTCTATCTGTGTACCTTTAGCAAGTTGTGTATTCTGAGTCTTGTTTTGTTCATTTGTAAAATGGGCACATCCAAGCGTATTCATTGGGATGGCCTAGGTAGGCCCTGGTAACAATGAACCCTGGACTCTCAGGAGCAAACCTAGCAAATGTTTACTTCTTGTTCGCGTTGAACGTCCAACACAGGTTGGTGGGAGTCTGTTCTCTGTGGACAGTAATGTTCAGGCCAATGGAGGCCCCACCAAATGGTGATGCTGTGAAATGTGGCTTCAGAGATCACCACAGCAGGACAGGATGAAGAATGGGGAATTCATACACACTTACTTCCTCCAACCCAAAGTGATAGGGAAGCAATTAGTTGTAGCCTTATTTTGCACTTCCTTAACCATGAGTTAGGTTGAGTATCTTTTCATACGTTGTAAGTACTTCTTTGATAGACTTTCAATCAAGCCTTAAGCCTCACACTTGCTTTTTGTGACACCTAGTGGCTCCAAATTCTGAGTCCCAGGTTTGCTCTTGCAGGCATTGCCCTGGCAGGTAACTAGCTTTCAGCTTTTTTTGTTCTAAGTCAGTCACTCCCTCCTCCTTATACTCTCCAGCGTGCAAACATTTTGCTGATATCTCTCACCCACCAGTGGCATCTCTCTAATTCTCTTTCTCTTTGTGGATCTACATCTTTTAAAACATTGTTATGGTAATTTTTGTGAGGCTCCAGCAAGGAGTCAAGCTAAAACTTGTGTTCAATCTGCCATGTTCAATTTCTATCTTTTCTCACCTTTATTTTGACCCATTTTCTTTCACACAGTCTTCGTCACAGCGGTTTTAAAAACAGTCCAGGAATAATTCTAAGAGAGTGCGGTTCCCTATGAGTCCTGTCCGCTAAGTCTGTCCTAACTACTCTAACCTATTATTCCTATTATCGGAACTGTATTCTATCCCAGCCAGTGTGTGTGCTCCCAACCTGGCTGAAGGTGGGTCTTCTCTTTCTCTGGTATTCTTTCCACCGATGGAAAGTGCTGGTTGGAGGAAAACTGTTCCTGACTCTGTCTTTCCAGGACTCCCAACCTCTGGTGCCCACATCAGTGTGACCCACCACTGGCTCCCTGCCATTGAACACCACCCAGAGCAGTGCTGGAGCAGGTCCTGGGGAGGAGAGGGCTTACTGCATGGGACACAGCTGGGGAGGAAAACACCTTGCCTTCTGGACCCAAAACAGGTTTCCTAGGCCAGAGAGGAGGTGGGGGACTGGGGACGTGGGCATGTGAAAATGTTGAATGAGCCTGGGTGACAGTGTGTGCGATCGTGGGGTGGACAGAACCCCGGAGGGAGGGCAAGTGTGAGGGACTGTTCGCAACTCACAGACTCTGGGCTGCGCTTTCTCTAGCAACTACCGCGATCCTTCTCAACCTGTACCTGGTGATGTTCACACCATACTGGCCTGTCACTGTGCTCGTTCCCACCTAGTTGACTTTGGACTGGAAGAACCCGGAGCGAGGTAAGGGCCTTGCTGGGGCTGTGTTGCCACCTGCCACATGCTCTTTCCTCCTCTCTTCCCATAATCGTGAGAGGCTCTGGCCAATTCCCAGGTAGCCCTTCAGCCTGTCCCTCCCTGTCCTAGGGAAGCTGATGGAAGGGGTCTTTTCAAGGTGCTACAAAGGCCCCAATCAGGATCGTAGTGGGTTAGGGGAGGGCAGCTAGTGAAGCAAAGCTAGCCCTGTCTATATTGGCCATGATGTACCATAGTCCATCCCAGTCATTTTTTTTTTGAAAGATTTTTATTGGGGAATTGGGGGAATGGGAACAGTGCTGGGGAATTGGGGAAGGGGAACAGACAAGTTGCTGTCGTTTTTTTTTTGTTGTTCTTCAATCTAGTTGTGGAGGATGTTGCTTCACTGGCCCAAGTTGGCACCATCATTGCGCTCTTCTCTGGTGAGGCAGATCAGTCGCCGGCTTCTGGACCGCCGCTCACTGCGGCTGCTGGCCGCTCACGCTGGCTGCTGGCTACACACGGTAGCCCATGGCAATCCACTGCCACAGGGACTGCAGCCTACGCCGTCGCCGGCGACCCACGGCAGCCCAGCTCCAGGTTGAGCTGTTGTTCAGCATCTTAGCTGTAGAGGGCAGTGTCACTGGCCCTCATATGTGGGATCTGAACCGGGGCCCTCTGGCGTCCCAAGCCAGTTCTTAACCATCGCGCCACTCGGCCGGCCCCCGGTCATCATTTTAAGAGGCCAGGAAGTGTCAGGGAGTGACAGTACCCTGTGGCAGGCCCAAAGTGGCTCTAATCCCTGCCTATGCCCCTGGGGAGACAGACCACTATGATCAGTACATTTTCACTCCCACTTCTAGAAGTGGTTCCAGAATATGGCATACATCTACCCTTGTGCTCTCTATGGGTACGACCTCACTGAGAAGTCCTGGGAACTTCTGCCCTGTGCTCGGCCTGGAAGCACCATTAGTGAATGGGCCCTTCTGCTGGCAGCCCTGTCTAGGATCCAGATCCAGTTCTAAGGCGGCACCTGTGTTCACAGGTAGGGAGGTCGGCCAGGATGAGTGAAGAGGTGGGGGTAAGGATGGGGAGAAGCTGGGTTTGAGGGCTGAGACCCGTCCTGAGGAGTGAGCGGTTCTGACGTTTCTCTCTCTTCCTTGTCTGCTCCCAGTGCCTAAGATTGAGAAGCTGAGCCAGGAGATGGTGGACAAATACGACGCATGCTATATGGATGCCCTGCGCACACTGTTCAACCATCACAAGGTCAAGTTTGACTGCTCAGACACTCAGGAGCTGGTGAAAGTTCTACAGACATCCCCAGCAGACTCTCAGCCTAGCTGGAAGGTGTGGAACTGGAGAAACAGGAGGACAGAAGTCACCTATGGGGCTCCTATCCCTGATGTGGCCATCCCTCAATGTGACGAGGGGATGTCTGTTGGGTTGTTTGCTGGACCCCTCTTCCTCCTTCTAGTTCTTCTCTGCCCTAACATGCAGCCATTCATCAGCATTAGGGAAGACAATGGGACAGAATAAAATGCCCACCTTCTGATACTACTTCTGTTCCAGCTAGTCTGCTTTCAGGGCCTGTGATCCCCACGCACCTTTCCTTCTCCAGCTCTCAAGCAGCCCCATCTCCTGGCATTGAGACTCCTGCGGGACTGGGTGCCTTGAGATCCAGTGGGCTTTGAGTTCATGCTCTACCACCTTCGAGCCACGTGACCTAGAGCAGTGAGTCACCTCTGAGCCTGTTTCTTCATCTGTAAAATGGGACTAGTGATCTCTGGTCTGCTAACCTCAAAGGCTGTTGGGAAAGATCAAGTGATATTGAATGTGATTGAACTTTGTAAATTGGGAAAGCTACACAAAATCATTTTTCCACAACCATTTTGCCCATTTTCTGTCCCTGAGCAAACAATGCCCTAAATTCCATGGCATTTGAATGTGTAAAAGTAAGCTCATAGTGTAGGATCTTGTCAGCAGCCCTTTGAAAGTCTAAGTAACCTTCCTAGAAGTGTGACCTTGGATGAGCTACTTAAACTCGTGGAACATTGGTCTCCTCGTCTGCAAAATTGGATGACATCATGGGGAACTGGAGGCTCAATCTACCCAAGCTGTTTTGGGCCCAGGGCTGAAAATTCTGGTATAGATGACACGACCTCAAGCTGAGGGTGATGCCTTGTTGTGTCTCTGCCTCAGGATAATGTTCCCTTTCACAGGACCTCTAGCATACCTGACATGTGGTTACAGGAAAAGACCTAAGGTGATGGGAAGGTGGTCAGGGGCACAGAGAGGAGGCAGCATCTTCTGACACAAAACTCAGAGTACCATCCCTCTGTTGCCCCCTCGGGAATGGGTACCTTGGTCTTTCCCCAGCTCATGCGTGGCATCACTTACAAAGAAGCACCTAGCATGTTGGAAGTGCTCAAGCCGATTTCCACAACAGAGGGGAAAAAAGCTTTATTTGCAAAGAATAAACCATTAATTTACACAAACTTACATCCCACTTTATATACATTATGTATAGTTTATATACACAGTATCTCACACTGGATGCTGACCCCCAAAGCAGCACTGGGCCTGCTCCAGGCCATAACAAAGCCCACCCCTACCCTAGCTGGAAGCTTTCTGACTAAAGAAATGACACACCCCAACTCCCCTTGGAGAGAGCCCTGAAATGGATTAAAAGGAAAAACCCAATTCCTTCTTTGTGCTCACAAGCTCTAGGGGAGCCTCCAGGCAGGAACGGGGCCCGCGGCAACGCCAGGGCGGCCTCACAGCTTCGTGGTGTTAGGCCAGTCCAGAGCCTTCCAGCCCAGGGGCAGGAGCCTTAAGGGGAGGAAGACTTACGATGAAGGCTGCAGCCACTCTCTCCCCGCCTGGCCAGGCTCCTGAAGGGGGCCAAGCACTTCCAGCCTTGAGTCTATGGGTGGGAGCTAGAGGGGGGCTGCATGGGACAGGTACTGCTCCACCCCCTCACTCTGCTCAGTCTGTGAACCATGGCTCGTTCACCTTGGGCAAGCCACCTGCCCTCTCTGGGCCTCAGTTTCCACACGAGTAACATGGGGTTGAACGTAGGTGGGGCTAGATTCCCTCGCAGGGCCTTCTCGCTCTAAAGTTCTCTGAATCAATTATATTTGCATCCACCAGAAGCTACATAAGACACGCATACTCACACATGATCCAAAGCCTTTTTCACCTCCAGGATTCCTAGCCCTTTCCTGCTCAACAAAAGAAATGTGGCTCAGGATGGAGGAAGGGGGATACAAAACTCATTTCTTCAAGGAGCCAGTAGCTGAGCAGCCCCTGACAGCTGCCTTTCGTGCCATGCAGCTGTCCTTCAAGCCTGTCATCTGCTAGCTCCCCAGTGTCCTTGTCCCATTCTCCATGCCAGCTTTGGCCCGCTGCGTAATTCCGAATGGTGAATCTCTTTCCACATTCTCTTACTAGTAAACTGCTTCACTACTTTGCCAATAACTTGCCTGCAACAGGGCTCCCCAGCTACCCGTAGAGTCCCCTTTGAGAGTTCAGAATGAATAAAGGGTCCTGTGCGAATCCTAGTTCCCCCACAATGCCCTCCATATTGAGAGAATAGCATGGGTGTCAGAATGTCCTTTAGGGGCACAATTAGGAAGCCCTTTCCTTCCCTTCCTCACAGCCTTTTGGCTTTAGAACCAGCCCTTGCTCTTCCCTCCATCCCCAAGTGATCCTGCTGGTACAGAGTTGTCTGTGGTGTGATAGGAAGAGACAGGAGTCACTGAGCAGCTCTGGGAGGTGGGCCAGCTGCTGCAACCCATCTGTAGGGTAATCAAAGAAGGACCTCGCTTGCAGTAGGGGCTCCATCCATGAGGGGTATCTGTTCGGTGGGTGCTAAGGTCTTAACAGCTTGGACATGGTGCCAAGACAGTTCTTCTGAACATAACAGCTTTAAGGCTGATGGCAGTTTCCCAATGAAGCGTGTTACCCTTGTGCCACAGAGCCCTGGCAGCCAAGAGAACAGGTGTTACCCTCAAGGAGTGAAAATGAGCACTCTGGTTTCTCCCTAGAACCCTCAAGAATTTGGGGTCCACATTATCATTCTTATTGGTTCTCTCTGGACCCCAAACTCAATACAATGTGGCGGTGCAATGGAACAGTTTTGGAGTCAGACCTGGCTGAATGAGCCCCAGGCCTGTGACTTAAGTGGGGTCAAGGCACTTCACCTCTCTGAGCCTTGTCTCCACAATGGGATTTGTAATATCATCAAAGGACATAATGCATAAATACTTTCTAAACTTTAAGGAGAAATTCTCATGTGCTCCTGCTACAACTGAGGACTAAGGCACTTTATAGGAGCCGGGGCCAGACACACGCCTCACGTTTGCTTCACCTGGGCTTGCAAGGCTGGCATTAACAGGCAGACAATGGCGGTGCAGCCCATCACCTCCTGCCCTGACACTTGAAGGACCAAGCAGTGCAGTTGCTTAGAAAGGAAGGCATAGCTGACACATGAGGACCTGTTGTTTTTGGTAAATTTCAGCTGTCCAAAGGAACTTATTCCCCATCTCCTCAAGAGGAAACTTGTTTCAGGAGCAAGAGTAGCAGAGTGTACAAGACCGGACCTCCCAGCTTTGGGCTAGACCCAGCACCTATGAGCAGGCTGGGCCCGGGCAATTAGAAATAAGGCCCTTGAACGTTCCCACCATATGATCTGGTGGGAAGCTGTCCTTGCAGATAAGGCCTGGGCTAATGACCACTTGACTCATAGCAAACTTGAAGAAAACCCTGTCCTATCCCCACCTTTTATCCTTTCTGGGTCAGGCAGAAAACCTCTGCCTTGCCAAGGCCCAGGGGCAGGCTACGGTTTGGGAACTGTAGTGGGCTATTAAGGTAGCTGCATAAATATTAGGATTTGAAGGGACCTCTGGAGGTCATCCGGTCCAACACTTTGCCCCCCCCCACGTGACTAGATGAATATTTGTGTTGCTTGAATCTTAAATGGAAGAGTCTCTGTGCCCAGGTAATGGAAAGAGTGTGGCAGACTCACATAAGCACAGGTCCCAGGTCAGGCACCTGTCTCAGACAGAGGTAGGCTCTGTGGAGAAAGAAGACAGGACGTCTAGTCAGGCTGGGAAGGGGGGCAATCGGGAGGGGACCCGGGGAGTTTTCTGAGCCTGAAGCACGGCTGTAAACAAAGTGAAACACATGCGCCCCGAAGTCTGGCTCCAGGCTCTCGTGCAGGCAGGTTTGTCCCCGAAGCCTGGCAAGCTGCTGCGACATAGCTCTCGGCCTGACTGGGAAGAGCTCTCTGACCCTCTGGCTGGCTGCAGCACAGAGCTGGCGAGGACGCCCACTTGGCAGGTTTCTCCCTTGGTCTCTGCCACAGGCACCAGCCTTTCCCCTCCCTGCCCCTCTCTTTAGGCTGCAACACTTCCTTCTCACCCCACCCCTGCCCCCACCCCCACCCAAGAGAGGAGCAGCAGCCCCCTTGGGGTCGGACGTTTCCCCCACAGTCTGGAGCACACCTCTGCTTTCTCTTGCCTGTTGCCCTGGACCCTCACTGTAGTGCAACAAACGGTAACTCTGACAACAGGGACCTCGAGCTTGAAGAGTCAACACGGAGCCAAGGAAGAAGGTTCTGCGTGACGTCATCCCTGGGGCTCCATCTACTGTCCTGTTAACTCAAGGTCATTCTGGAAAGGCAAGCAAGCCTTATCATCTCGGAGTCACTGGGGAATAAATAGCAGTGGGGTATTTCTCTCTGTGGCTGTGACACCCATATACCTCACTCCACAGCAGCACTTAGAGGTTCTGGGGCTCCTGGCTCCCAAACCTGGGGCAGGGGCATGGGCGGGGCCAATCTGGGGGAGTCTAGGATGCAGGGGCCTCGCCCAGCCTGATGGCCCCAAAGAAGGTGGTGTGCTTGCTCATATTGATGGAGATGTCAGCGTGCACCATCTTCACAGCGATCTTCTGTCGGGCTTTGAGAAGGCAGACGCCCGCCGTGTAACACGTGTTGTAGTTGGTCTTGCCTGTCTCAATGCTGCGGGTACACTGCAGGAAGGGCTTCTCATCCACCACCACCTCATAGCTGGCAAAGTCCGTGAAGTTGATGTAGTACACCTGGGTGAGAGGTAACAAGAAGGGATTGGGGGAGAGAGGAAAATGGTGGGGCCCTCCCCTGTGACCAACGGATGGGACCTTCTCTGATAAGCTGCTGGCACACCCTGGGAAGGTGTGCTAGTTAGCCGACAGGAAAGGTGGGATGGCGGGCTTAGTCACTGTCCTTCCCCCACTCCACGGGGCTCAGGTGGCTGAGCAAACCTTTCTTCCAACAGTGCACCAGCTGTGAAGTCTGTGAGGGCAAGGACCATGCCTCATTGGCCTCTTTACCTCCCCTTGATCCCCCTCCCCCACGCTGGCATGAAGCACAGTGCCCTGCACACATCAGGTGCTTGGTAGGCGCTACAGACACAGATGGATGCAAACTAACTGCCAGTTTCAAGTCTCAAGGACTATTTGCTGATAAACTTAGAAGTCACTGATTTCCTACAGAGGGAACAGTGACAACTTGCCATTTCCTCAGCTCTTTAATGGCGGCTGCTCGCTCAGCTTGCAATGCCCCCACCCTGCTCTGTGGCTGAATTTCTTTCACTTCTTCTCAGTGTCCCTTGGCCCTCTCATCTGATGAGTGAGGAAACAGATCCAGAGACATGGAGAGCTATCCACCACAAATGAGACATAGAATTTGGAAGAGTAAAACTTCCAGCCAGAAGGAAGTCCTAACCTATGTGCAAAGGCCTGGTGTGAAGGGGATCTTCCCAGTTTGCACAGAGTTGCCGGAGGCAACTCCCAAGTCTCTCCTAGACCCAGAAAATTACATTTTTTATGCTTCGCTACCCTTATCCATCACACCCCACCCCAAGCTTTGATCCCCTTCTGCCTCCAAATGGAGTTTAGGACAAATGGCCCATCGGGCACTGGGATTACATCCATGTGCCACTTGGGGTTTGGGGCCCTCATCTGTTACCCTAAATCACTTTCTTAGGGCTGCTCCCTCCACAGGCTATTGCGGAGGGAGTATTCAGATGCCATGCAATTTCTTGGATCAGCTCCCAATCTGTGCCAGGGTGCTTGGTGGGTCTAGCAAATGCCCGTTAACCCACCTTCTCTGGCCACTGTCCTGTGAGGCCCTTGTGCTGGCTCCACAGTCCTCCTGTTCATCTGCCTGCCTGATGCCCACCCCACAGAAATCCCACCCTCAATGCTCAGCTACCTGTAGGTCTGAGGAGCCACTCAGTGGCAGCAACCAACAGGGGTGAAAGTTGATGGGCACTGGCAGACCTGGGGAGTGGGCCCCGGGCAGGACAAGGACAGAAACAGAATGAGTAAAGGGCTGGGAGAATGACAGCAGGAAGGAGGCAAGAATAACAGAGAAACAGAAAGGTAGAGAAACAAATGGGAGAGAGAGGAAGGAAAGAGAGTCAGAAATCTTTTTGAGGTGGAGAGAAAGTCCACAGGAGCACTATTCATTCTAAAGCTAGCGAAGTGTGTGTGGGGTTCTCAGCAACCCTGGAACCGACTTTCAGAGAATGTACTGAGACAGAGCTCAAGTTTGGCAGTAGAACCAAACAGCTTAGCAGGGGAAACAGGGGCCTGGGGCCCTGCAGGAGGGGATCAGATGGCAGGGTGTGGCAGGGGCCTCTTTTCAGCTTTTCAATGATATTTGGCGAGGAAAGACCCCCAAACAGCCCCCTCTCTCTTTCCTCCTTTCCAACCCCTCCCAGTGCGGTGCCCCCCAGCCCCCTCACCCGCCAAAGCAGGAAGTTAGCCATTGGCTGGTCTTGGCTGGCTCCACAGTGCCCCTATGTGGCGTGCACCAGATCTGCATTCTGGATATAAGAAGAGTTAGGCCTAAGACCGTACTCACTTCTACCTGACTATAGATGAAGTAGGTGCCGTCCACCAGTACCTCCAGCTCCCCGCTGCGGGGATGTAGCTTAAACACCTTGGGGTTCATAGTGATGCGAGACCAGTCATTGAGCACTCCACCTGAAAGATCTCAGTATGAGAGAAGGGCAGTCACTCAGTACATGTCAGAATAATCTGGGCAACAGAAACAAAAAGTAGCAAGCAGTACACACCCTCACCCCCCTCCCAAAGCAACCTGGAGAGCCCAGGCGGCCAAGCTTTAAGCACAGCATGTGGAGGCAGAGAGAGTGTTCTGTTCAGAAAGCGGCTGCCAGGCTGGCCTCGGGCCCCTGGGGTCTGCCAGTCTGTCTTCCTCTCCCCTTTTCTGACCCCTCCATCTGGAAGGGTCTTGAACCAACACCTTCTAGCTGGAATGCCGGGTGGGGAGTAAGAAGAGAGTGGGCACGCTGATCTATTTCCTTTGTTGTTCTGAGGCCTGCACAGGCAAAATTCCGACACTGAGTGGCAGGCTAGGTCTTATTATTCCATTTTATTTCACCAGCCGCAACTCCTGAATCCCTCTCCTGTCTTATAGGTTCATGGATTTTCTCCTCCTCCCTGAGAGATTCCTGCACTCCCACTCCTTTCTGCAAAGTCTCCCTGGGCGCCCAGGAAACCGCTTAGCCCAAGGAATTGTCTACCTGGAGAACCTTAGGGATCAGGGGTGAGTCAGACTTCATGGCAGCCAGAGCGCGTGACCGCCAGTAATAAGGCCCCATTGGGGAGCAGGGTATTTATGAGAGGGAGGGATAGACTGCCAAGCAGCATTAGAACCAGCCAAGGGGGGTGGCGAGGGTGTCTGGGAACCGAAGCAGCCCTGGCAAAGCATCTGTCGGGGTGGAGGGGCAGTCCTACTACCTTGGCTAGACACTGGGAGTGAGCATGTGAGGGTGGAGGAAAAAAGCTTTCCTTTCCATCCTGTGGAAACGGGGTGGTGCCTTCCCACCACAAGGGCAGGGAGTACAAGCCCATCGGGTCTTTCCCCTTCGAAACCATCCATTCTTCACCCAAGAAATGACATTTTCAACATTCATCCTTGGCAAGTCTCAGGAGGCCTCTCTCTCTGAGGCGTGAGGAAACTGGCCTTCTGGAAAAGGCGGCCATCTTCCCTTGAGGTGATGAGTAGATGGGTTGGGAGTTAGGAGGAGCCCTGGCTCAGCCCCCTCAAAACCGCTCTGCATGACGTCCTCCCACCCCTGACCCCTCACTTCTGCTCCCGGGAACTTGTGATGTGGTAATGGGAGAATAAACCCGAGGCCACCCACCCAGACACCCAAACAAATCTATTTCCTGCCTGTCTCACGCCTTCCCGGACAGGTGGTGACCACGGCCCAGCCAGGGCCCTGGGGCCCAAGGCACCTGGCCCCAGCAGGACCATTTGCGTGTTGCTGCCATTCTGGTCCTCCTTATCTTTCTGAGGCTATTCAGCCAGGCATACAGGTGGCAGTCCAGGATGCAGCCAAGGCTGATCATTAAGGAGGCTTGGCCCAGCCGGTTCAGCACTGACTGGGCTCTTCAAAGTTGTCCCCATGCAGCAGGTTTCTTAACCCTCAATTACTCTATCTGCCCTCAAAGCCCCCCTGCCCCTCCGAGCTTTGTAAACATCTGGCATCCTGGCTGGCTTGCTGCTACCCAAGGTTCCTGGGGGTTCACGAATTTTAGGCTGTGTGCACCCTGGGGACTGGACATTATTCCAAAGCACTGTTCTTTAACGAATGCTCATGTCTGTTTGAGGAAGAGAATAAAGGTAATCATTCAGTGGAGTGTACCCACACATCACCGCAGTAGCCCAGTGCGGTGGAAAGAGTCAGACACATATGGTTTTGAATCCCAGCTCCCACATTTAGCTGAAACCTTGGGCCAGTTTATTAACCTCTCTGAGCTTCAGTTTCTAGCTCTGTAAGAAGGAGCTAATGCCTACCTTACAGGGTTGTCATGAGGATCAAATAAAATAAAAGACAGCTACCAAAATGGTCACGGGGATGTAAAGTACAGCATAGGGAATATAGTCAATGATATGGTAATAACTACATACAGTGCCAGGTGGGTACTAGACTAGTCAGGGGGATCACTTCTTAAATTATATAAGTGTCTAGCTACTACACTGTACCCCTGACACTGTATTATTTCATTATTATATGAAATAATAGTGAACGGCAACTGTAACTGAAAAACTAAAGAATTAAAAAAGAAGAGACATCACTGCAAGTCTTTTATATAATAACTTGATAAACTAAAAACTACTTCTCCCCCAAAATGAAAATAAAATAAAAGATAAAGAAAGCATGTTGAAAACCAAGAACCACACAAATATAAGGCCATATGATTTATTACGGTATTACTCAATCTCTCTGGGACCCTGGTTACCCATCTTTTAAATGCAGGGATTACATGAAGTCAATGTTTCTTAACCTCTTTAAACCCGTTCTCCCTTTTTGTAGACGCTAGCATCACATACTCCCCAAAACACACCCTCCACCCATTTTCTGTGCAGACCCATCAGACAAGAAGATTTGACATATGTGTCGTTTTACCTTCTCTAATGTATACTGTGAACATGTTGACCAAACTACACATATTCTCATGGTGACGCAGACACGACCTTTATCTGCCAAGAACTCCTGGTCTAGATGACATCTCAAGCCCCTTTCAGCTCCTCATCAATGTTTCTAATTGCAATTTAGGTGTAGCAACCGGCCTTGGTGCAAGCAATTACCCAGGGCAGACAGCAGAGGGCAGAATGGAGCAGAGACTCGCCCCCTAGTGCCACCAGTACCTCGGGGGCTGGCAGGACCTAGGCCAGGTGACTATGTGGACGCTCCCCTTAGAGACAGGCTGCTTGGACTCTTACCATTCTTGACTTGAATTGCTGACCCTTGGCCCTGCAGGTGCACCACAGCGGGCTGGGAGGAGGAAAAGGACAGAGAGAGGCATCACCATGAGAAACAACTGCTTGCTCAACCCCAGTTTCTATGTCTCCACCTCTGACTTCTCGTCTCCTTCCGTCTCCCAGTTCTGGTCCCTCTCCCCTGTCTTTGGGATGCTAGTGACCACACTGCTACTACACGGTAATATGATTTTGTGGCTTGTCGCTTCCTAACTATGTGACCTCAGCCAAATGGAATGCCTCTGAGTCTCATTTCCCTAACTGTAAAATGGGGATTATAAGACTCTGTCTGGCCTCTTTCACAGGGATGTTTGAAGAGCAAATGAGGTGATGGATACAAAATTGCTCTGCAAGCCACCAAGCGCTGTGCAGCTGTGGAGATGTCACTGTGGCCACACAGCTGTAGTGAGGGAGGCTGAGATGAGACAAGGGAAGGCAGCAGAACCTGCCAATACAGGCAGATTAGGAAGCTCAAAGACTACGGAGGAGCCCTTCAGGCCATTAAGGCAGAAGCCCAGGCTGGGCTTGGCCTGGAGCTGCTTGGCTGATTTTCAAGGACATACTCTTAAACTCCTAAGCTCCTGATCCGGGAGGTCTGAATGTCTACAAGGTGTCTGGGTGGCTGGGGACTCAGAGGCCCAGGTGAACAGGCCTGTCTGGCAGCTCATTTCAACTGACTACTGAGCCTGGATATGGTGACTGTGTCTCCTGTGGAATGGAGAAAATGGCCAAGGCGAGATTCAGCTCCCTTAGCTCAAGGCAGGCCCTGGGGCAAAGCTTTTCTGTCTCAGAACCTGAAGGGTATCCTCCCAAAACAAAGCCTCAGCAAATTTAATAGGGAGCCAACTCAAAGGTGGCTCTGCCTGTGGCCCTGCCTCTTCCCCAGGAAAAGAGCATTTTCCAGCTAACCTGGTTTTCTCGACTTCCAGCTTTATCAGCAGCACCTGCAAAACAGGACGGGTCAATCAGAGGCCATGCTTTTTGTACTTCAGTTTCTCCTCACCTAGGCCGCCAGTGACAGGAAGCCCCGGGATGGGAGAGGACACCCCTTCCTTCTCTTTGTTGTCCCTGCCTGGCATCTTCAGTGGGCCGGGCACCCAGCAGTGGCCTCTTGCCAATGTTGGCCCCAGGCAAGTCCCACCAAGCACCAATAGAGCCAGACAAGAGGGCATTGCTGTCACTCTGTGACCCTGAGACGATGTTGTTGGCTTCTTTAGCCTTTTTCCCCCTTCCTATTCATTTTCTTCATAGAGTTCATTGTCATTTGTAAGTATCTTGCCTCTTTAATCATCTCTCTCCTCCTCTAGGAAATAAAATTCATGAGAACAAGGACCACTTACATCTCTTACACATAGAAAGTGCTCAATTAATATTTGTGGAAAGGGGGGGTGACTGGTTAGCTCAGTTGGTTAGAGCATGGTGCTGATAACACCAAGGTTGCCGGTTCGATCCCCACATGGGCCACTGTGAGCTGTGCCCTCCCTAAACGACTCAACTATGCCATTGTAGCATGAAAGCAATGTGTAACCAATGACCATGGCTGTTCCCCAATAAAACTTGAAAAAAAATTTGTGGAAACATTGAGTGAAAAAACTCTCCAACTGCATGCCTTGTGGGCACAGTAACACTGATTAGCCATGTGTTAACTGCTACAGAATTCTTGGACCCAGAGAAAGCAGCTGTAAGGAGTCCATTTTTTGAAAGCCCCAAGCTACAAGAGGGGAGCAGGAGAGGAGTATAACAACCGACGTAAGCCCAGGCAGTCTGACTCCTGTGAGATCCAGTTAGTCAGCTTTGGATCTTCATCTCTACCTGTTGGATGCCCTTCTGGGCCCCAAAGGAAAGATGCAAAGACATTAAATGCCATTCAAATGGGCAATGTGGTGGGGCAAGGAGCCCTTGGTTCCTCGACAGGATGGTCTTGGTGCCCGGGTTGCTTCTTCCGTAGCCTGAGTGCCTCGGAAGTCTTTAACTCCCTGGCCATCAGCGACTACTGGCCTACCTCTATGAGAAGGGTGCTTTAGAGTTCATGGGACGAGACTGTTGTAGGGCTGGTCATTTTGTCCAGTCCCCAATATTCTTCCCCATGGCCTGTTTCCAAGCAAATAACAGCTTGTGGGGCAGAGCCAATCCATCTTCTACCAGAAGTCCAGCAAACCCTCAGGGCCTCCGTCTCAGGCTCATATGAAATTACTGGCCCACTCCAGGGAGGCCTAGAGTAAGGGAGGGCTTGTGATGGAAGGGTTGAGCAGGTCAGGCCCTACTGGCTTGTTTAATCCCTAGCTCTCCACTGAGCCAGGAGATGTGCACTTCCTACTGCACACCAATGCCAGAAGCACCACCTGAAACTGCTCCCAGGATCACCCAGCCCTGCTCTCTGAAAGTCCTGGGAAGGAGCCTGGGGGATGGAGAAGCAGGAGCTCACCAGAAGGTCCCTGGATGCCAGGGGGTCCTTGAGGACCAGGAGGACCTGGAGGGCCAGGTGGTCCCATAACAGTTGTTCCTGGAATTCCAGGAATCCCTGGAATCCCTGGGGGTCCCTGGGGTCCTGGAGGTCCTGGAGGTCCTGGGGGACCATTGGGCCCAGGAGGTCCTGCCTTCTTTCCTGGAAGACAAGATTCAGTGTTACATTTGTAGTTACTGACTCACAATGTACTGTCAGGAGTTCTTACAGACGTCCAATGACAAAGTCAGCCCTCTGGGAGTTCCTGCTGTTAAAGGGGTGAACACCATTATTCATTCTCATAGTCTCTCCCTCTCCCTCTCTCCCTCCCTCCCTCTCTCTCTCTCTCTCCACACTCCCCAAGCCCTTTCATGAATCATTTACAGAGCTGAGTTTGAATATATAGAAATAAATGGCCATCAAGTTG